>NC_092753.1:51102151-51408063 GCF_047496795.1 Chiloscyllium punctatum
GATAGACAAAAGAGTTCAAGTCAAGAAGTGGGGCAAGAGTCATTTTCTGAACATCAAGGTAGCATTTTACTGAGTGTGGTATCAATGAACGCTGGCAAACATGGAGTCAATTGGAATGGGGGGAAAACACAACAATGATTGGAGTCACTCTCATCTTAAGTGAGAAGAATTTCACTAATTGCCAATTAAGGATTGTCAGTCAGGCTGATGGTTTAGTACATTTGGCATGTATAGGAAGCAACACAAAAAGTCATATTCTTTATGCACACACACTGTGCCTGTTTCAACTCAACAAAATAGAACATAGAAAAGTACCGCACAGAACAGGCCCTTTGGCCCACGATGTTGTGCTGAGGTTTAATCCTAATATAAAATATAGTAACTTAACCTACGCACCCCTCAACTCACTGCTATCCATGTGCCTGTCTAGCAGTCACTTAAATGACTCTGCTTCCACCACCACAGCTGGCAACGCATTCCATGCATTCACAAGTCTCTGCATAAAGAACCTACCTCTGAGGTCTCCTTTATACCTTCCTCCTAATATTTTCAAACTATGACTCCTTGTACCAGTCAATCCTGCCCTCGGGAAAAGTCTCTGGTTATTGACTCTATCTATTCCTCTCATTATTTTGTACACCTCGATCAGGTCTCCTCTCTTCCTCCTTCTCTCCAGAGAGAAAAGTCCGAGCTTATTCAACCTTTCTTCTTAAGGCAAATCCTCCAGTCCAAGCAGCATCCTGGTAAACCTTCTTTGCACCCTCTCCAAAGCCTCTGTATCTTTCCTATAGTAGGGCGACCGGAACTGGACACAATATTCCAAGGGTGATCTCACCAGGGACTTGTAGAGCTGCAGCAAAACCCCACGGCTCTTAAACTCGATCCCCCTGTTAATGAAAGCCAAAACACCATATGCTTTCTAAACAACCCCATCCATTTGGGTGGCAACTTTGAGGGATCTATGTACTTGCACACCCAGATCCCCCTGTTCCTCCACACTGCCGAGAATCCTGTCTTTAATCCACATTCAGTATTCGAGTTCGACCTTCCAAAATGTATCACTTCGCATTTATCCAGGTTGAACTCCATCTGCCATTTCTCAGCCCAGCTCTGCATCCTGTCTATGTCGTGCTGCAGCCTGCAGTAACCCTCTATACTATCAATGACACCTCCAAGCTTTGTGTCATCTGCAAATTTACTAACCCACCCCTCAACCTCCTCATCAAAGTCATTTATAAAAACTACAAAGAGCAGAGGCCCAAGAACAGAGCCCTGTGGGACCCCACTCAACACTGACCTTCATAGATGGAGGAAAGAATACTTTCCATCTACAACCACTCTCTGCCTTCTGTCAGCCAGCCAATTCTGAATCCAGATAGCCAAATCTCCCTGTATCCCATACTTCCTGACTTTATGAATGAGCCTACCATGGGGAACCCGATCAAATGCCTTGCTGAAGTCCATATACACCACATCCACTGCTCGACCATCATCGACCTGTCTTGACACCTCCTCAAAGAACTCAATAAGATTTGTGAGGCATGACCTGCCCCTCACATAGCCATGCTGACTGCCTTTAATCACACTATGCTTTGCCAAATAGTCATAAATCCTATCCCTTAGAATTCTTTCCAAAACCTTGCTGACTACAGACGTCAAACTGACTGGTCTGTAATTGCCAGGGATTTCCCTATTACCCTTCTTGAAAAGAGGAACAACATTCGCCTCCTTCTAGGTAACACCATTTTCTGGTTCATTTCTTAGAGAATACCTCAATCAATTAGTCAACCTTTCTGATTCAAAATTTAATCAAGGCTTGTCAGTTAAATATGTCATTATTAACTAGTTTGTTCCCTGTAGCAACAGATCTACCAATCAGAATCCACTTGCCAACCAATCAGCACTCACCTCTCATACTGTTTGTTCCCCTTTACATTGACATTTGTGTGAATTGTCCTGATGAGTGAAAGCCAAAAAGCTTCAAGAAAATGTGTCTTTGTTCAACATTATTCATTATGGTAATAGTTCTTTTACGTCAGTCTGCTTATGTTAATCCCATTCTCTGCTTTTCTGCTGTATCCATTTATAATCTTACTTTACAAGTAGCCTCTGTATCAAAAGCTGATTGCTTTACTGTTCAGAATCGACAACAGAAACATAAAAAAGGCAATGAAAAGATGAAAAATTATAAGGTACATGTAAAACAACAAAAGATGCTGGAGATCACAGCAGGTTAGACAGCATCCATAGAGAGAAAGCAAGCTAACATTTCAAGTCGAGATCATTCTTCATCAGAGCTGAAAGGCACACCTTATTCCTTGCCTTCTTACGTGACTAGCATGTAACTTTGTGAATTTACAAAAAAAAGCTGGAAAATTACAGAAAATATTTAACAAAAATCTGTTTAGTCAACATTGTTTCATACATGTAGTATACTTAAAATTAGAACTGGGAGATATGTTATGAAAGGAGTAATAAAATCACCATGGTCCTGTTGTCTCATTAGCATGAGTCAGCTGGGGTAAATTTAATCTGAGGATAACCATACCCCAGGCAAGGGGCAAGGTTGAGAAGGTGGAACTTTCATGGTAACCTCCACTGGGACAGGAATTGAACCCACACTATTGACATCACTCTTCATCACAAACCAGCCATTAGGACAAATGAGCTAACTGAAATATTTTCGTAACCACATGAACCTCACTCCTAATACCTAATAATTGAACCATTGCATAGTAAGTAAAACACTCTTTAGTCTGGAAGTGAACTGAATAAACTTTTAAATGCATATTTATTTGAAATCAATGCCAAATTAAAACGCTTCTAATGTGCACCTTCGGACAAACTTTCTTGAGAAATAAATTCACATTGACAAATTGGCACTAATGCAAGCGAACACATAATATGCAATGAATTCAATATAATCAAGCAAAAGAATAATTCAGCTCTCAATTTACAATTCCTCATAACGTTTTGTCTGTTTATTGTCAGATGGATAGCCTATGAACATGCCAACTTCAGAGGAAGACAGTTTCTCTTGGAAAGCACTGAAATTACCAATTGGAATGAATTCAGTGAAGGAAGGACAATTGGTTCAATTCGTCTGCTTGAACAGGTAAGTTATTAAGCTACTTCAGTTGAAAGCTGCATGAGAACCATCAGTGTTATGACTCTGTACCTCATATTCTGGTAAGGCCAACATTCATTGCCCATCCCTAAATGCTCTCGAACTGAGAGACTTGCTAGGCATTTTCAGTGGGCAATTACGTGTCACCCAAATTACTGTAGATCTAAAGTCACATACAGTCCAGACCAGGTAAGGATGGCAGATTTCTCCCTAATGGACATTAGTGAAGCAAGTACATTTTAATGATAATTGACATTTCATCACCATCAGACTAGCTTTTTGTCTTAATTTCAATTTCACCATCTGCCTCGGTGGGATTCAAATGCAAGTTCACAAGACATTATCCAGGGGCTCTGGGTTATCAATCCAGTCACATTAGCACAATGTCACTGTCTCCCCAATTATTTCATGCTTTTCCAAATTTTACCCCAGAATTTTGTGTTTCCAATTCTTATCTGTATCAACCAATATGTTTCCCAAAAGAGTGTGAGTACTTTTGATATAGGATAAATAAGACCTTCTCTGCCTTTTGCTTTTTAAAACTGGACTGCTAACGGTGTGGATAATTGCCCAAGTCTTGCAACCAAGTACACTGGAGTTGCATGACAGGGACATGGGGAAGGCCTTACACAGTTGACTCCCTGGGAATAGCCTGGGAAGATTTGGAATTGTTCAAAAAAGTCCCAAAATCTAAGCTAGAGTCAGAGACTTCCAATAATTCTGACTGCGCAATTGGAACTCAGTAGTTCTGGCAGCATCTGTGGAGAGAGAAACAGAAGTAACATGTCAAGTCTAGATAACTCTTCTTTGGAGCTGAAGAGGGCTGGCAAAGTGGGTTTTATGTAATACAAAATGGGGGAGGAACATATGGAAGAAATGGTCAGGGTGCCCAGAGCAAAGACAAAGGGAGTGGTAATGGTTGTAGAGAAGTGGTGGAAATGGCGTTAATGGTAGATTTTACCATTTGCTGAGAGCAAACCCATGCACACAAGACTTTGAAGGGGGAAGGTGTAAGATAAAATTGGAGGACAGTGCTCAAGGTCTGAATTTGTTGAAATTAATATTGAGTCATGAAGGCTGTAAAATGCACATGAGATGATTTTTCTCCAGATTATATTGGGTTTCACTGGAACACTGTAACAATCCTAAGATTGAAATGTTAGCAAAAGAGCAAGATGGTATAGTGAACTGGCAAGTGACTGAACATCAGGGTCATACTTATGAACGGAGCTGAGGTGTTCTGCAAAGTGGTCACCTAGTTTGTTTTTGGTCTCACTAGAGGAGACTACAGTGTAGCAGTGAAAACAACAGTTTAAATTGAAAAAGTAAGCAAGTAAACCAATAATTCAACTGGAAGGGGTCTTTGGGGTCTTGGACATTAAGGAGGGCAGGGATTAGATTAGATTAGATTAGATTACTTACAGTGTGGAAACAGGCCCTTCGGCCCAACAAGTCCACACCGCCCCGCCGAAGCATAACCCACCCATACCCCTACATCTACATTTACCCCTTACCTAACACTATGGGCAATTTAGCATGGCCAATTCACCTGGCCTGCACATCTTTGAACTGTGGGAGGAAACCGGAGCACCCGGAGGAAACCCACGCAGACACGGGGAGAACGTGCAAACTCCACACAGTCAGTCGCCTGAGGCGGGAATTGAACCCGGGTCTCAGGCGCTGTGAGGCAGCAGTGCTAACCACTGTGCCACCGTGCCGCCCACCAAAAGGATAAAAGGAGAAGTGTTACATCATCTGCTTGGGAAGGTGACATGAGGGGTCTAAAGAGGTGTTAGAAGTAACAGACAAGTTGAAAAGGGTGTCACAGATTGTACAGACTCTGTGGAATTCCACCTGTTGGTGGAAAGGGGAAGATGTCTCTGGCCTTAGCATCCTGCTTGAGGTTGCAGAATGGGACCAGATGATCCTTTGAATGCAGAGGCTGGTGCTTGCAAAATTAAGGCAAGGGCAACCCGATGCTTTTAATTCTTAGGTGTTGAAGGGCCAAGAGCCTTCTGGGGGATATTCCTCGATTGAAGAAACAGGAGATTGTGACAAAGACAGTACTGTGGAGGATACCACCATCAGAACAGATGTGACAGAAAGAGAAAAACCGGAAAAATTGAGTGCTTGCAGAAAGTAGGGTGTGAGGCCGTGTAGTCAAGGTAACTTGGACATTGGTGGACATCACTATCCCCAGAAATGGAAACAGAGAAGTTTAGGAAGGGAAAGAAAGAGACAGAAATAGACCAGGTGAAGGTGAGTGAAGATTGATCTTTCCAATTGTGGATGACAGCAGGAGGCAGCATGGATGACATCATTGATATATGGTTGAGGTAGCTGCAGTGGAGTGGGAAAAGAGTTTAACAGAAAGGATGGTTACGCAACAATGGCAGAAGTTTGAGAAAAGTGATAACTCAGTGTAATGATATATTGTAATGAGGAAGAAGGAAGGGAATAAAATGACCATGGCTAGCTAAGAATAGAATAAGAATAGTTAAAGCATTGCTTGTCTCTGTCCAATGTTACATGCTCATTGATATAAGAAACTTCATGTATCAGTATTGGCAGGTTGTTAACAGCATCTTGACACTAAACCTCACTGGGGTGTCTGTAAATGGCCTGGGCATATGTTTCTCCCATGTTTAGTACCAGCATGCTCCCTCAGGGTCCATGTATGTCTGGTTAAGTCCAGGCAAACAAGATCATTAAATTTTTTTTACAATAGAGGATCCCTTTTTTCCTGCTTCATCTGCTCACTATCTCTGTCTTCCAGACAACCTACAGTTCACACCCATCAAATTCAATGTCTATGACTTCTTCTCCCTGGGTATCTGAAGGGGTTAATTGATTTCACATGATAGACTTTGTCCATCAGGATATAAAGGGCTCTTCCTTGGAGGAGATAACCAGAGGCCAGTGTGCCTCCGATACGTTCTGTATGTGTTCACCTTAAGTATATTACACTTAATTGCTTATTCTTGGTGTTTCCAACACAGAGTTAAATTAATAATATGTACTAGATCTATTAGTTGGCTGGAATACTAGTTTGTGATGCAGAGTGATGCCAACAGCATGGGTTCAATTCCTATCCCAGCTGGGGTCACCGTGAAGATCCCACTTTCTCAAGTGGTGATGACTCACCATCAGTCATCTCTCTCCTCTGGGACTATGGCAACTTGGCCTTACTAGATTTTAAGTTCAGCCTGATTGTCTCACAAGACAGTCTTGTATCTCAGCTGTAGTATTTCTAGCTATTAAGTAATATGTAATAAATGTAGTTATAATTCATTGAGATTTAAACCAGTTTCTACTGAAGAATTCATGTTGGAATCCTACTCATTTGGCATCAGTAGTTTAGACTGATACCAGCAAGAAGGATTGGTGGCAATGAATGTACCATATGGCAGTAGTGGAAACTGAAGACTTCATTTAATCATGCTTTACAATATGGTGAACAGCAATGAGGATTTTGGCCAGACACTGCTAACCTGAAAAAATATTCAGTTTTACAAATGCCACAACCATCTGAGTAGAAGAGGAAGGCATGTATGCAGCTTGTTCGTTGAAGTTTGAAACCGCTAGAAATAGTGAAAAATACTTTAAAAGCTTGTGGACACCATGAAGAGTCTTACCCAAACTGCAAGGGGAATAATCCAAATCATAAATCCTGGGTACAGTAGGAGATATTGAACCCCTGAAGTAAGTTCAGTTCCTAAGAGAAATGGTGAGTGTTTTTAGATTTTTAAAAATTCTAAACTGAGAAACTGACAGCAGGCTTTTAAATAATTATTTAAATCAAATGAGCGTTATCAAGATCATTTAAAATTATCGATTTCATTCGAATAGCAGTATAGCTAGATGGAGAGAAATGTTAGATGCTGCATTTTGGTAGGGAAAGTTAAGGCAGACTTATAAACTCAATGGTAAGGTCCTGGGGAGTGTTGCCAACCAAAGAGACCTTGAGGTGCAGGTTGATAACTCCTTGAAAGTGGAGTCACAAGTACAGAGGGTGATGAAGGCAGCATTTGGTACACTTGGCTTTATTGGTCAGGAATTTGGATGACTTGTTGCAGCTGGTTAGGCCACTTTTCGAATACTGCATTCAATTCTGGTCATCCGACAGGAAAGACGTTATGAAACTTGAAAGGATTCAGAAAACAGTTACAAGGATGTTGCCGGGATTGGAAAGTTTAAGCTATTGGGAGTAGCTGAATAGGCTAGGGCTGTTCCTCCTGTGCGTGCGAGGCCGAGAGGTGACCTTATAGAAGTTTATAAACTCATCAGGGGCATTGATAGGGTGAATAGCCAAGGTCTTTTCCCCAAGGCAGCGGAATCCAAAACTAGAGGGCATCGGTTTAAGGTGAGAAGAAAAAGATTTATAAGGGACCTAAAGGGCAACTTTTTCACACAGAGAGTGGTGCATGTACGGATGAAATGCCAGGGGAGGTGGTTGAGGCTGGCATCATAGAATCCCCTACAGGTGCAAATAAGCCATTTGGCCCAACGAGTCTACACTTGACTCTCAGTAAAGAGCATCTCACCCAGACTCACCTCCCCTAACCTATCCCTGTAACCTTGCATTTTTCATGGCTAACCCACCTAACCTACACATCCCTGAACACAATGGGCAATTTAGCATGACCAATCCACCTAACCTGCACATCTTTGGACTGTGGGAGGAAACCAGAGCACCCGGAAAAACCCATGCAGATACAGGGAGAATGTGCAAACCCCAGATAGACAGTCACCCGAAGCTGGAATTGAACCCGGGTCCTTGTGCTGTGAGGCAGCGGTGCTAACCTCATTTAAAAGACTGAAAAGGCATCTGGCTGGGTACGAAAGGTTTAGAGGGATATGGACCAATTGCTGGCAAATGGGACCAGATTAATTTAGGCTACTTAGTCGGCATGGACCAGTTGGACCGAAGGGACTGTTTCCATTTTGAACATCTCTATAACTCTGTAGCTCTATGAACCACAAATTGTAGTGAAGACTTGAATGCAGTATTTACTGAAAATATGTTGTGAAGGATAAATATTTTTTGTTATTCAACTGAAATTCTTGTTTCAAAACACAAGAACAGCGCAATGTAAAATGGCAAGAAGTCTTTCCCTCAACTTGGGAGAAAATAAAATGTATAGCATTTCTTCATTTTAGAGCATTTCTGCAATTTTTAGAATGCCGGAAGATAGTCTTTCTTCTACAGAAATAGGAGGGTAGTCCTGAAATACTTAGAAGCTTTTCAACTTTAATTTATGTAAAGACATTACTAGAAAAAGAAAATAAAAATATAGAAGTTAATATCCTTATTAAAAAACAAACTTATTACTAGGAGAGTGGTAAGGGCATGGAGTGACCTGCCTGCTAATGTAGACAGGAGACGAAACATCTGCAACACAAAGTCCCAGCTCGGCAAACAGAACCACAACAACGAGCACCCGAGCTACAAATCTTCTCACAAACTTTGAATGTAGTTAACTCAGTCACATTAGCGAGATTTAAACAATCCTTGGATAAGCAGATGGATGATGATGGATAGTGTAGGGTTATGGGCTTAAATTAGTTCACAGGTTGGTACAACATCGAGGGCCGAAGGGCCTGTTCTGCGCTGTATTGTTCTATGTTTTAAAGCTTTGTTTACAATTCATCTTTAGGGTACAGCAATCAAAAATAATTGTAATATTCAAAAAACATTTTAAAAACTTGAAGGAAATACTTAATATATATGAAATGATTATACTGTACAATCAAATACTGTACAAAAGAATTTACATCTGAAAAAAAGTAGATGTTGCTAAAGTCCTTCAACAGCTTGCAAGTAAATAAATAGGCGAAACAACAAGTTAAATATGACAATGGAGAAAAAGATTTAATTTCCAAAGAGATAATCCATGTGATACAGAATTTCTTAAGAAATCCAATGAAAAACAAGTAAACTTTTTTTTATTTTGTAGTTCCAATTGAAGGCCAAGTATTGAAATGACAGAATGTTCGAGAAGAATTTGTTAGAGTATTGTGAGAGTATTTGACAATTACTTTATATTAAATGCCAATTGGATAATGAAATAAACAAAACTTTTTAAAAGGATACAATTTCCAGAGCGACGTGTTGACAACTTTATCAACAAACTTCACAGATTGTTAGAATTTTGTGACTATTGTAAATTACAACCAAATTGGGGTACCACGGTGGCTCAGTGGTTAGCACTGCTGCCTCACAGCACCAGGGTCCCAAGTTCGATTCCAGCCTCTGGCAACTGTCTGTGTAGAGTTTGCACATTCTCCCACAGTCCAAAGATGTACAGGTCAGGTGAATTGGTCATGTAAATTTGCCCATAGTGCTAGGTGCATTAGTCAGAGGGAAATAGGTCTTGGTGGGTTACTGTTCGGAGGGTCGGGGTGGACTGATTGGGCCGAAGGGCCTGTTTCCATGCTGTAGGGAATCTAATCTAAAAACTAAACCAAGATAAGGATTTATCTTTCAAATACATTACGAGCAAAAGATGATCTCATTGTTGAAAAGAGTTGTCCAGGTGGTACTAAAAACTGAAATCCAAAAGCAGCACAAAAGAATGACAGGAAAAGGAAGGCAGAGTCAAGATTAGATTGGTGCTGGAAAAGCACAGCAGGTCAGGCAGCATCTGAGGAGCAGGAAAATCGACATTTCAGGTAAAAGCCCTTCACCAAAAGCATTACTCTGATCTCCAGCATCTGCCTAGGAATAGAAAGGCAACCTAGCTGAAGAATTTCATCAAACTTTATCAACTTTCAAAGGCATAGAAACATTGGAACATCACATGGTAGATCAAAAAAGAAGTATTTAAAACCTTTGATGCTACAAGTTGCTATGCCAGGGGTACAATTTTTAAAAAACACAAACGTTCATTGTGTTCAGCTTTCTTACACTGATGTAAGGAAGAAAATGGGACATCTGCAGAGATTTTACAAGGAAGAGTCAAAAACAACTGTTGAACCACAGAATTAAGAATGTTAAGGTGTATAATGAAGTTAACACATTAAAACAAACACCTTTGGAAGAAAACATAAAATACCAAGACATAGCTTCCTTAGAATGCCCATCATATGAAAGTATGCCTTTGATTCATATTTTCCAATCTTTCCTATGAGTAATAGGTGACTTACCTGAACAAACTATCTGATTAATTTCAAATTTGAGACTAGGGTGAATGTTAGTGTATCAGCTGCAAAAGTCCCTTAGCTGGGGAGAAGGAAACTACAACCCACTTATCCACTTTGTTAGCAAAAACAGGAAAGCAGATCATTATCTGAATGGTGATAGATTGGGAAAGTGGAGGTACAATGAGACCTAAGTGACCTTGTACATTAGTCACTGAATCTAAGCATGCAGGAGCAGCAGGCAGTAAAGAAGGCTACTGACATGTTGACCTTCATAGTGAGAGGATTTGAGTACAGGAACTGCTGCAATTATATGGGGTCTTGATGAGATGATACTTGGGGTACTGTGTGCAGTTTTGATTTCCTTACCCAAGGAAGTATGTTCTGGCCATGGAGGGAATGCAACAAAGGTTTACCAGACTGATTCCTGAGACAGCAGGATTGATGTATGAAGAGAGACTATATCAGCTAGAACTATATTAACTGGAGTTTAGAAGAATGAGGGAACATCTCATAAAGATCTCTAAAACCTTAACATGACTAGACAAGAAAAAACAGGAAGGATGTTCCAAATGAGGAGGGAGTCCAGAACGAGGGGTCACAGATTAAGCATACAAGGTAGGTTGGTTAGATGAGCAGAAATCTCTTCACCTAGGGATTGGTGAACCTGTAAAATTCTCGACTGCAGAAAGATGTTCATGTCAAACATTGTATGCTTTCAAGAAGGAATTCTAATTCGTAAGGCTAAAGGGATCGAAGATTCTAGGGAGAAAGTGTGAACAGGATTCTGAGTTGGATGATCAGCCATATGACCTACAACTGCTCCTATTTTCTATGTTTCTATGATTATGACTACTGATAGACAGTTGCAAGGAGTAAACAGAACAAAGTCAAACGAATATTGAGAGTGCTCTTACAATATAGAAACCAATACTATTTGGAAAAAGTGTAGAGTCGGTTCTGCTATAATGTATGTTTCTTCAAGATGGACTGGCTTTAATGTGATTGGAGAATTTAGACCATTATTTGTAGAATGTAAACCTTCCTTACCTGTATTGTTTATAATGTGATTCTGGCTCCATTAATTTAAATGGCACAGCTATTGTGGGATTTTCTACAACACAAGATCGCATGAGACATTATATCAGAACCGACTGTACATTCATTAGGAACTAACCGTTCTCATTTCTGAGCAGGAACATTCTTTAACTTCTACAGTACGTTGAAGAATCTCAACCAGATCAGAAGCCAAGTTCCAGTGTTCAATGTAGCATTACTGAAGAGGAGGACTTCATGTGTCTCAGTAAATTGTTCACAGAAACTAAGGGAACAAATATACTGTTTGTCATGAATTATTTTGGTATATGACAATGGTTCATCATAGAGAGATCAGAAGTTTGAAAGAATTATTCAATTATCTTCCAGCTGCAGTAGAATTTTCAAAATCTGATCATCTGATCCTTTTGAAATCACAACCACTAGGAATTATACCGAGACTCTTCAACAGTTAATTAAACTGCTTAAAGCAGTACCAAAACAGCCCAGTCAGCTTTACTGCCTATGATTGAATTCTCACATATGAATCTAACTCACTGTAATAACAAGAGAAGAAAATTACTCCTTTCAGAAACACAACTATCTTCTCTGACATGATTTGAGGAAATTAGCAATCCTTCATGTGAAACAAGTGTTCAACGGTGACATCAATGTGACGTCCGCAGTAAAGAGCATCTGAGAAAGCAAAGATCCACAAAGATTTGGGTGTAACGATAACTTGTATTTGAATGTTACATCTTTCAATTCAACCAAGTCATCAATCATTCATAAAGTCAGAGATTTAGGAAGCAATGGGATAGTGATCAGCCTGTTTAATATATTTGAACTAATTGCATAAAGAATTTAATAACCAGGGAGAAATGTTGTGTAGGACAGTTAGTACCTGAAGGGGTTAACTATCACCACAAGATAAGATTTGCTGTTTAAAGAGTTGTTCCTGTGAGGGGCTAAATAAATTTGGTGTATTTACCAGAGGGTGTTTGGTAATTCAGTAACTGTTCTTAGAGTTAGCCACCTGTAGCTAAAATAGCACTCTGTATATAATCTTAAATTGAGCCTGATAATCTCACAAGAAGCAAGCATGTATCTCAATTGTAATGTAACTAGCTACCAGGTAATATGTTATAAACCTATTTGCTTTTCATCCAGACTGAACCTATCTTCTTCTGAAGAGTTTGCTTAGAATCCTTCCTCACATGGTTTCTGTAGCTTAGACTGATACAAACAGGAAGGAATGGTGGCAGTGAACCTATCCAAGACACCCTGGATGGTTCATCCAGAAATCCATATATAAAAATGATGAGAGTGTTGGCATATGGCCTAGGGCTACAGTTACAGTGGTCAATTCTAAGGGAAGAATACTTTTACCCAAGGTATAATCCTTTTCAATGGTGACATTCTGAGCTGTGAATTTGCTTTTGATTTTCACAGTTGTTTTTGCACTTAAGTTTTACCATCAAGTTTTGGGAAGTAACTTACGTCTATTCAAAATAGGAAACGAAGTAGCTCACTCAAGTAGCCCATTGAGTTTGTTCTGCAATTTAATTGGATAATGACAGATTTGGCACTCCTCACATCTATTTTCCTGTCTTTTCCTGATACCCTTGATTCCACTACTGTTCAAGAACCTATCTATTGTAAAGCAAACTGTAAAGCAATCAACCAATTTTATCTGGGATATTTCTTTTCTCCCTAGCATCTCTTTTGCAGCAGCAAGATTATTCTTAACCTTGTCCAGTTACATCTTACCAACTTGTTCAGAGATGTTATTAGACTCCTTTGGAGCAGGTGGACCCTGAATCCTACTCAGAGGTAGGGACTCATTGACCTTTCAACAAAGGATGGGAGGGGGGAGTCAGTTGCTTCCTAGCCCCAGTGTGTGTTTCTCTCATAATCTTGGTCCCTTTTGGTGCTATGAAAACCCGTCTTAGAGTCAAGAGAGTGAGGTTCAGGTCCCACCTGCTCAGAGTGTACAAAGAGCATCTCTGAAAACAGGTTGATTAGAAAATATCCCCTCTCTCAACCTTCTCCCCTCAACATAGGAAGGGAGCAATGGGCTCATTCCCAGGGAACATAGTCAAGATGGCCATGCCCTTGACCTGTGCCCTTTCACCTCCCCTACCTTTGAATTCTGACCTCTCTCCCTCACTGTTGAGAGAGGATCTTTCATGCTACGCAGTGTTTCCATGCTAAACATCCACCTTCCCCACCAATGCCCACCGCCATGTCCTCCTATTTCTCTTGGATAGTTTAAATGGTCCTGAAAGCTGCCAACCATTAATTGATTTTTTTGAGTGCCCTGTGTGAGGCACTTCAAATCAATTGGTCAGAACTGCTCCATCTTCCATATTAAAATCCATTAATAAGCCCCCAAAATCAGCAAATATAAATTAATCTAAATGAATATCAATTTTGGCATCAAAGTTGGAAAAATATGTGAAAAATAAATGTAGCTTCTAGATGAAAAATCTTTCCTGGGTCATTGGGAAATCTTTGAAAGATTCAAAGAACTATTGCATATTAAATAAGTTCTATCTTCTTGTTTGTTCGGATTGAAATACCAGGAACCATTTGCAATGTAATCTGAAATGCTTGTATGGCCAACTGGCAGCATACTAAATTTAAAGATAGTATAGGACATTTTTCAAATGTTTCACATGTTCTTAACCCTTTTCTATCATGATTACTCTCTCTTCCACCTAAAGGACAAATATTTAGATATAATTCAACTTTGGGCCCAGAAATATCACCAAACCTACATAGTATCAAAATTCTATCTTCTTAAAAGCATTGAATTTTTGAGGCAATCTAACAATCTGATGTTTGTTTCAATTCTAACAATCTGATTAGATCTGTTAATCATGGGAGTATTTTCAAAAATCCCACAGCAGGTGGATTTGGCTCAGGTTAGAGTTTACAATGTTAAAAATCAGAAAAACAATATGCTAAATCTAGTTAAGTTGTTCCACCTTCTGTTTTATTGGAGGCAGGACGAGTAGCAGAAATCAATACATGTTCAGGAGGTAGGTCAGTTTCTGAAATCCTTTAAGGAATCTACCTGCTGTTATTTTCTAATTTTTACATTTTATATTTAATATTGCAAGCATCTGTTATTTGCCACTTGGCTAAACCCAGGACTTCTAGGAGAAAGTGAGGACTGCCCGAAACATCGATTCTCCTTCTCCTTTGATGCTGCCTGACCTGCTGCGCTTTTCCAGCAACACATTTTCAGCTCTGATCCCCAGCATCTGCAGTCCTCACTTTCTCCTAGTTGATTTTAACCTATTGCGAATTCTCTTGCAAGGATGCCTTCCTTGAAGAAGCTCTCCTCCTCCCTCTACAAGGATCTCAGTGAGTCCCTCTCTCACTGTACACCCCCAGGTCATCTCATCTGCCCTGAAGTTCTTCAGCCACGTCCTCAAACAGACTCGCTACCACAGCCACATCTCTTTCCTCAGCACCTGTCTACGGAACCGACTGACTCCACACGGACTCCAGACTATGTTCAGACCAACAAAATTTGGACCCAACCAGGACAACCAGTACCTACAACAAATCCAAAGCCTCCAGCGACAGACCTCCCTCCGGATCCTCCGTTCCACGCTTGCAGCCATGCGTCGCTACCTACATTCCCTACAGTCAGCCCTACCCCAGCTCAGGACAACACTCTCACAGACCTGCAAAGGTCCTTTACTCTTCTTCATCCACAGAAGAATCCATACACTAAACCCAGGACTTCCTCAATTGTGAAAAGATTCAACTCATTTTCAATGCGGTTTACTTCATTCTGCCATTGGAGGCAGTTTAGAAAAGGTTCACTAGGGTTGAAAACAAGTATGGAAAGCCAGTCTTATGAGGAGAGGTTGAGTAAATTGGGCCTGTTCCCATTGAAATACAGAAGAGTGAGAGGATGCCTTATTAAAACATATGAGAGTCTTCGAGGACTTGACAGGGCAGATGTGGAAAGGGGTTTCGCTTGTGGAGGTGTCTGACCAGAGGGCATAATCTCAGAATAAGGGGGTGCATATTAAAGACAAAGGTGAGGAGGAACTTCTTCTCCTTGAGAATCTGTGGAATTCTTTACCACAGATGACTGTTGAGGCTGGTTCATTAATTATATTCAAGGCTGAGATAGACAGATTTTTAATCAGTAAGGGAATCAAGCAATATGAGGTAAATGCAAGAAAGTGGAGTTGTGGATTATCAGATCAGACATGATCTTATTGAATGGTGGAGCAGACTCAATGGACTGAATGGCCTATTTCTGCTCCTATGTCTTTTGGTCCTATGTAATTTTCACCTTTTTTCTGCAAAGGATATGAATGGATACAGTTGTACTATACGCTGGAGCAGATGTACGAGAGTCACAATCAATTATAAGGAAACTACCTTACATGTGTAATTTATTCTTATATCAATGTTTTTTAAAAAAAGCAAATATCTTTATTTTCAAATTGGCAGTGGCAACCCTCAAGGAAGGAGCCCATAATATATCCAGTGTCATCTTTGTACTTAAAAGATAAAAAAAAACGTTATCATAGAAACCAGAAGATCTGCAGATGCTGCAAATCAGAGACAAAAATAGAAATTGCTGGAAAAGCTCACTTCTGAGGAAGGGTCACTTGACCCGAACTGGTAATTCTGATTTCTTTCCACAGATGCTGCCAGGCCTGTTGAGCTTTTCCAGCAATTTCTATTTTTATCTCTAAAGTTGCCATGGACCTGCTTTCATTATAAGAGATGACCGGTGGTAAAAGTTTAACCTGAGGGTCACCACGCCTCACGTGAGGGGTGAGGTTGAGAAGGTGGGACTGTCATGGTGACCTCAGACAGAATGTGAATTGAACTATGCTGCTGGCATCACTCTGCACCACAAACCAACCATCCAGCCAACTGAGCTAACCAAACCAAACCACAAGTGTCATACAACAGAACTGAGAAACAAAAATAAGTTTGATTGACTCTTGAGGCAATGTTCTCTGTCAACATTGGACATTGCACATTGGACATGATTCACTCCAGTCAGTCCTGGATGCTTCTTACCCTAAATTCCAGCATTAGATTGCATGGACTGGGGGAAGCAAAACCAAGCCTTCTCATCTTAAATTGCACTCCTGGGATGCCAGCAGAGGCCCAGAAAGCTGACTAAGGCAGAGTGGAATCCTGAGCAAAAACTTAGCTAGGGTCTGGTTTCCATTTATCAAAAATCTTTTCAGCTCTACACCCACCTTCCCTGTACATATCCGCTTGAAGAAAAATTACTTATTTTGGTCTACAATCTGGAACTCTCACTAAAGCCTTTACCTCGATCTCTTTCAACTATAAACCTCAAAATCTACCCTTTGACCAATTTCTTCTTCTCCTGAAGGAAAGGCAGAGAACATGGTTGCAATGAAAAATGAATTCATTTTGGTTTGGAGAAGGGAAAGAGTGAAGTAATGGCAAAGGAAAAAAGAGAAAATAAAGGCAAAGGGGAAAGAAGTGGCTTTACAAAGATATTGGGTAAAGGTTTGTGAGGAGAAAGAACTGTTTCCATGAAGCATGAGGAAAGAAAAAGCATTTGAGGAAGGAGGAAAGTTTTATGAGTGCATGAAGCTTTTTTTGAATACATATTTTTATGTAAATTTGCTGAATTTATTTAATATTTTCTTCAAACATTGCTCCTGGATTACACAATGATAAAGTTTTTTTTCATCAGTGTCTATTGATATCAATACAGGGTTCACAAATAAAATTTTACAGTAATAAGCACATGCACAGTCACTAACAAAATCAATTTCCTGTTTTTGTGACATCAGCCGAGAGTCTACTTCCAAATCAAAAACAAAGCCACAGGAGGGTTTCTGACTGTTGATGGAGATGCTAAAGACCCAAAGGGATCTAAATTATCTGTCTGTCCTTACAATGGTAAAACTACACAGATGTGGTTTTACTGTAATGGGCTTATTCAATCCAAGGTAATTATATAATTGATATCTGTTATTCTTTCAATACATAATGCTCTGGGACAAATTGTTGTTGAGAGGATTACTTTTGATTTAGTGGTAAACAAAGTTGGTTGGCTGATGATGTAGTTAATTAAAATATAAAGCATCTGTTGATAATTGCAATCAACAGGTATGGAAAGGTTCTGCTGTGTTAACAGAAATGAATTGGCAAGGGGCTAATAATATCTGTATGTCAATTGTTTTGGTAATATTAACACATTATTGTTGGCCTGAATGATGTCGAGGTGGTTTGAATAGGACATAGTTATTGCATACGATAAGCATTAAACTAAATAAGACCCACAGCATACTTCCTATGCAGGATTTATTTTCCTGATATCTTCTGCAAAATATAAAACATATTGAAATGCATTGCAAATGTATTGGATAAATTGTTTCAAAACAATTGTGTTCAATGTTTTGTGACCATTCACTTTATTCTTACTGCAGGGCTTTGTTCATTATTTTTAAGTTTTCTGGAAGGGGAGTATTATTCCCTTAATGTAGTCACCCACATTCCCTGTTGTCAAATGAAGTATTAATGCTCATGCTATTTAACCTATTAGTAACAGAAATAAGAACAGCAGAGTAAGATACATCTCCTTTATAACACAAAAAAGGTTTATGACATTAAGTGCCAATGTGACTATCTGTAAGGCAGAATTAGAGGATTCAAAGAGAATGTGGATAAATTAAGTCAATTGGTTAAAAATGCCTGATAGATTTCATTCTAAATAAATAACAAATACAGATGCTTCTTTATTTATATATAATGCAAAACATTCCAAGACACTCATTTGAGATTTTTAAAGCAAACTTTGACACTAAGTAACATATATATTAGGAAGCATGATCAAAAACTTAGTCAAAGATATGAATTTTGAACAGTGTCTTAACGGAAGAAGGGTAAGAAAGCAGAATGGTTTCGGGAGGAAGTTTCTTCAAGGCTTAAGGTTTTGCAGTTGAAGGCATAGCACCAATGGTGAAGCTATCAAAATCAGTGATTCATAACAAGCCAAACTAGAAGAGTGCAGATATTAAATGGGGTTGTAGGTCTGGGAATAGAGACAGTGTGGTAACAGTAATGATTTGGATGGCTACAAATTTATGCAGGGTGGATCCCAGGACAGCAGTCAGCAATGCATTGGAATAGTCAAGTTTAGAAGTAAGAGTATTACAAGCAGCACAAAATATAACATATTACACATTAGAAGAGGAAACATAATAGACTGAAACACAATGATTCATTACCAATTTGGGTTTGCCATTATTAAATCTAAGAAATTAAGAACCTAAATCTGATTATTAGTCATTATTAAATAATTAAGTTCAAAATTTTGAGCACTATATCCTTACTAAGTTGTTAATTCAGCTGAAGTGTTTCCTGGACATTGGAGTCAAAATTCAAATTCAGATGAGTCAAGCTGTGAAACTGAATTCAACAAACATAGTAATTTGAGACCAATAACAGAAAAATGATGATATTTTCTGAAGTACCTATCAAACTAATAATTGACTATAAAAGAGAACACCAAGAAACATGGACAATAACCCAGCATAGGGAAGGGAGATACCTACCCCATAACAATATTTACAGGAAAACTTTCAGGATATCAGCCATGAATGAAAGGCAGAGCAGAGTCAATGGGCTGACTGGCCTAATTCTGCTCCCATATTTTTATAGTCTTAGCCAGATAGTGGAAACCTAAGTGCTTGATTGTGATTTTATCTTATCAGGCCTCTTGAAAACAGCCACAACAGGATTGCCACTGAGTTTCCAGCTGAGTCCATTCTGACCTTTTGAAGAGTATCCCATCCAGACCCACCCTCCTACCCTATCCCTGCAACTCTGCATTTTCGATGGCTAACCCAGCTAGCCTACACACAAAGGCAATTTAGCATGGCCAATCCACCTAGCGTGGACACCTTTCAATTGGTTGGGGGGGGGGGGGGCCATGCAGGTATAAGGAGAACATGCAAACTCCACTCAGACAGTCGCCTGCAGTTGGAATTGAACCCAGTTGCCTGGTGCTGTGAGGCAGTAGTACTAACCACTGTGCAGCCACTGCTGTCATTCAATTCCATTCATGAACAGAAGGAATATATTGTAGAGTTTTGTATTAATCTGCATTCCTTAAAAAAGCAAGCCAACTCTTCACCTAAGCACCCAAATTACTCTGACCTTAATTAACAAACTAAACTAATATTCTATTCCGCTTATAGGCTAACTATACGTGCATAGATACCATTGGTAGTCAAGGAAAGGCTGGAACCAGAGTAATTCTTTGGACAGAACATAGCCGCACTCATCAGAAATGGAACATTAATAGAGATGGAACAATTTCTTCTTTTCTAGATTTTAATCTGCGACTAGATATTAAAGGTAACACATTTATTTATTTTAAAAAAATAAACTTAATTTTCCACCACATCTGAATTTATAGAAATGTAAAATCTTAAGAAAATACTGGATAATTTCTATTATATCCACTCAGTATAGTTTGCTTAGAATAAAGGCTGCACTTATTTATATCACGTTCATATCAATAGAAAATAATGTTAAGTATACTTCAAAACTGGAATGGCAACCTAAGTTGTGAGGTTTCCTCAGCACAGTGAACAGCGCACAACTCTTTCCAAAGAGTCAGATTCAGAGAGTCTACTGCAAATTTTAAAAATAACATCAAATGTTATTATTACATTACAATCCCTGAGGAACTGGCCAAATTTAAGTTATGATCTGGTATACATCCCAGATATTTTCTACGACTGTTTGTGTTATAGTCATAGAATCATACAGCAAGGAAACAGACCCTTTGGCCCAACTTGTCTATGCTGACCAGGTATCCTAAACTGAACTAGTTCCATTTACTTGAATTTGGTGCTTATCTCTCTAAATCTTTCCTATTCACGTATGTCTTTTGAATGTTGTAATTATGTTTGCTTCCACCACTTCCTCTGGCAGTTCATTCCATATTCGCAGCACCTTCTGTGTGAAAAAATTGCCCTGCAGGTCCTTTTTAAATCTTTCCCCTACCATCTTCAACTTATGCTCTCTAGTTTTGAACTCCCCCATCTTGGAAAAGTCTTTGGCTAGTCACTTTATCTATGCCCCTTATGATTTTATAAACCTCCATAAGGTTACCCCTCAGCCTCTGATGCTCCAGAGAAAAGAGTCCCAGCCTATTCAGCCTCTCCCGATAACTCAAACTCTCCAGTCCCAGCAATATCCTTGCAAACACTTTCTGTATGCTTTCTAGTTTAACCACACTCTTCCTATAGCAGACGACCACAATTGTATGCAGTATTCTAAAAGATGCCTCACCAATATCTCATACAGCTGCAACATGATTTGTGGAGAAATTTGCTGACACAGTATGCCATAGCTGCCTGCCTTGCACCATGCTCACACATTGATTGTAGCTTGACTGAAACTGCTCCGTGAGCAATTAAATTAACCCCTCTTTCAGTTTCACTTCACTTTGCCCCCTGGAAGACATCTCTGATAATGATATTTTCTGTTCTGGAGAATGCACGATTTGAAATACACAAAGCAAGCTTTTTTATACAAGGTTAGAACCGTAAAACAATCTGCAAACAATATATAGTAGAAACCAGGGTAAGCTATTTACCCCTTTAAACCTTTAATGAGACCATGTCTGAACCTCTACTTCATAGAATCCCCACAGTGTGGAAGCAGGCCATTCAGCTCATCGGGTCCACACTGACCCTCTGAAAAGCATCACACCCAGACTTGGCCTCCTACCCTTTCCCAGTAAACCTGCATTTTCTATGGCCAGTCCACTGAACCTGCACATCTTTGGACTGTGGGATGAAACTGGAGCACCAAGGAGATACCCACACAGACATGGGAAAAACATGCAAACTCCACACAGGCAGGCACCCGAGGGTGGAACTGAACCAGGGTTCCTGCTGCTGTGTGGCAGTAGTGCTAACTAATGAGTCACTGTACCCCCTAAGTACCATTAAATGTCATTTTCTTCTACTTAAGCACTATTTTCCTGCACTATCCCCATATCTCTTGATTTTTTTAAAAATATGTAGAAATTTATCAATCATTGTGTTGAACACATTCAACAATTGAGTCTCCATATTCCTCTGGTGTGGAGAATCCCAAGGTCCTGTGTGTACATATTGGTATTTAGCCATTCATGGGATATGGGCATTGTTGGCTAGGCCAACATTTATTACCCAATCATAATTGCTCCGTAAAAGGTGATGGTGAGCTGCCTATAATATATGAAACTTACACTCTAACATCTAAAATTAACCCAAGGTAAATATAGATACAGATAAACTATGATTGAAAACTCAACAGCAAACAACAAATAGCAAATATAACAAAGTCCGATGCTACAGGTTTCTCACCAACACTCCATAATGTTGGTGATACTGTAACTCATCAAATTTCATTCAAACTTTGTCCACTTCATAAGTTATTTTCAATCTTTACATTCAAAGGCTTAGTTTCATAACTCCCCCACTAACGGCTCACCTTTGGGTTGTTCCCTTGAGACTGCACCCCAACATTTACTCATGGGTGCAATTCCAGCTCTCTTGCATAAAATAGCTTCACGAAGTGATACTTCCCTGGGGTTTCTCCAAGCTCCAATATTTCTCAGCAGCCCCAAATACTGCTTTTGGGCTTCCTTCACCCAAAGTCTTAGCTGCACTAAACTATCAATGGTTCTCAGTGACCTCTCCTGCCCTAACAGAACAGCTTCCACCAACATGCTGCCTGAAGTCACTTACTTGCTCATGCTGTAACTAGCTTCTCCCAGCAAAATCCCACCCACATCAATTGAAACCAGAGAAATTAAAGTTCCATCACAGTCATGATGAAATGGTTTGCTCTTTTATATTTGGCCTGACCTTAAGAGGTTGATATTCCTCATTTACATTTTTTTTAATCTGATAAATTGGCTTTTATAGCCTTTCAAAGTTCACTGAATATTTTAAGCAAATCTAGTTCCAACTCCCAAGAGAAACAATCTTTTCTGATAATATTGAAAGAAACATTACCTATGTTAACATCCTAAACACTTTTGTGTGCTTCAGTTGTATTTATTCCATTTTCTACATTAAAGTGAATCCCTAAAACAAAAAATTATATACTGAAATGTATGAAACATGCCTATATTCAAAAGTTAAAGGATATCACAATATTTTCTAGTGTAAAAAATTGTTTGAAAATGGAATTCTGCAGAGACATTTACAAAAAAAAAGTACTTTTTGACATGTCCTTTGAAGAAGGGCTTATGCCCGAAATGTCGATTCTCCTGTTCCTTGGATGCTGCCTGACCTGCTGCGCTTTTCCAGCAACACATTTTTCAGCTCTGATCTCCAGCATCTGCAGTCCTCACTTTCTCCTAGAACCAAGATATAAAAAGTTCAGCAAGTTATCTCATCAATGGTGCCAGATATTAGATTAGATTACTTACAGTGTGGAAACAGGCCCTTCGGCCCAACAAGTCCACACCAACCCGCAATCCACCCAGACCCATTCCCCTACATTTACCCCTTCACCTAACACTACGGGCAATTTTAGCACAGCCAATTCACCTAACCTGCACGTTTTTTTTTGGATTGTGGGAGGAAACCGGAGCACCCAGAGGAAACCCATGCAGACACAGGGAGAATGTGCAAACTCCACACAGAGTCACTTGAGGCAGGAATTGAACCCAGGTCTCTGGCACTCTGAGGCAGCAGTGCTAACCACTGTGCCACGTTGCCACCCAATTTTATCGGGGTTTTAGCCATCCACTAGGAAGGGAACTGAGAGTCCAGTAAAGTTAAGGAGTATCACCCCGAACCATCAGACCTCTGTGCAACTACAAAACACCAGCTACGGTCACAGGTCTTGAGGAGACAAATTGGTGACATTCCAAATTGCTAAAAGAAAGAGTTGGAACGCTTATAAAGCAACTACCAGATAAAAGTGCTCAACTTGATAACAGAGAAGACATTAGCTAATGTGGCATTGCATTTCATTAAGCAACAATAGCATTTTAACATTTTTAAAACTTTGTATTGTTTCTCAGGTGGTTATTCCTATGATAAGCACCACATCATCCTAAACTCACCAGAAGAAGAACAACAGACACAATTCTGGGATATTGAAGTGATGAGATGAGAAAAACAAAAAGGAAAAATCTGAAATATCAATTCTGGGCCAACCAACGAAAACTGATAACAATCAAGTCTAGCAGTTAGTAATTAGAATTTTAGTCAATGAGACACATATGAAGCTCTGTTATTCACGATGTAGTGACTTCCTATGTCTATCGAGTGGAAGGTTTCATAATTGTTCCCACAAGGCGAGTGTAATTTAGAAATTCATTACTTTGAAACACTTTAAATAAAGCCAGTGTAACCAAAATGCTGAAACAAATAGAATAAAATTAAAAATACTCAGCTCCATCTATTTGGCAAATATACCCTTGCACACTTTATTACTTAATTATTTTGCCTATCAGGGTTTGTTTTTACATTAACACAATCACAACTTCAAATATTGAAGCTTATAATTTTAAAAGTGATTTGTAATGATTTTTAAAAATTGTAAATATGTTGCAGTGTATATTTGCATTTTTCTTGGATTAAACCAATAAAAAAATAAATTATTACACAGATCACTAAGTGGTTGAGCATTACAACATAAAGTGCCAACTTTAAACTAATTCTCCAAGGAATCTTCAGTTTTTTTATTCTTTCAGAACTAAAAAACACAGGGAATAATAATTTGAACATGATTTTTCAGCTGCACATTGTTTTTGTTCAAAAAGATCTTAAATTCATAGCTGGCTGCAAGAGAAGTACGTGTACAAAGATACTGGATTAACTGAACATTGTGTCATTACTTAGATAGCAACAAGAGAAAATTGATCTCTGAGAAACTAATAAGAGTCGTTAGTTTCTCAGAATTGACCGGTCAACAAATTCAAATTAAATATGGCCTCTCTTTGGAAAATGAATCAATTTACTTATTTAGCTACTCTATTACTAAAGTTGACTGCATCAAGAAAGAGCTAAAACTGGAAAAATTAACTGGCGACTCTAAGCACATTCATGACCATTGCAATCATACTCTGTTAAGTTCTCTATTAATTGATGTTTCATTTGTATTATGAATACTCCAAGCAAACCCTTACCTTATTACCACAAGGTTGGGACATTTGCAAGTTATATATTATGCTTGTATTATCCCTCGAGACTGATTACTGAACTTAGTGATCTCGGACTCAGCCCCACTCTCTGCAACTGGATCCTCAGTTTCCTGACCTACAGGCCACAATCAGTGAAGATTGGGGACAATATTTCATTGTCACTAACACTCAACACTGGAGCCCCCCAGGGATGCATTCTCAGCCCCCTACTGTACTAACTGTATACCCATAACTGCATCACCAAATACCAGACTAACACCATTCACAAGTTCACTGATGACACCACGTCGGTCAAATCTCAAATGGCGATGAAACAGAATACAGACAGGAGGTGGAAGACCTGGAAAAATGGTACACTGAGAACAACCTAGCTCTCAATGCTGGTAAAACCAAGGAAAACATTATTGACTTTCAGCGGGATGTTACTCTTGCCCCCCCCCCTCCCCTCCTGGGAGTGGTCATCCACAACAATCTTTCTTGGACTCTTCATGTGGACATACAGGTTACAAAGGCCCAACAACGTCTCTTCTTCTGAAAAGATTTGGCATGACAGCAAATAGCCTTGCCAACTTTTATTGGTGCGCCATCGAGAGCATTCTGTCTGGATGTATCACCACCTGGTATGGCAACTGTACCATTCAAGATCGAAGAGGGTTACAGAGAATGGTGAACTCGACACAGACAATCACAAAGGCCAACCTCCCATCAATAGAATCCATCTACCAGACCCGCTGTCAAGGAAAGGCTGCCAGCATTCGGAAAGATCCATCCCACCCTGGCAATGCTTTTCTACAACCTCTACCATCAGGGAGAAGGTACAGAAGCCTGAACACACGCACACCCTGTTTCGAAACAGTTTCTACCTTGCTGTTGTTAGAATACTGAATGGACTCACAAACTCTTAGCGTGCACCTGTACCTGTGTTTTGATTTTTGCTGCTGTTAACATATTATTTACTTATCTATGCTATTTAACAATGTGATCAGCCTGTATTGCTCACAAGACAAAGCTTTTCACTGTGCCTCAGTACACATGATAATAAATGCAATTCAATTCAATTATGACGAGGCAGCACTACTTCCTCAGCATTAGCTGGGATAAGAACATAAGAACTAGGAGCAGGAGTAGGCTGTCTGGCCCTTTGAGCCTGCTCCACCAAACAATAAGATCATGGCCGATCTTTGCGTGGACTCAGCTCCACTTACCCGTGCTCTCACTGTATTCTTTAATCCCCTTATTGTTAAAAAAAATCTATCTTAGCTCTAAAAACTACTACTTCACTGGGCAAGGAATTCCATAGATTTATATCCCCTGGGTGAAAAAGTTCCTTCTCAATTCAGTCCTAAATCTGATCCTTCTAATCTGGAGGCTATGCCCTCTTGTCTTAGTTCCACCTGCCAGAGGAAACATCCTCTCTCCTTCTATCTTATCTATTCCCTTCAGAATTTTACATTTCTGTAAGATCCCCCCTCATTCTGGTACATTCCGATTAACATAATTCCAGTCTACTCAGTCTCTCCTCATAAGCCAACCCCCTCAACTCCCAGAATTAACCTAGTGAACTTCCTCTGCACCTCATCCAATGCCAGTATATCCTTTGCAGGAGAATCGACGTTTCAGGCATAAGCCCTTCTTCAGGAATGAGACTGGTGTGCCAAGCGGGCAGAGATAAAAGGTAAGGGGGAGGGAATTTGGGGCAGGGACGCTGGGAATACTATAGGTGGAAGGAGGTGAGGGTAATATGCTGGTGAGGGGTTGGGGGCGGAGAGGTCGGGAAGAAGATTGCAGGTCAAGAGGGCGGTGCTGAATCTGGGGGTTGGGACTGAGATAAGGTGGGGGGAGGGGAAATAAGGAAGCTGGAGAAATCTACATTCATCCAATGTGGTTGGAGGGTTCCTAGGCGAAAGATGAGGCGCTCTTCCTCCAGGCATCGTGTGGTCAGGGTCTGGCGATGGAGGAGGCCAAGGACCTGCATGTCCTTTGCGGGGTGGGAGGGGGAGTTAAAGTGTTCAGCCACGGGATGGTTGGGTTGGTTGGTGCGGGTGTCCCAGAGGTGTTCCCTGAAACGTTCCGAAATTAGGCGGCCTGTCTCCCCAATGTAGAGGAGACCACATCGGGTGCAGCGGATACAGTATATGATGTGTGTAAGGTGCAGGTGAATTTGCGACAGATATGGAAGGATCCATTGGGGCCTTGGAGGGAGGTTGCAGGGGAAGGTGCCGGGAGTGGAGGTTGGATTGGTGGGGGGGGGGGGGGGGGGGGGGGGGGGGGTGTGGACCTGACGAGGGAGTCGTGGAGGGAGTGGTCTCTCCAGAACGCTGATAGGGGTGGGGAGGGAAATATATCCTTGGTGGTGGGATCTGTTTAGAGGTGGCAGGAATGACGGAGGATGATATGATGTATCTGGAGGTTGGTGGGGTGGAAGGTGAGGACCAGTGGGGTTCTGTTCTGGTGGCGAATTGCAGGGGCAGGGTTCAAGGGCGGAGTTGCGGGAAGTGGAGATGCGGTGGAGAGCATCGTCGACCACATCAGAGGGGAAATTGCGGTCTTTGAAGAAGGAAGCCATTTGGGTAGTCTGGTAGTGGAATTGGTCCTCCAGGGAGCAGATGCGGCGAGGCAAGGGAATTGGGAATATGGGATGGCGTTTTACAGGGTGAAGGGTGGGAGGAGGTGTAATCTAGGTAGCTGTGGTCAGTTTGTAGTAAATGTCTGTGTTGAGTCAGTCGCCCAAGATAGAAATGGAGAGGTCTAGGAACGGGAGGGAGAAGTCTGAGACGGTCCAGGTAAATTTGAGGTCGGGTGGAAGGTGTTAGTAAAGTGGATGAACTGTTCAACCTTCTCGTGGGAACATGAGGTAGCGCCAATACGATCATCGATGTAGCGGAGGAAAAGGTGGGGGGGTTGTCAGTGTAGCTGCGGAAGATGGACTGTTCCACATATCCGACGAAGAGGCAGGCATAGTTGGGGCCCATGCGGGTGCCCATGGCTACCCCTTTGGTTTGGAGGAAGTGGCAGGATTGTTAAGAGTGAGGACCAGTTCAGTCAGTCGAAGGAGGGTGTCAGTGGAAGGGTACTGGTTGGGTCGGCGGGAGAGGAAGAAGCGGAGGGCTTGGAAGCCTTTGTGATGGGGGATATATTTCCCTCCCCACCCCTATCAGCGTTCCGGAGAGACCAATCCCTCCATGACTCCCTCGTCAGGTCAACACCCCCCACCAACTCAACCTCTATTCCCGGCACCTTCCCCTGCAACCGCAAGAAATGCAAAACTTGTGCCCACACCTCCCCGCTCACCTCCCTCCAAGGCCCCAGTGGATCGTTCCATATCTGTCGCAAATTCACCTGCACCTCCACACACATCATTTACTGTATCTGCTGCACCCGATGTGGTCTCCTCTACTTTGGGGATACAGGCCTCCTACTTGCGGAACATTTCAGGGAACACCTCTGGGACACCCGCACCAACCAACCCAACCACCCCGTGGCTGAACATTTTAACTCCCCCTCCCACTCCGCCAAGGACATGCAGGTCCTTGGCCTCCTCCATTGCCAGACCCTGACCACACGATGCATGGAGGAAGAGCACCTCATCTTCCGTCTAGGAACCCTCCAACCACATGGGATGAATGTAGATTTCTCCAGCTTCCTCATTTCCCCTCCCCCCCACCTTATCTCAGTTCCAACCCCCAAATTCAGCACCACCCTCTTGACCTGCAATCCTCTTCCCGACCTCTCCGCCCCCACCCCCTCTCCGGCTTATCACCCTCACCCTCACCTCCTTCCACCTATTGCAATTCCCAGCACCCCTCCCCCCTACCTTTTATCTCAGCCCGTTTGGCACACCAGCCTCATTACTGAAGAAGGGCTTATGCCCGAAACGTCGATTCTCCTGCTCCTCGGATGCTGCCTGGCCTGCTGCGTTTTTCCAGCACCACATTTTTCAACTGTGGTCTCCAGGATCTGCAGTCCTCACTTTCTCCCAGTACATCCTTTATCAAGTAAGGCGACCAAAACTGCACACAGTACTCCAAGTGTAGCCTCAACAGCACCCTGTACAGCTGCAACATAACCTCCCTGGTTTTAAACTCAATCCCTTTAGGAATGAAGGACAAAATTCCATTTGCCTTCCTAATTACTTGTTGTACCTGCAGACCAACTTTCTGTGATTCATGCACAAGGCCACAGGTCCCTCTGTGTGGCAGCATGCCACAACTTTTTACCATTCAAGTAATAATTCTTTTTACTGTTAGTCCTACCAAAATGTATGACTTCATATTTATTAACATTGTATTCCATCTGCCAGACCTTTGCCTGCTCACTCAAAGTGTCTATGTTGGGTTATTCAAGTTCTTTTCAGCAATGGAAATGAATTCCTTCTGCCCATTCCATTCTTCTGATGTAACAAAACTCTTCTCACAAACATCCATGCTTCTTCAGTGAACAGTCCCTACTGACGACCAGAATCTCCTCATGCAACAGGATGAGTGCTGCAGGATATTGAGAAAATCTGTTGCAAAGTCAAACATGAAACAATTTTTTTTTTTAAAAAGGCTAAAAGGAAAAATGAAAACTAGGGAGAAAATAACCAGAAATGAATAGATAAGAGCCTCCTAAAGGAGGCCAAGTCCAAATGAGGGAGGATAAACAGCTCAGGATAAGAAGTGGAGAGAAAGGAGATACACATGCATGAAGCAGGATCGAGAGAGAGAATCCCAATTACAGGAAGAGTCACAGCGACAGCATTGTTACAGTCCAGCATGCCTCCTCCAACTCTTGGAATAAGCAAATCATTATCAATCTCTTGCTTTCATTCCATAACCCTGCACATTTTTCCTTTTCAGACTAGTCTAATTCTCTTTGAATGTTTCAACTGATAGACATTTAGTGCATTGCAGACCACTATCTCCATATTGCATTTGCTACTTTTAACGATTACTTCAAGTCTGTGTCCTCTTATTCTCAATCCCTTCATGAATGGGAAGTTTCTTCAATTTTACTACATCTAGACTCTTAATGATGTTTAATACCTCTATCACATCTTCTCTCAGCCTTTCCCCAATCCCCAAGCAAAACAGCCTTAACTTCTCCAATCTATCTTCATTACTGAAGTTCCTCAATTCTGGAACTACTCTTGAATTCTTTTTCTGCACTCTTTCCAGTGTCTTCATAATCTTCCTACAGTTGCACCCACAACTAAGACTGACCCAATGATTTATACAAGTTCAACATTGCCTCCTGCTCTTAAATTCTATGCATTACTCTTATTTATTCAACCTTGGACACTGCATTTTGAGCTAATCACTCTTTCAACCTGTTCTCCCTCCTTCAATAACTTCTGCACATATACATCCAGGTGCTCTTCTAGAGTTATGGTTTTTCAAATTGCCTCTCCACTTTCCACATACCAAAACTCATCATTCCCAATTTTCTCAACTGAACCTCATCTGCCACCTCTCCCTCCACTTCACTAACTTATCTACGTTCTTTTGAAGTTCTATACCATCAACACGGCTCACTATGCATCCAAGTTTCACATTATTTACAGACTTTGAAATTGTGCCTTGTATACAAAAATCTAGATCATTAATATTTATTAGGAGCAATTCTTACTTGTAAAAAATGATTTTCCCTTCAGAAATCCATGCTGGATTTCACATTTAACCCATATTTGTGCCTATTACTATTGATTTGGCCTGAATGAATGTTTCTAGAAATGTCCCACCATCAAAGTTAAAATGACCTGCTTATAGTTATTGGACTTCGGTTACACATTTTAACATCATAATGGTTGCAATTCTCTGGCACCAATATACCAAAAGTCTAAGAAAGACTGAAATATTACAGCCAGTATCTCCACAGCAATGGTTGAGTCACTACCCTTGACCAGAAGGTTCAAGTCCCACCTGCTCCATAGGTATGTATTAACATCTCTGAATGTGTTGATTAGAAAAATAAGCTTTTTTAAAAAAAATTATAGCTAATGTTGGATAGTTGGACATTATCTCAAGATGCTGTCCTAATCTCTCCTCTGGAGCCCGATTGTTATCAATCTTGTAGCCTTAGGAGGCCAATTTTAAATAATACAACACATTATGAAAATACTGATAATGTTAAGCACAACTAATACAAGGTTACTAGGCATTCCAGATAATGATAAGGACTTAGTTCAGCCACGCATACCCTCAGATACTTGGCCTACATGAGCTACACCAGTATTTTGCCTGTGGATTCAATTTAACTCAAACATTTTCTAATACAAGAACATGGAAAACAATGAACTAGACAAATGTATCTGTCTTATGAAACAAACTAAATTCCCAGCTCCTTTCTAATATAATCACTTGAGACTTACTGATCATTAATGTTTCTTCCCTGAGTGAAAAACTGTAAGCGCAACCCATATTCAAAAGATCCCCCCAACATCCTTTTCCACAGTCTGCCTAAATCTATGAAGATGGCTTGCAAATGGGAACAGACTAAAAATATACAAAAACAAATGTATTGCTACAGACTTTAACTTGCCAGTAACTTGTTTTAATTAGAATAGCAATTCTCAAATGTTTTTATCCACATGCTTTCTGTAAATATTGATGCATTCACACAGATAACTAAATACTTTGCAGTAATCAATGTTAACTATCCAAGGAAAGCAGACCATAAATATAGTAACTTTTTTATTAAAACAAAAACAGAAATAACAAATCAACAAATGCATAAAAGGTATATAATTCTACAGATACAATATTAATGGCACGTGCCTTGCCTGGCCACAGTTGGAAGAAATCTGATGACCTCAGTGCCTGCATTCTGCCCCCTTCCCCCATCCTCAATCTTTTGCAGAAACCGTGTGCTCCAAAGTTTGTAGCTAAAAATAAATGAACTAACAATGAGAGAAAAAAAAAGTTTTATCGAAGCTTCAATTAGTGGTCATCCACCTTGAAATGCATTGTTGAATTAGATCATAAAGGGTTGATATCTTACATTAACAAGTTTTGAGAAAAATGTCAATTTTGTTTAAATATTATTTGCTCTAGTGCTTCAGAATTCTTCTTTAATTCAGGTGTGTCAATCTTGAGAAACAGGTTCTTTAAAGATTTAATCATCTTCAAAACATACACATATTCCAAACATACCAAAGGTATGATACATTATTAGGTTTACTATTTAAGCATCCAAATAAATAACAAAGATAAGCAAAGGTTAGCAATGCGCACAGTTTCACAGCTACATACTACATTTTGGCTGTATTAGTGTAACATTACCAACTGAATCAGATCTATGTAGTATGTCCTAAATAAATATTCAGTAAAGTTGTTTATTACAATGGGGTTTTTTTCATGAAAAAAATGCTCTTGGCACTATAGCTTTAGATTTTTAGTTTTATTTTTAAAATCTATCCAATTATCTTTTGGTTAGTTCTGCTCATTAATTGCCATACTTAGCAGGTACCTGAAAGATTATTGATCTTAAAGGAAACCCAAGAAATAAAGCTGGGTTGCAAAGCATATATATTTATCCATATATGTATTTTTTTTTAAAAAAGGGTGTGAAAGCTTTTTTAAAAAATGCATATGAAGGAATTTTTACAATAAAAGGTCATATTGTTTGTGAGGATGGAGAGGGTATCACTAGAGAATCATATTTGCTCCGATACTGAAAAATGACACAAAAAAATACTGAATACGTGCAATATGTTGTGACATGAAAATATAAGTCTACTATAATAAATTTTATTTCCTATAAGACATTTAGAATTTTTTTGCAAGTACTAAATATCTATGTAGTAAGATGAAAACGCCATAAAGCAGACATTTTTAAGTTCTATGGTTTTATTGTAATATAGAACCGCAAAAGGCACTCAAATGATGAGCTAACTCTAACCATAGTTTACTTAGCTCACTTCAATTAAATTTTCTGTCCACAAACACAATGCAAGATTCTCTTTAGCTTTATCTGAGTCCAGTTTGAGACCATTCACAGGAACAGTGTCACCTGTCCAAAGTTGTTTCAGTGCCTCCAAATGAGACCATGAAAATCTCAAACCGTGAGCCTGTGTGAAGGAAGAGAAAAACAAATGGTTTAATAATTTTCACAATATTGAAAGTTTCTTTTTAAAATGTGAATAATGGAATGCAATAAAGACCAAAGCAGGCAGTTCTAGCTCTAAATTGAAGCAATTTTTTTTGTTTGTGCATAATAATCAAAATTACATTTACACTTGTCTTCCTTAAAAAAAAGTATAAAAACTCACGAATGCATCAATTCTTAGAAAATAAAGTTTGTCATATAGATAATTAACATCTGAAGAGGTAGTTGACTGCTATTAAGATTCAACATCATCTTAAAATTATGCCATATTTGCACCATGGTAATACTGGCTTTTTCAAAGAATAAACATGACCAAACAACCAAATAGCAATCTAATAAATGAAAGGATCATTGTCAGTTTTTGAGACAGATGTCATACATGGCACAAAGAAGTGCTCTTTTCTCATCCAATTTTAGATACATGCCACTAAGATTTTGAAATTCTTTTGAAATGAGGTGAAAGTTACTTGGAAGTATTATGCTTTTGTCACTTGGTTTAAAAGCCCATCCAAGAGTTTGGATTCAAGGCAAACTGGTTGAACAGAAGGTATCCTCAAGAACTGTCTTAAAACGGATAGGTTCTTTATAACACTGTTCTACTCATATCAAGATTAAATACAATAAACAAATCAGAAAATGCCCAATTCTTCTGTTACATTTTGGACGACTTTTTCATAAATTCTATTCCCTAGTGCAAGATCGTCTACCCCATGTGTTTCTCAGTAATGCGTTTCTCTTGTCCTATCCAAATAACTACATACACAAGATGCTACTTATGCTCAGCAAGGACCATCCCTATGACAGAATTGCAACATTTCTCCAGGGTCCTAAAGCCCTCATATAAACATCATTAGAAAACATATGAAGGTGAAGCTCAAATTAGGTTTCATTTAAATAATGAAACAGAATGAAATAAGATCAACATCAGAGGTCTGGCTTAAGTCAGGGCTTTGCAAGTCATACACTGCGATCTTGATGAGATTTTACAGTCACGAGCTACAAATCAGTGCCTACTGTGGAGCTTGTCTGAGCACCAACAACCTTTAAAGCCTCTTGTTTATCAAGTCTACCAGATCAATCTCTGAGGCCCATTTGTTGCTGCAAAATCAGTGCACAGATATGCTTTCAATTTGATGATAATGTTTTAATTTAAAAGCTTACAATTCTCTGTTTTCTAATTCTAGTGATTTATGTTAGAATCTTGAGGTTTTGTTCTTCTGGCCCAGAGAACCTCTTCTGAAATGTCATCTTGGAAACAGAACTTTATGGCCAATTAGCCAATTTTCTTTTCAAGATGGTGACGAAATAATGTTCCTGAGTTGGGGCTTGTCTGCTCCAATTGCTTTTCTTTTCTTTCTTCTCTCATTTTTTTAGGGTTTTTTTCACCTTACTTTCTGGAGGGAGCTCAGCAATGGAGGCAGCGGCGATGGCAGCAGCTGTGGGCCTGCAATGGGTCTTTGATGCGAGATATTTGGTGTAACACTGCTGCAGCTTCTTCAAGGTCCGAAGCAAGAAAGTGGCTTGAGGGCTTGGTGTTGTATCAGATTGGGATTCTTGCCATCTGCAGCAAGGTATCTGGTGAGCCCAGATGGCAGTCAGTGGCAAGATGTCTGGACTAGACTCTAGTATCTGGCGGGGAAGGTTGCGCGGTGGGGGGGGGGGGGGGGGGGGGGGGGAAGAGGAGAGGGGGTTGAGTGAGAGCAAGAGAGACCAAGACCAGCACAGGGTTTTGGGGTGCTACAGAGCAAGCAGAGTGCTGAGGAGATTAAGTTGTGTGGGAAAGCCCCCATGGGAGAGTCTGCAGGCCCATACCTAATGTTACAACACAGGGTAAACTCTCCTGCTTAATTCAAACCAGCAACACAGAAAAGATTTATCCTGTGCAGTAACCTGTGAAAATTCAAGACACCAAGAATTATTTAAAGTAAAAATTAACTTTATTTCTTAAAGTATAACAGAGAATGATTAATTGACAACTATTTACAACTCCTTCCTGTAACCTATCTTTCACCTTCCCCTTCTACAATACTAGTCCAATAAAACCCCTGATTAAGATTTACAAAACAAAACTTCTTATCTCAAAATCAGGTAGCTTTCGGTTCTTCACTGTATTCCTGTCTTCTTGTCTTCTTCTTGTTGGGGATTCTGCTCGACAGATTACTGATCGATAAAGGTACCTTTAAGAGAGCTATTCTCTAGACAGCTTGCAGATGCTGGTTTGGCAGTTCTCCTCTCAACTGTTCAATTTCCCCCAGTCTTATACCCCCATTGTGTCACTGGCTTTTAAGATTGTCAAAATACTCAATTCAAACTTGACTGGGATGTGGGTATTTTTCAGGGTATAATTTAAACTGATTGGCTGAATTCGAATTTGTTTTTGTCTCATAGCAACTCAGCCAGTGCTATCTGTTCTGAACCAAATGTTACTTTGTAAATTCTCCAGCACTTTGTGTGTGCTTGCCAAGTCCTTCACTCTCTTAAAGGTATAGTACGCTTATACACCTTCATTAACACTAAAGAAGAATGTAATTCTATATTTTTTCAACTTTATACTAAGAACAACTATGCAATTCTCACTACCACAAAAGCCAGCTTTCTGCCAATTCAGTTCATTCCATGATATCCAGAAATGGATGAGTAGATTTGATACAATATATGGTGGCTCTAACAACATTGACCAAAGAAAGCTTGGTTTTGTTCACAAAATTCAATTCAGTCTACTACAGCCCCATTAGCTTATTGCACATCATTACTAGAATGACAGTAGTGGTTGTTAACACTGGTGTTAATATGATCCTACATAAATCAACTTTTGCACCAATGTTCACCTCTACCTCATTATGGTCTTGTTTCAAATAAACAATGGAGCTCTATCCTCTAGGTATGGTGAGAGTAGGTGCCTTGACATAAAAACATTTGCGACCAAGTGTAGAATCAACGAGCCAAGGAATTAGAGGACAGGAACAGAAAGGATGGTTGTGGTTGTTGAAAACATGTCATTTTAGTTCTAGGTCATTGCTGCAAGAGTTCTTTGGGGTGGTGTCCTTTGTCCAAACATGTCTGTCCTTTTCATCGATAGCCTTCTCTCTATTACAAGGTCAAAATTTGGATGATCATGGATGATTACACTGTTCATTATTTGTGGAGTTGTGAATGGAATTGAAGCAATTTTGCTCACGTGTAGCAAGACCTTATGATAATCAAGCTTGGGCTTATCAATGGTTTGCAATATTCAAGTTTCACAGTGGCAAATCACGACCATTTTTAATTACATAGAGAGGCTAACTCTACGTCCCTATCACTCATTGGCACCGATCAGAAAACTTAAATGGACCAACCACATCATAGCTCCACGAGCGTAGGTCAAAGTCTGCATATTCCTTAACCAATGACCACCAAAACCCCTAAAGTTCTCCAACATTTCAAGTGCAATAACCATAAGGAATTTTAACTACTATCAGCAGCAACACTATCTAGATTCTTTTTAGTTGGATATTCAAGATGCCTTTTGATATAGACTTACATAATTAAGTATGGACAATTATAGACATGTATACACCCAAAAGGGGCACAATCAATTACCATTTTGTTTTTGTTGAAAGTATGATGAGAAATCATTCACGATCTGAAATGCTTCTCTTTCCATGAATACAATGTAGTCTGCTGAGTATTTCCAGCATTTTCCATTTCACAGTTTCACCAGGTTCATGTGGAACCCATACTTTTCAATACAGTTTGGTGCAATGTTGTGCAGTTAGGCAAAGACAATTGCAAACCAGCTGTTTAAATATGATTCTAAGAGATTTAAATTGGTTTTCCCTTGTCGAATACATACAAAAACAACTTTAATGAAATTCCTCGAAAATAAAATCCAGTGTAATTATGTTAGAGTTGTTCATTCAGATACTTCGATACCTTTGTTTGCTTCTGAACCACAAGACCTACATTCAAGTCCCACTGCTCCAGAGGTATGTAACAACATCACTGGTCAGGTTGATTGAAAAATATGAAATGCCTGTGCAAGCACTGTGCCCAATCACTGAAATCCAATGTCTGTTGTCATCTTTACAGCAGTTTTCTTTTGTGAAACAAATTACAAAGGAAATTGTGCCAAGCAAGTGTATAACATAAATCTTTAGTTAACACCATTGAACAGACCATTAACATTTGCTAAAACGTAAGCAGCTGCAAAGTGCCAACTTGCTACAATATCCTGGTACTTATATTGAACAAAGCTCACTTGCAGCCTCCAGTGGCAAGAAGCCTGTATGGCAAGGGCTGCAAATTCCAAAAGCTTGATGCTTTTATTGAGTGGTTCGTGTTGAAGTGTGTGGTGCTGGAAAGGCACAGTCGGTCAGGCAGCATCCAAGAAGCAGGGGAATCGGCGTTTTGAGCATAAGCCCTTCAGCAGGAATGAGATTTGTGGCCCAAGGGGGCGGAGAGATTAATGGGACGGGGGTGGGGCTGGAGGGGGAGGTAGCTGGGAATGAAATAGATAGATGAAGTGGTGGGGTGAAGGTGATAGATCGGAGAGGAGGGTGGGGTGGATAGGTGGAAAGGAAGATGGACAGATAGGTCAGTTCAAGAGGTCAGTGCCGAGTTAGAGGGTTGGATCTGGGATAAGGTGGGAGATGGGGAAATGAGGAGAGTGGTGAAATCCACATTGATCCCAAGTAGTTGGAGGGTCCCAAGGCGGAAAATGAGGCATTCTTCGTCCGGGCGACAGGCAATTAGGGTTTGGAAACAGAGGAAGCCCAGCACATGCATGCCCTTGGCAGAGTGGGAGGGGGAATTAAAGTTTTCGGCCACAGCGCGATGTAGTTGTTTAGTGCGTGTCCCACAGAGATGCTCTCTGAAACGTTCCACAAATTGGCATCCTGTCTCCTCAGTATAGAGGAGACCACATCGGTAGCAATGGACAAGTAGATGACAGGAAGCAGGTAATTCTCTGTCAGACGTGGAAGGATCCTTTGGGGCCTTGGACGGAGGTAAGGGTGGAGGTGTGGGTGCAGGCTTTTCACTTCTTGCGGTGAGAAGGTGCCATAAGTGGAGGGTGGGGAGTGAAACATATCCTTGATGGTGGGGTCTGTTTGCAGGTGGTGGAAATGGCAGAGGATGATGCAATGTGTCCTGAGGTTGGGGGGTGGAAGGTGAAGACCAGGGGTGTTCTGTCCTTGTTGCTATTGGAGAGGTGGAGTTTGAAGGCAGAGGTGCGGGAAGTGGAAGAGATGCACTGGAGGTCATAGACGATCACATGGGAGGGGATATTGCGGTCTTTGAAGAAGGAGGCCATCTGTGATGTTCTATGATCGAATTGGTCTTCATGGGAGCAGATGGGGCAAAGGCAGAGGAATTGGGAATAAGGGATAGCATTTTTACAGGAAGCAGGGTGGGAGGAGGTGTAATCCAGGTGGCTTTGGGAGTCAGTGGTTTTGTAGTAGATATCCACGTTGAGTCAGTCACTGGAAATGGAGATGGAGAGGTCCAGGAAGTGGAGGGAGGTGTCCGAGATGGTCCAGGTGAACTTGAGGTCAGGTGGAAAGTGTTACTAAAGTTCAACCTCCTTGTGAGAGCATCAGGTAGTGCTGATACAGTCATTGATGTAGTGGAGGAAATGATGGGGAATGGTGCCGGGTAAATTTCTAGCTGGTATTTCAATGTATATTCAGATATTAGACGATAACAAAATGGAAATCAAATCTTAAGTTTTAAACTAAAACTTTTTGGGTTCCAACCCTTATTTTGAAAATATGCAAATTTTTGACAGACAAAGCTAAATGATTCCACAATCAACAGATCAAATCTAAGCTCCGCCACATCCAGATGTGAATGATGGTGGTCAATTTAACAATTCACTGGAGGAGGCAGCTCCACAAATATACCCAGCTTAAATGATAATCAGTTAACCACATCAGTGCATCACATAACACTGACGTAGCTGCAACAGCCTTCAGTCAGAGGTGTCAAGTCAGCCATCTCAGCCTCCTTCAGACATCTCACTTCCCATCCCAAAATATTTCTTAAGTATATTATTCCATTATAAGCTGCATATATCCAAGCTTGTATTGTACACATCAAATACCCCTCTAAATACATTTTCCTTTAGAAGTCAGTGGAGCTCCAGCACTGTCTGCTTGATATTAGCAACTTGGTACACCATCACTTTATGAACATCTACAACAACTGAATGTAGGGTCACTGAAAGGCCAGTGCATGTTGGTCTTCGCTCTATGAAAGCAGCAACCTAAAGGGTAGCTATGTCCAAGCTGTGCAGATATTTACTCAGAGTTGAGAGTGTGGTGCTGGAAATTTGACATTTCGGGCAAAAGAGCTTTTGCCTGAAACGTCGATTTTCCTGCTCCTTGGATGCTGCCTGACCTGCTGTGCTTTTCCAGCACCACATTCCTGACTCTAATCTATAGCATCTGCAGTCCTCACTTTCGCCTAGATGTTTACTCAGACCCCATCTGGAATTCTGCATCCAGTTTGGGTTTAGAAGGAGTACAATGGAGTCTTACCAACCTCATACACGATTGGAAGTGTTAAATTATTAAGGTAGTGTATACAAGCCTGGTTTGTATTCCCTCAAGTTTTAATGTCTAGGAACAAGCTAATCAATATGCTGATAAAGGGATTTGATAGGGTACATGAAATAGGGTCTGCTCTGTTCGGGAAATCCAGAAAAAAGGCCAGTATTGTACAAGAAGAGTCAGATCATTCAGAAGAGGAATCTGGAAGCACTTCTTCACACATTGGAGAGTGAAACTGTGGAAAACCATCCTTAAAAGGTTGTGAATGCTGGGACAACTGAAATTTTCAAGCCTGACTTTGGTAAGGGTACAGAGTAGGAGCAGGGAAATGACCATGAGTTACACATTAGCAATAATCTAAGTGAACAACTGAACAGGCTCAAGGGACTGAGCAGTCTTTTTTTCCATTCCTATGTTATAAATGTAGCGAATTTCTCAAGTACAGTCACAATATATTTCTACAACAATGAGGCATAGAAACAAGGGGAAGACCATTTTAAGGCCCAAAATATCATCCACTTAATACTGGACATACAGCAATCCACTCAAAAATTAGTCCATTACTATCTGGAATAGAACCAGTGCTCCTGTGATGCCAAAAGGCAGTTGCTTGTAGCTGAATGGTCCCCTTCACGTCACTATTGTGTCAATGGTAGCTGGGACTCCTTCATGACCACCACCCGCAACAGATCCATTTTTGAGAATTTCTTTCCCCGGCCAGTCCAATGAGCAGGTCCTCAATGCATGGAAGTGGGTATTGATCCACACACAGGGCAGAGTTGGCTGTGACCTTAACATCACCACAACACCTGATCTGCACAATCTGTTTTTAAGATAGGACTGGCCCATTCACCGGTAGTTTCTGATTCTAATGCTTCCAAGTTCATAAGCGGTCCCAGTTCCACCTCCACTGTAGGCTGGATGGTGTACAGTACTGGATGTGCCTTCAGGCTCCTTGGACAAGCTTCCCTCTTCAAACGAAGTTTAATTTCTACTCCTTTCATTTTCCCCAGGGTTTCCCAGAAGACAGCCATATACATGTTCAAAATCTCTTGCAAATTCGTTTTTGAGTCTACCACCCTATTAACCATGCCCCAATTTAACTTTAGTTTCTGCAACCAGGAGCATCAGAATAATGCTGAGTAGCTGCCTGTTGCTAAGTATGGAGACAGTTTGGTACATTGGTGCCTTAGCTGTACTTTTACCAGCATAGAGCTCTTCGGTGGCAGCACTCATCCAGTGTATGACTGCAGTATAATCTTGGCAGGCTTCAATGGCAGTGTCAGAGACTCCGCTGCATTTGTATCCATTGCACTTTCACTGTCTCACCTTCTAATTTGGGAAGAACCCAGATATGATCAACATCACAAAAACTCTGCTGACTCTGGGCCTCTATTTCTCTCACAAACCCAGCTGATGCTCAGTCTACTCCCTGGCTGGCAATTTGTACCTTATGTCTTGTCCTCATAATTATTCTCCTTTCGCTTGTCCTCTGAATTATTTACCCTTCTCCTACTTGATTTGTACCCAGCAATTTCAGGCAACATGGCCCACTAACTTATACTTATGGCACTGGGCTTCTCCAGTCTAACATGTTGACTCCTTACGGCCACTCTTGTGACATGAGCAGCATTCCATGGTTGACACTGCACTCTGCTGAATTTCTGCTATTCTATGCACCCAGGTGTCGTCACTCAACTGTGCTGCTTTATCGTGGCAGCAATTTCAAAAACTGCCTTGAAATCCAGATCTCTCCTTGTCAGTAGCTTCTACTGGATGGCTTTGTGTTGGACGCAACAAACCACAGTCCCACAAGGCATCTTGGAGGAACCCTCGAATTCATAGTGTTCCACTAACCTCTTTAAGGAGACCACAAACTGGGTGATGCAATCTCTTTTGTGCTGTACATGTTTGTAAAAGTGGAAACGTTCTCTGGTTATCAGTGGCTTTGATGCAAAATAACTCCCAACTCTTTGCAAAGTTCTTCGTATGTCTTTTTTACGGGTTTCTCTGTCTACACCAGACTCATTAGAATCATGAAGGTCGTGCTCCTAAAGGCACTGAAGGAAACTGGTGCATTATGTCTTCAGCCACCTCATTCACATTTAAATACACAGCAAAATTTTTGGTGCATAGCTTCCAACATTCTGTCTCTTCATCAAACAGTTGCATCACTCCAAACTGGCCCGCCACTGTGTTTTTCTGCCATTCGAGTTTAGTAGCCAATTGCAGCCCGAGTTCCCTCGTGACTGCTCTCTGCCATGACTCTGATAAGTTTCTGAGTGAGTACTCCCTTTTTCAGCGGTTGGCTGAGGCCTGAGACCCCTCACAACAACTGCTCTCAGCCCGCTTCCCTTGCGTCGACTGCAGCCCGAATTCCCTCGTGATCACTTCCCTCGACAGTATCTCCATAATCCTGTGCCATCATTCCCCCCGATTAAAAAAAGGGCATTTAGACATAGTTTGCAATTTGTGGCCCGGATCCAGTCCGTGTCAACAGTTGTGTTTGTGGTTCACTAAAACCAGAAATAGAACATAACATAGATGGAGGATAAACCTGAAAAAGGAATACTTTATTGTGTATCCTCTCAGCTCCACAGGTGATAAGACCATAAGACATAGGAGTGGAAGTAAGGCCATTCGGCCCATCGAGTCCACTCCGCCATTCAATCATGGCTGATGGGCATTTCAACTCCACTTACCTGCATTCTCCCCGTAGCCCTTAATTCCCCGAGACAACAAGAATCTATCAATCTCTGCCTTGAAGACATCTAGCGTCCCGGCCTCCACTGCACTCTGCGGCAATGAATTCCACAGGCCCACCACTCTCTGGCTGAAGAAATGTCTCCGCATTTCTGTTCTGAATTTACCCCCTCTAATTCTAAGGCTGTGTCCACGGGTCCTAGTCTCCTCACCTAACGGAAACAATTTCCTAGCATCCACCCTTTCCAAGCCATGTATTATCTTGTACGTCTCTATTAAGTCTCCCCTTAATCTTCTAAACTCCAATGAATACAATCCCAGGATCCTCAGCCGTTCATCATATGTTAGACCTACCATTCCAGGGATCATCCGTGTGAATCTCCGCTGGACACGTTCCAGTGCCAGTATGTCCTTCCTGAGGTGTGGGGACCAAAACTGGACACAGTACTCCAAATGGGGCCTAACCAGAGCTTTATAAAGTCTCTGTAGCACAATGGTGTTTTTATATTCCAACCCTCTTGAGATAAGTGACAACATTGCATTCGCTTTCTTAATCACAGACTCAACCTGCATGTTGACCTTTAGAGAATCCTCGACTAGCACTCCCAGATCCCTTTGTACTTTGGCTTTACGAATTTTCTCACCGCTTAGAAAGTATTCTGTGCTTTTATTCTTTTTGCCAAAGTGCAAGACCTCGCATTTGATCACGTTGAATTCCATCAGCCATTTCCTGGACCACTCTCCCAAACTGTCTAGACCCGTCTGCAGCCTCCCCACTTCCTCAGTACTACCTGCCTGTCCACCTATCTTCGTATCATCAGCAAACTTCGCTAGAATGCCCCCAGTCCCTTCATCCAGATCATTAATATATAATGCGAACAGCTGTGGCCCCAACACTGAACCCTGCGGACACCGCTTGTCACCGGCTGCCATTCTGAAAAAGAACCTTTTATCCCAACTCTCTGCCTTCTGTCAGACAGCCAATCCTCAATCCATCCCAGTAGCTCACCTCGAACACCATGGGCCCTCACCTTGCTCAGCATCCTCCCGTGTGGCACCTTATCAAAGGCCTTTTGGAAGTCTAGATAGACCACATCCACTGGGTTTCCCTGGTCTAACCTACCTGTCACCTCTTCAAAGAATACCAACAGGTTTGTCAGGCATGACCTCCCCTTAGTAAATCCATGTTAACTTGTTCTAATCAGACTCTGCTCTTCTAAGAATTTAGAAACCTCATCCTTAATGATGGATTCTAGAATTTTACTAACAACCGAGGTTAGGCTAATTGGCCTATAATTTTCCATCTTTTGTCTTGATCCTTTCTTGAACAATGGGGTTACAACCGCGATCTTCCAATCATCCGGGACTTTCCGTGACTCCAGTGACTCTTGAAAGATCTCAACCAATGCCTCCGCTATTTCCTCAGCCACCTCTCTCAGATGCTAGACTGCTCCTCTAACTCCTCCCTCCAGGTCACCTGACTCACTGTCTTAAAAAGGCAACACACACAAATACATAACACTATTGTGTCCCAATCCTTGGATGCTGTCTGAACTGCTGTGCTCTTCCAGCACCACTAATCCAGAATCTGGTTTTCAGCATCTGCATTCACTGTTTTTACCTCCCAATCCTGAACCTACCACAATGCCCTGGAACAATTTAGTCTGATTTATTGCTAACTGGATATCCCGATCCAACCTGCACTGGCCAGGTTCAAAATAACTTGGAGTCAGGATCCTAGTGGTGAATTAACAGAGGCTACTGGCACAAACTTGCTGGTTCCACCACCTTAAATTTGACTCCAAACTGTTTTAAAAATACAGCCCCACATTTTAGGAAGAACATCATCTATTTATCTAGGAGGCAACATGATGTAGATCAACTGATACCCAGATTCCAAGGGTTAAATTATGAGTACATTACATAAATTATGGTGTATTCTGTTAAAAATTAGATTTAAGAGGTGTGCAAAATGAAGTTCATAAATTTTTTTCCCTATATCTATACTGTTTCAATGGATTGAAGAATCTAGACTCAAGGGAGATAGCCTAAACATTAGATTTATTAGTCAGGACCCTCAAGGTATGAAGATAGGAAACAATTTTACACACAAAACGCAAATTAAGTTATAACTCTCAATTGATGCTGGATTATTTGTTAATTGCAAAACTGAGATTGAGAGGGCAGCACGGTGGCACAGTGGTTAGCACTGCTGCCTCACAGCGCCAGAGACCCGGGTTCAATTCCTGCCTCAGGCAAGGTTTGCACATTCTCCCCTTGTCTGCGTGGGTTTCCTCCGGGTGCTCCGGTTTCCTCCCACAGTCCAAAAATGTGCAGGTTAGGTGAATTGGTCATGCTAAATTGCCCGTAGTGTTAGGTGAAGGGGTAAATGTAGGGGAATGGGTCTGGGTGGGTTGCGCTTTGGCAGGTCGGTGTGGACTTGTTGGGCCGAAGGGCCTGTTTCCACACTGTAAGTAATCTAATTCTATTAACCAAAGATAATAAGGATTATGGGGAAGGTGGGTGTTTGGCGGTAGGTCACAGCTCAAGTCTGAATAAGCTGGACGCCTTCAAGGCTACATCTGTCTTTAAGTTCCCATAATTCTATTGTTGGATTATATACCTTTAAATCATACTGGTTTTCCCTCCTCCTCAACCTGAAAAGTGTGGGAGTTCAAGTAAATCTTAAACACATTAAGTTAAGTTTTAAGAAAGGAGAAGCATTCTCACCCGAAAACTTTCTTCTTCTTCATTATCCTCAGCTCCCATCATGTGGTTCTCTCTGCTATTTTTCAGAGAATGATATACATACACCATCATATCTCGAGATTCATCCTAATAAAACAATAAAACCATAAAATTACAATTTGAACTAACCAATGTTATTTTGTCCTCCACAGTGTTACTAGTTTCAAGTGCCTATCTGTTCTTCTATCCCTTCCCTTTCCCTTCAATTATTTCTCCAACTTATTAAATGTTGGCATGGTCTTCGCTTGAGTTATTAACACTGGTAGTATATTCATCAACTATTACCTCCCTTGTGTTCAGATCTAAACATCTTACAAATAACCTCTACTTCTCCCTGTTCTATACCTTTCAATCTCTTTCTTCTCTGCCAATATTAATGACATTAGCTTCCATGCACACAAAGCCAGAGTTACTCTCTATTTCTGAGATGTAATTTGCGTCTACTGCTGTGAAAGCATACAAAATATGTGCTCAATGTTTCTGCCATTTTCTCAATTTCCATGATAATTCCCTCTGTCTCTGCTTCTAAGGGGCTAACTTTTACTATAGCTACTCCTTTACTTGTTATATATGTGTAAAATATCATACAATCTGTTTTGTATTCCTGGCTAGTTTACCCTCATGTGGTGGCTCTTTCAATTTCAAAAATACTCCCAAAGAAAAAAACCATTGCCACTTTAAAAGCTTCTTTTAAGCTTATACTGTCTATTATCCCAAGCTAGTGTGGAGGTACAGGAGGTAATAAAGTGGGCATTTATTGTTAAAGAAATGGAGTATAAAAGTAGGGAAGTGTTGTTTTATCTGTACAAAGCATTAGTAAGACTGCATATGGAGTACGGCTTACAGTTTTGGTCCAGAGATGAAACTCTTGCCTTATGAGGGCAGATTGAGCAATTTAGGCCTAAACTCAAGTTTTTAAAGAATGAAATAAGATAATAATTGAAGTATACAAAATGCAAAAGGAGTTTCACAAAGTAGATGTAGAGTGGATGTTTCCTCTTGTGGGGCAATCTTGAATGACTTGTCATAATTTTAGGCTGGGGGGGGGCAGACTTAAAGCAGCGATGAGGGGAATTAATTCTCTCAAAGGGTCACAGATCTGTGAAATTCTGCAATGAATGTTGCAGCATGAATAAATTTGAGATAGACAAGACTTTTAATTAGTCATGGATAAAGTGTAATGAGGAGTGGGCAGGAGAGTGGAGTCAAGGCCAAGATGAAACCAGGCATTATTGTGTTAAATGGCAGAGTAGGCTCAAAAGGGGTGAATTGCCTATTCCTGCTCCTACTTCTTATGTAGATTTGATTGCTTACAGTGTACTCATGTAACCTCCCTTGTAAGCCATGAATGGATCTTTCTCACTGAGGACTTGTATTTCATTGAAATGTATTTTTGTTGAAGATTTTGAATTGTTCCTTAATGCTTTCCCACTGTCTATTTAGTGAATACCCTGTAGTCAATTTAATACAAAACAACCATAATTAAGTCCTAACTATATAACTGATTTTTAAAAAATGTAATGTTCATCTTTGTGATTAAGTATGCCATTTAACAAGTTTAATATAGAATTCAAATGTATTATAATCAGGATATTACAAATGAACTGTGCCTCATTACAGAATACTTGTGTAAAATAATTTTCTCAGTTGATTCGACAGCTTATTGCTCAGGGAAACTGCATCATTCAGAAGTCCACAGCATCTCAGATACCAGCCGTTCCACAACTTGTCTCATTCTATGGGATGGAGGAGAAAGTGAGGACTGCAGATGCTGGAGATCAGAGCTGAAAGTGTGTTGCTGGAAAAGCGCAGCAGGTCAGGCAGCATCCAAGGAACAGGAGAATCGACGTTTCGGGCATAAGCCCTTCTTCAGGAATGAGGAAAGTGTGTCCAGCAGGCTAAGATAAAAGGTAGGGAGGAGGGACTTGGGGGAGGGGCGTTGGAAATGCGATAGGTGGAAGGAGGTCAAGGTGAGGGTGATAGGCCGGAGTGGGGTGGGGGTGGAGAGGTCAGGAAGAAGATTGCAGGTTAGGAATGCGGTGCTGAGTTCGAGGGATTTGACTGAGACAAGGTGGGGGGAGGGGAAATGAGGGAACTGGAGAAATCTGAGTTCATCCCTTGTGGTTGGAGGGTTCCTAGGCGGAAGATGAGGCGCTCTTCCTCCAACCGTCGTGTTGCTATGGTCTGGCGATGGAGGAGTCCAAGGACCTGCATGTCCTTGGTGGAGTGGAAGGGGGAGTTGAAGTGTTGAGCCACGGGGTGATTGGGTTGGTTGGTCCGGGTGTCACAGAGGTGTTCTCTGAAATGTTTCGCAAGTAGGCGGCCTGTCTCCCCAATATAGAGGAGGCCACATCAGGTGTAGCGGATGCAATAAATGATGTGTGTGGAGGTGCAGGTGAATTTGTGGCGGATATGGAAGTATCCCTTGGGGCCTTGGAGGGAAGGAAGGGGGGAGGTGTGGGGGCAAGTTTTGCATTTCTTGTGGTTGCAGGGGAAGGTGCCGGGAGTGGACCCCACCACCAGGGATATATTTCCCTCCCCTCCCCTATCAGCGTTCCGAAAAGACCACTCCCTCAGTGACTCCCTCGTCAGGTCCACACACCCCACCAATCCAACCTCCACTCCCGGCACCTTCCCCTGCAACCACAAGAAATGCAAAACTTGCGCCCACACCTCCCCCCTTACTTCCTTCCAAGGCCACAAGGGATACTTCCATATCCGCCACAAATTCACCCGCACCTCCACACACATCATTTATTGCATCCGCTGCACCCGATGTGGCCTCCTCTATATTGGGGAGACAGGCCACTTACTTGCGAAACGTTTCAGAGAACACCTCTGGGACACCTGGACCAACCAACCCAACCACCCCATGGCTCAACACTTCCAACTCCCCCTCCCACTCCACCAAGGACATGCAGGTCCTTGGACTCCTCCATCGCCAGACCATAGCAACACGACGGTTGGAGGAAGAGCGCCTCATCTTCCGCCGAGGAACCCTCCAACCACAAGGGATGAACTCAGATTTCTCCAGTTCCCTCATTTCCCCTCCCCCTACCTTGTCTCAGTCAAATCCCTCGAACTCAGCACCGCCTTCCTAACCTGCAATCTTGTTTCTGACCTCTCCGCCCCATCACCCTCACCTTGACCTCCTTCCACCTATCGCATTTCCAACACCCCTCCCCCAAGTCCCTCCTCCCTACCTTTTATCTTAGCCTGCTGGACACACTTTCCTCATTCCTGAAGAAGGGCTTATGCCCAAAATGTCGATTCTCCTGTTCTTTGGATGCTGCCTGACCTGCTGTGCTTTTCCAGCAACACATTTTCAGCTCATTCTATGGGATATCAAGAAATGACTGAAGGCACTAGATACTGCAAAGACTTCAGGTCAATAAACTGGCATTTGTATTGAAGACATACCCCACAAATTGCCAAGCATGTTATCAAGTTGTCAGTAGATCTACTGACTGCACTGGCATCTACCCGGCAATGTCAAAAATTGCCAAGGTATGCCCTGGGCCCAAACAAATCAGGACAAATGCATCTCAGCTGATTACCATTCCATTAGTCTACTTTTAATCAACAGTAAAGCAATACAGGAGTAATCAGCAGTGCTATTAAGCAACACATGCTGAGCAGAACCTTACTGATGCCCATTTTAGGTTCCACCAAGGCCACTCAGCTCCTGACCTCATTACAACCTTGCTTCAAAAATGGAAATTAGAGCTGAATTCTAGTGGCAAGGTGGAAGTGACTGCCCTTGACATCAAGGCAGTCTTTGACCCAGTGAGGCATCAAGGAGTCTTAGCAAAACTAGAACAATGGGAATCAAAGGGAAAATTCTGCCCTAATTGCAGTCATACACAAAGGAAAATGCTTATTGGTGGTTAGTAATCTCAACTGGAGGACTTCGCTACAGGCATTTCTCAGAGTGATGACCAAGACCCAAATATCTTCAGCTGCTTCATCAATGATGGCCCCTCCATCACAAGGTCAATAGTGGGAACATCAGGTGATGATTTCTGACTCCACAGGTACTGAAGCAGTCTATGTCCAAATGCAGAAAGATCTGGATAACTTCCATGTTTGGGCTGCTAAGTGGCACGTAATAAACATCAGACATGTGGCAGACAATCATTATTTCCAACAAGAGAGAATCTAAGCATCAGCCTATGGCATTCAATGGCATTACCATGACATATTATTGCCATCCTGGAGGTTACCACTGGCCAAAAACCAAAAGGGGTTAGCCACATAAATACCGTGGCTATAAGTGCAGATCAGCAGCTAGGAATCCTACAACAATAAGTCTCCCTGGACAAGGCACCAATCAGCGAAGTGATGGAATTCTTCCTACTGCCTGGGTGAGTACAGCTCCAATAACATTATAGAAAGCTTGATACCATTCAGGATAAAGCAGACTGCTTCTCAGCACAATATCCACAAGCATCCAGTCCCTCCACCACTGACACTCAGTAGCAACAGCAGCAGCAGCAGCGTGCCTTATATACAAGATGTATTGCAGGATATACCATGGTTCCTTAGATAGCATTTTTCAAACCCTCAACCACTGTCGCTGAGAAGGACAAGGACAGCAGACACATGGGAACATCACCTACAAGTTACCCTTCAAGCCACTCACCAGCCCATTTGAAAAATATCACAATTCCCTCAGTGTCACAGAGTCAAAGTCCTGGACTTGCATGCCTAACAGCATTGTGGATGCACCTACATGAAATACTCTAGCAGTACAAGATGGAAGGTCACCGAAGTCCTATCAAGGCTAAGTAAAGATGGAAAATAAATGCTGGCTCAGCCACTGAAGCCAACATCCCATGAATTCATTTTCTAAAAATTAAATTCCATTCATTCGTTATTGGCAGCTTAATCTTCTGGGGTATATTATCTTCAGGCAGGGCAGGGAATGGTGCAACAGTGGAGGTGAGTCACATTATTATAATGGAGACAGTTATTTCTAAGGAGGGATAGTATCTTGGAAGGGTTGTAAAATGAGACTTTCTGCATAGAATTAAGGAACAGAAAGGGGGCAGCCGCACTGTTAGGAATTTATTACAGTCCTCCAAAACAGTCAATGGCCACTAAGAAGCAGACATGTAGTTAATTCACTATGGTGTGTAAAATTCATAACAGGATGATTATATTAGGGGATTTTGATCATCCCAGTATTAATTGGAATAATCATAGTATAAAGGGTTTAGAAGGGGCAAATTTCTTGACATGTACATAGGAGAGCTTTTTGTTTACATATAGAAGGGACTGTGCAGGGCTGGATCTTCTTTCTGGGAAATGAAGCCGGATAGGTGTTTGAAGTGAAGCATTTTATTGATCACAACACTGCAAGTTTTAAATATGTTATGGAAAATGAGAAAAATGGTTTGCAAAAAACATTTTTAGAATGAAGGTAGATTTTATTAAAATAAAGCAGGATCTGTCCAAAGTAGACTAGGACAGCTAGTTCAGGGTAAGTCTCCAGTAAAACAGTGGGAGGCCTTCAAAAAGGTATTGGGAGGAGTACAGGCCCAATATGGCCCCTTTAGGTTGAAATATAGAAGCACGAAGCCCAGAGAACCAAAGATCTCTACGAATATTCAGGACCAAATAAAAAGAAAAAGAGAAATGTCTAACAGGTACAAACGGAGCAAAACAATGGAAGCCTAGTGGAATACAAGAAGTGCATGGGGGATCTCAAGAAAGCAATAGGAAAGCAAAGACAGGGCATGAGAAAATATCAAGGGGAACAGAATAACCAGGGAACTTGATAGGGCCTATTAGGGATCAAGGAAGCAATCTGTGCATGAGACTAGAGGATACTGGTGGAGTGGTGGACTTCACATCTATCCTTACTTGGGAGAAGGAGAATGCAATAGAGAACTCAAGAAGACAGACTATGAAGTTCTAGAACAGACTGATATAAGAAGCAAGGAGGTTTGTGCAAATTTAAAAGTGCACAGATCCTGTGGTCTGGATGAATTGTATCCCAGGCTGTTGTGGGAGAAAAGGAAGGAAATTACAGGGGACCTGATCCAAATTTTTAAGTTGGCTTCCAGTTTAGAATAAGGGTAGTAGAGATAGACCAGGGTACTACAAAAACAATGAGTCTAATCTCATGTAGGAAACCTATTAGAGAAAATAGTGAAAAGGAAAATTAACCTAGATTTAGACAGGTATGTTTGATCAAGGACAGTTAGCATGATTTAGTTAGAGGGAGATTATGCCAAACAAATTTGGTGAAATTTTGAGGGGGTGACCAAGTGTTTGAACAAGAATAAGGCAGTTAATGTTGTTTATATGGATTTCAGCAATGCCTTTAACAAAGTTCCACATAGGAAAATGGTAAAGAAGGTAGAAGCTCATGGGATCCAGGGTAACTTGGCAAGATTGATCAAAAATTAGCTTAATGATAGGATAGGGCAGTGGTAGAAGATTGCTTGTGTGACTGGAGACTAATATGTAACAAGATTAGTGATGGGTCCTTTATTAATTGTGATATTCATAAATGATGCAGATGAGAAAGTGAGAGGGATGATAAGTAAGTTTGCAGATGACTCAAAGGTTGGCTCGGTGGTTGACCATGAGGAAGAAGCTGTTAGGCTACAGGAAGCTATCAACAGATTGATCAGATGGGTAAATCAGTGACAAATGAAGTTTAACCCTGATAAATTTAAATTCATACACTTTAGAAGAGGGAACAAGACAAGGGAGTATTCAATGAAAGGAGAGAGACAAGAAGCTTGGAGGAACTTAGGGATCTTGGGGCACATGTCCACAGATCCATGAAGGTGACAGGACAGATTAATAAGACTAGTTAAAAGGCATATGAGTCACCTTGCCTTTATCAGTTGTGGCACAGATTATAAAAGCAGGCTGGTTATGTTGGAATTGTACAGAATTTTGGTTGGGCCAGAACTGGAGCACTATGTGCAGTTCTGGTCAACAACTAAAGAAAGGATGTAATTGCATTGAATGGCGTGCAATGGAGATTCACCAGGTTGCTGCCAAGGATGGAACATTTTAGCTACTAAAAAAAAGGCTGAATAAGCTTCAGTTGTTTTCTCTGGAGCCAAGAATGTTGAGGGGGGTCCTTAAAGAAGTGCATATGATTGAGGGGGTCACAACAGGGTGAATAGAAAACTGTTCCCCTTAGTTGAAGGGTCAATAACAATGGACATTTTAAAATAAAAGATAGGAGGTTTAGAGATCATTTTAAGGAAAAACCTTTTTACCCAGAGGGTGGAAGGGATCTAGAATGCACTGGCTGGGAGAATGTTGATGCAGCAAAAATCTCAGCATTTAAAACTATTCAGATGAGCACTTGAAGTGTCATAACTTAAAAGGCTACGGGCCTAGTGTGATTAAGTGTAGATAATAATACATTTTTGGTGGTAGATTTGATGGAACAAAAGGCATCTTCTGTATTGTATGATTCTATGAACCTTGGGGTGAACCTATCACTGAGCAGGACACACTGTTGGGTCCTTTAGCCAGAAATACCCCAGGAATACTCCAAAAGGCAACAGGCTCCACCACAGGGAGAGTCCCTCCATGCCAACTGCTGACCCTGGGTCAGCACCTAAATATATTGGAATGGAAATGGGCACACATGTGCGACAGGTGACACTTCAATGTAAATAATTAATGTTGTAACAACATATGCGCTTTTAATTATTTTTGAGAAAATATCATTTTAGCTGCAACTACAGAGTCTCTCCATCCTGAGTTCTACATGATGTTTTAACCCTATCTGAATGATGGCTATCCTTTCCATTGTACCCATGATAGCATCAGATGATGAGATGGTATCCAACTAATTGTATCCTTAACTTTTAAGCAGCATGAACTGCATAGAAAGATCAAAGTGTTAAGATGCACTTGCAGTTGGGATTGTACAATGATTACTAGCCCCATCAGCATCAAAACATTCACAATTAGTGAAAGGTGACACTATACTATTATGTTTCATTGAACAACATGCATCAAGGCATCTTTCCTGCATCACTTTGTCCCATACACTGCTGGGTGTCAAGGGTGCTGTTCTGACTGAATAATGTCAATATCATCACAATGCTGTGACTGTCAAGGATCCTCATCACCCATCCACAGCCTCTGTACGTCCACTAACTGCCCACAGCAGAGATTCCCAGCATCAAGCATTGTCCTCAGTCTGACCTATACCAATACAATGCTCTGACCTATGTGAAACCTTTTTTCTAATATCCCTCGTATGACACAGTGGAAGGAGATGTTGCTGCATTGCTGATATGCTGGAAAGCATCAAGTTACACTGATTTCCACCTATGGACAGAGTACACCTTCCACATAAGTCAAATATATGAGACTATGGCTCTCTTGCATATTCGCCACATCAAGAAGGCACATATGGTTGCACAGTAGAGATAAGCTCCAGCATTTTTAAGATGCGATTTAAGATGCATGCATTCCTCATCCATTCTTGCAGCAGCCATGAGTGCAACGGACACAAGGTTGACCACAGCTTCTTATCCTTTTCCTTTGGAAACCATTCTAACGAGCCTAAGTGGGCAATATCAGAGACAAAGCAGCTTCTCAGTAAAATTACCTGCAGCTACAGCAAACGTAAATAACATTTGAACAGTGTCCTCCAAAATAATGGCACATCAATGCCCCTGACAACGACACCAGTCTAGTCTAATGCCTCCATGTTGACACTGCACTTCATTGTCCTGATTTAGATTTTTGTTGATCAGGTCTTCTGGTGCCTATATGGTTGGAGATCATACACATGGCAGCAATGAGGATGCCCTCTAGCATGTCCCTATAAATCATGAAATGCAGTGTTGCATATTTAATAATGGTGTGGAATGTTTTATGGTCCAACATGTGAAGTGAGCAGTTTTTGGAACCTTGGAAGGTGCTTATAACTTTGGCAACTAAGGTGAATTTTTCCAGGGTGCAAAACATTGTTTGTGTCTTACCATTATTACCAGGACTGATACATAAAGTTATAGAGTCATAGAGTCATACAACATGAAACAAGCCCTTCAGTCCAACCAGTCCATGCCGAACATAATCCCAAATTAAACTAGTCCCATCTGCCTGTTCCTGGCCCTTATCAATCCAAATCCTTCCTATTCATATACCTATCCAAATGACTTTTAAATGTTGTAATTGTACTGATTTTGTCCAAATCTCAGAATGGATTTATCTAAACCTGTTCAAATCACGGATGAGAGCCCAAATCTGTTCAAATCCCGATGACGAGTCCCCAAACTATTACAGCAGCGGGGTAAACCCCGCTGCCAGTTTAGACCCGACACACAGAGAAACTCACCTCACACCACAATCTGTTAAATTTCAAGAAGCAAAGAACAATCCCAGATATCACTATTTAAAATAAAAATTAACAATTTTATTCTTTAAGTCCAACAGAGAACATTAAAACAACAGCTATTTACAACTCCTTTCTCTTAAACTTATCCTTTACTTGCCATTCTACAATACTGGTCAAATTTTTTAAAAACCCCAATTAAGATTTACAGAAAAAATAATCATGTTTCAAAACCAGCCAGCTTTGTTGATTCCCCTTAGTAGATTTTTCTCCATAGATTTTCCTCTGTATTTTCCTGGGTCGTCTTTTCTTCGGTCTTCTGCTGCACAACTTTTCTTACGGACTGGTACCTTTTAGACAGCTATTCAGCGAACAGTCTGTACATGTTGGTGCTCTTTGCAGCTCTCCCCCTGACTGTTCAAAATGTCCCATTTTATACCCCAAAACATTGGATCATTTCATTGGTTTGATGTCATCCCAAACAGTAAAATTCAATTGGATTTTGGTCTCTGGGACATAATTTAAACTGATTGGCTGAATTTGAATTTGTTTTTGTCCCATGGGAATGCAACACCATCTATTTGTTTCAACCAAATGTTAAATTTTTTAATTGTTCAGCACACATTTTGCTTTTAGTCAGTCCTTGCCAGCTTCTTCTCTCTCAAAAGTACAGTATACACCTACACATTCATAACAGTACACAAATCCATCACTTCCTCAGGAAGTTCATTCCAGACTCGATCCACCCTCACTGTAAAAATAATTTGCCTCACATGTCTTTTTTAAATCTCTCACCTTGAAAATGTGCTCCCTAGTCCTGAAATTCCCCATCCTAGGGAAAAGTCAACTATCATTAACTCTAACAATACTTTTCATTATTTTATAAACTTCTATCAAGTCACCTATCAACCTCCTATGCTCTAGTGAAAAATGCCCCAGCCTATCCAGCCTAACTCAAATCTTCCATAACCAGCAACATCCTGGTAAATCTCTTCTGAACCCTCACCAACTTAATAATATCTTTCGTAGAGTCATAGAGATGTACAGCACGAAAACAGACCCTTCGGTCCAACCCATCCATGCCGACCAGATATCCCAACTCAATCTAGTCCCACCTGCCAGCACCTGGCCCATATCCTTTCAAACCCTTCCTATTCATATACTGATCTAAATGTCTCTTAAATGTTGCAATTGTACCAGCCTCCACCACACCCTCTGGCAGCTCATTCCATACATGTATCACCCTCTGCGTGAAGAAGTTGCCCCATAGGTCCCTTTCATATCTTTCCCCTCACACCCTAAACCTATGCCCTCTAGTTCTGGACTCCCACACCCCAGGGAAAAGACTTTGTCTATTTATCCTATCCATGCCCCTCATGATTTTATAAACCTCTATAAGGTCACCCCTCAGCCTCCAATGTTCCAGGGAAAACAGCCGCAACCTGTTCAGCATCTCCCTATAGTTCAAATCCTCCAAGCCTGGCAACATCCTTGTAAATCTTTTCTGAACCCTTTCAAGTTTCACAACATCTTTCTGATAGAAAGACGACCAGAATTGCACGCAAAATTCCAACAGTGGCTTAACCAATATCCTGTACAGCCGCCACGTGACCTCCCAACTCCTGTACTCAATACTCTGACCAATAAAGGAAAGCATACCAACGCCACCTTCACTATCCTATCTACCTGCGACTCCACTTTCAAGGAGCTATGAACCTGCATTCCAAGGTCTCTTTGCTCAACAACACTCCCTAGGATCTTACTATTAAGTGTATAAGTCCTGCTAAGATTTGCTTTCCCAAAATGCAGCACCTCGCAATTATCTGAATTAAACTCCATCTGCCACTTCTCAGCCCAATGGCCCATCTAGTCAAGAACCTGTTGTAATCTGAGGTAACCCTCTTCGCTGTCCAATACACCCCCAATTTTGGTGTCATCTGCAAACTTACTAACTATACCTCTTATGCTCACATCCAAATCACTTATGTAAAATGATGAAAAGTAGAGGAACCAGCAATGATCCTTGTGGTACTCCACTGGTACTGGTCACAGGCCTCCAGCCTGAAAAACAACCCTCCACCACCACCCTCTGTCTTCTACCTTATATTTAGTAAACATGTTAAATGTTAGTTAAATGCATAAAGTGCACTTACAGCATAGGTATTCTTCACCTGTGTAGGAGTCTGTTTGATGCTATCGCCCTTTGACGGGTCTCAGGTCATACAATAGTGGACCAAATCTTCCCTCGAAGAATGAATCACTTAGTCTTTCCACCCCAGATATGGTGGCAGCCATTTTCATTTGCATTACATACTTGCTCTTTGGACAACAGAAGGAAACCACAGTTCTGCTCACAAAATGAGTCACAAGTTTAGTCAAGGTGATGCCCCAAATCTTCAAATTCCTTTCTTGGTCATCTTCCCTGTCAGATCCCTGATTGCCCTAAGCAATTGACAGACCATCTCAGAAGTCCCTGGACTAATGCAAGACAATACCCTTAATTTACGATGCCGAACCCTGAACTGAATGCTGTCTCTCTTGGCCTGACTGAGGATTACTCCCTTTAGACTTTTGAGATATGTCATTTGATTGAAGTGAAAGTAGTATGTTTGTCACATAAGCTGCTTATACATGGTGTATGTGTGACACTGACATATCACAGTAGCATACAGCAACATGTCCATCCCCTTGACTGAACACAGGTGATAATTCAGAAGCTGCCTGGTTTTGTGCCTGTGCTAAAAGGCAAATCTGAACTGTAAGCTTTTAAACAGTGGAAGAGGGGACAACGCTCAAAACTCAAGGCAAGGCAAGGCAGAAATGTTAACAGCATCCAAGTACCCACAGTGAGTGGGAACGAAGAAAGTGAGGAGCCCAATATGTATCCTGATTCAATTAGTTGGGTGCCTTTCCCTGTGTACAAAGTCCAAACAGAAGCATCACAATGGGCTCCCAAAGTGTAGCACTGAAGTGTAGAATTGTAAATGAGTCAGAGCTCTGCCACAATGATGTAGTGAAGCTGATACGCATCCGATGTTAATCTCAACGTAAAGAATTGGAAACTGCACATCAATTATGTGAGGTACGAGTGGCACGTAAGCATGTGCAAATAGGCTTCTCACTGCTTACCAAGGAGATTCTCATCTCACTATACAAAACTTGATTATAGAATGGGATTTTTTGACACCATGAACCTCATTTCTGCATGAACTTACCATATTTTCCCAACTGATCTGCTAGTGCCAAAGTCATTCAGGGGCTAGGAAGATTCTAACCATAACATCTAAAACTTTTCCCAAAGACCACATCTCACAATTTGATTCACAGATGTTCAATTACTTCATAATATAGAACGTCAGTGTAACAATATAGCAACCAAGCTGCAAATGTACATTTTTTTATATAGGATGAATTTGAAAAAGACCTAGTGCTAACATGTCATAAATAAAGCCAAACAACAACCACAAAAGTCAACAGAATGTAAGATCACATATTTAAAACAGCAGATTATAAACAAAAAGAAAAGTCAATATCACTTCTATAGTGTTCTGGCAGAACACATCTTGAATGTTTTGAGAGATTCCGGAAAATTATAATTAAATTCGCCAAAAATTAATGTAAAACACCACAGAAAATATTTTTAAATTAAAGATATTATTTGAAAATATTTATACAACAATAACTTCCGTTCAATCTCTGGCAAGAGTAGACAGATACTGAATATGTTTATAATATAACATATGACATAAAACAGGTGATGTATTTTGAACGAGGCATAACAAATCATATAATCAATAACTACCAAAAGATATTATTCACTCTGCTACTGGAATAGAGTATGTTACATTTCATACATTTCATCGCAAAGACAAAATATTAGCCAAACTGACTTCACTGCCTTCTGGGTGGCATTTAAAGTCTCAATGGCATTTCCACTCCTTGGTACCAGAACTTATATTGCAAGACTTAGAGTATTTTCAGTCGTCAAAGTCAATTTAGAGAGAATGTCACTTAAACAGTCAGATTCTTCATTATTGTTTGTACTAACCGTCCTTTCTTGATCAAGTTCCACCAAAATCATAGTATGGTCTTTAAATCTTAATTTGATCTGATCACTGAGTTTAGGCAGTTTTCCAGCTGAGAAAGAAAGTAAAACAAGTTAACACACAGTAATTATGTCTCATCAACAGGCCAATGACACAGTCAAGGTCACTAATACAGCATGGGAAATTAAAAAATAATATCTAATACATTGAAATATTGCAAACATTTTAAATTTCATTTGTGTGCTGAACTAAATGTAACAATTAGAACATATTATCATAACTGCCCTCAAGATCTATTAACGTTACAAGTTGTGATTTTATATTACAGGACGGGCAACATAACGGATTGCTGCATTGGAATAAGGAGTTGCAAACAACTCAAAGATATGGACAAGCACTGTACTAAAGCTCTGTAATTAAAGGTTGGAAGTTACATTTTGGCAATGGATATTTGTGGTTTTCTGAAGACTTAAAAATAATTAAAACAATGAAAGAGACCTGCTAGTTCATCACCTCATTACAGTACCTAGTTAACTTTTACATGCCTCCTCTTTGCTGGCATCAATCCTAAATTTGCCATGTTACAAATTTGAACCTTGTCCTACTTTTATAACTTCAATAATTTTCTGGATGTTTCTTTTCCATATTGTTTCCATTTTTATATTGCACATACCTCTAGAAGATAACCTTTAAAAGGACTGAAAAATACTTAATTCTTTAGTACAACTGTGATCTCTAAAAATAGGAATTAGTTTCATGGCTCTTCCCCCTACTTCCTCCAAAGCTATACCAGAATTTCACACATTCAAGATGTATTCTGCCAGAACACTATGGAAGTGATATTGACTTTTCATCTTGTTTATATTCTGCTGTTTTAAACATGTGATCTTACATTCGATTGATTTTTTTTGGTTGTTTGGCTTTGTTTTGTTTTTGGTTGTTGTTTGGCTTTATTATGACATGTTAGCACTAGGTCTTTTTCAAATTCATCCTTAATCAATTCAACAATAATTTTCTATTTATCCATGCTATGTGTGATATTTATCAGTATTAAATTTCATCTGCCACTGTTTTTCTCAAGCAGGTAACCAGCATGCTCAATTGAAAGTTTATGAATTGCCTCATCTGACTGAGCTGCCTCTACTAGTTTAAAAAAAAACGCACTATAGCATACAATTAAATGCACTTAATATGTACAGTTCTATAACTAACAGTAATCACTATTCACAGTGATCATCATTCACTGTAAACATTGTCAGTCCTTCTCCTTCACCAAAGTTTGAAGTAATAGACTGAATTTAGCATATAGGCTATTGCATTTGAGCTTCTAGAAATTCAAACTGTAAGCAGTGCTTTGACTTCAACAGTGATTGCTGGAAAATTTATAAAAATAAAGCAGACGAGAAACACCTTCGTTCTTCACTGAGAAGATGACTAAATGTTACAATGTACCATACTAGCCCCGTTCAAGCTGTTTATTATTGGATCTATTTGCTTTCTTCATACTGACTTCTAATAATTTATTTAATTGATTGAACTGTCCGAATCTGCTCCTTTTTCCATATAAACATTTTTCCACAGTCCTGAAGTTGGTGTTTCTAATCTTATCACACACTATTTAATCAAACAACCCACTTATTCAACCAATGCAAAAATGCTCAATGTCCTAATCTTCTTCCTTAAAAGGCTGTTGTTGCTCTTTCAGTTCTTCTGCATTCATCACAGTCCCTCTTTGCCTGCTGCCATTGCACAGGGCACAGCAAAACAGTAAACTCTGCCTGGGCTATACCACAAAGCCAGACTGATCAAAGTATTGAAACGTTATCTTGAAACTTCTATTGTCTGCTCCATGATGGCCCTGGTGGAAGAATGAGCAGCATTTTATCTATGATTCCTGAAGAAGGGCTTATACCCAAAACGTCGATTCTCCTGTTCCTTGGATGCTGCCTTACCTGCTGCGCTTTTCCAGCAACACATTTTCAGCTCTGATCTCCAGCGTCTGCAGTCCTCACTTTCTCCTCGAGCATTTTATCTATGCTCAGCCTCAGTCAGGGGATTGCATTATGGAGTCATGAGCCAGGCTGCAGAGGGTAGTTCTGGGCTGGTAGGACTATGATGACTTTACCTTTACTGTGTACATGCTTCATTAATGAAATTGCCCTGTGAAGAGCCTCACACCACCCACAAGTACAGCCACATACTTAGACAGAAAATAACCACTTTTTTCACCTACTTCAGATTGGTCCCAGCAATTTCCACTTTTGAGATTTGGGTTAACAGTTTGTGCTTTGCCTGATAATCTAGAAGCTGCCACAAAACCTTCACATTCTTTTCTTCCTTGTACTCCATATCAATCCCGCTAGTTCTAAATTTCCACATATTCTCACACAATTTGTCCATTTACATTTTCATCTCCCAACATTACTCTGAGCCCTAGCCCTGTAGCTTAGCCATGCAACCATAATGCTGCACTGGCCCCTAATAAAGCCAGGGTAGTGGTGACTGTTAAATGATAAACCCCTCCCACAATAACCAATGTCCTCCTTGACAGGATTTTCATTTGAATCATTCCTCTAGTTCACTATCATTATTTTTGCCTTCCTTCTGAATTTTTAAAAAATATTATTTTCGAAAATTCTCTTTCACAGACACATCTCATTCCTTAGTGACTGCGTCAAGGCTCAGACTTATCCCAAACTGAAGTTTCATCCTTCTTGTTTTGAATCCAATTAGGATCACAGGTATCACCATGATGTACAATGAGCTTGCTCATTGTACAATTGCTGTCACTACATCCTGGACACCATAATGACGAATACATGCACATGTTCAAACTCGCGCTCCATCAGCACTGCCTCATGCTATCTCCAAGCTGCTCTGCACCTCAGCTCTATTTCACTCTTCAGCTTTTTTGACATTTTAACAAAATACTTTTTCTTTCTTTCAGGTATTAAGGAATATAGGTTGCAACAACTGAGGCACCTCCTTCCATCTGACTCCATTCCTTCTTCTAACCTCATCTCGTCAAGTATTTACCATACTTTCTGACCGTCTACGAAACAGTCTGTACTCAGTAGACAACTTAGTTTTATCCCTAAACGCCTCCATCTCAATGAATTTTGGGCATGAAATGATGTCGATTTCTACTTCCGTTACCTTTGCTTCTGTGCCCATGTTTTTGGATTAGAGTCATCTAAAGATCCCACAGATTCTTTCACCTGCCTCCAACACACTCACTCTGGTGTCTTACTTACATTTGACTTGTTCATCAAGAACTGTGAACGTGACATCAGTCACCTTAATTTCTCTGCTCCCCTCACTCATTTTAACCTATTTCCCTCTGAACTGACTACAGTTTGGGTTCCTAGATCCAACCCTGATTTTGTAATCGTCACCTGGACAATAACCTCACCAATAAGCATCAAGCTGCTATTGTTTCCATGACTATTATAAACCTCATCACATCTCTGCTCCACATCTTCCCACCTCATGGTCCCACAATCCTGTACAGCCTGTTCTACCTTCCTCCTAAGATCTACAAACAGGACTGACCAGACAAATGAGGTGCCTCAATCTTCTCCTGCAGAACTTATTTCTTCCTTTCTTGACTTGATTTCTTTTCTCCTCCTGCCCAGTCTCTTCTCACTTACATCCTCGATTCTTCAGACACTGAATTTTGGTTTCAAAACCTTCAGTTTGCTGGCACCAGTTGTCTCCTCTTCACCATGACATGCAAACACTGTACACATCCATTCCCCGATCAGAATGGTTTGAGGGCTCTCTGTTTATTCCTTGAAAGGCAGTGTGAACCATACCCATCCACCACCATGCTACTCTGCTTGGATAAGTTTGTTATTATTTTTAAAGAATTTCTCCTTTAACCCCTCTTACTTCCTTCAGGTCAATGTGGCCATGAGTACCCATGGGCACTAGTCTCTTTTTGGATATATGGAATATTCCTTGTTCCAGTCCTGACTCTTCTCCACAACATTGGTGCTGCATTGTTTAGAACTGGAAAAAAATATAAATTTTGCTCCCAATTTCCATCTTTCTCTCATCTTCACCTGGTCTATCTGACTCCTCCCTTCCCTCCTTTACATCTCTTATTTCCATTTCTGGGAATAGACTGGCCATCAATATGTATTACTGACTCCCACAACTACCTTGATTATACATCCTCGCATCCTGCTTCTTCTAAGATTCCAATCCATTCTCCAAACTTTTCTATCTCTGTCACATCTGTTCTGATAATGACACCTTCCACAGGGGGGCCTCAGACATGTCCATCTTTGTCCTCAACCAATGATTCCCCACTACCTTAGCTGACACGTCCTCAATCATGTCTGACCACTCCTGCACTTCTGCCTTCATCCCTTTCCTCACACAACAAGAGTCCTCCTTGCCCTCACTTTCCATCCCAATCAGCCTCCACATCCAAAGGATAATCAGCCAGTATTTCTGCTACCTCCAGCAGATACCACAACCAGACAGATATTCCCCTCCCTCCCCTGTCAACTCCTCCTTCACTCCAAACATTTCCTCACACTCCCATGGCACCTTCACATGCAGTTGCAGAAAGTGTAATACCTACCTGTTTCCCTCCTGCCTCCTCGATATCCAACGCCATGTGAAGCAGCAATTTACCTGTACTTCATTCAACTTAGTCTACTGAATTTGCTGCTCACAAAATGGTCTCCTCGACACCAAGGAGATAAAACACATAGTGGGTGACCAATCTGCAGAACAACTCCACTCTGTCCATAAAAATGACCCCAAGCTTCCAGGTGGCTGCCACTTCAACACATAAGGTTCCCATGGTAATACTTCTGTCTCAGCTCAACGGAAGTGGAGGAACAATATCTCATTTCATCTTGGTACTTTACAACCCTCAGGACTGAACACTTAATTTAACAATTTCAGGCATGAACACCTTCCTCCACATTCGTTACCCAACCCGAGCACTCAAGTCCTGTTCTATATAAGTGGCTCCAAGCATAGCCTACACATTTCAACTATTCACAATCCCTTTATTCCCCATTCAACATTTATCTCACTCCCAGCTTATCATCAACAGTCCCTCTGTCTGCTTCTCCTCTTTTTTCATTTTTATTGATTTTTCTCCAAAAAATGACAGCAGAACAAGCAATAAACAACTGTAAGCAAATCCACAATCGCCTTCCCCACAGCATATATCTCACCCAAAATACAAAAAAACTAACCACCCTAATAAATATATACATATACAAAGTACAAAACTCATAATAACTTAAACTAGCAGTAAGATAAATGCATTAGCAAAAGAAAAAAAATTGCTACAACAGAAGATAACTCAGTCTGGAACAGTTAAAAAGTCAACACCCTTAACATATGAAAGAAGAGGATTCCCAATTTTTGTAAATTTGCTAGAGGAGCCATCTAAGATTAATCTATTCTAATTTAAGTATAGCACATCTCTAACCCAGTGTGTATGAATAGGCAGAATTAGGGATTTCCATTTTAACAATACCAATCCTCTGGCCAATAGGATAGTGAATGCTCTCATGTCTTTTTTAGAGGAAGAAAGGTTAGGCAAAGAGGATGACACCCCAAACAAAGCATTAGGAGTAAGATTTTTGCCAAATACCTTAGATAAGATGTCAATGATATCAGTCCAATATCTACCTAATGAAGGGTAATGCCAGAAAATGTGCATATAATTTGCTGAGGTTTGTTGACACCGATCACAGGACAGTGACACTTCCTCAAATATTTTTGCAAGTCGAGCTTTGGTGAAGTGGGCGTGGTGTAGAATCTTGCATTGAATAAAACCATTTTTGCACAGATAGAAGATCTATGCATCCTTTGCAAAATCTCATCCCACACATCACCCAGAATTATCTTTTCCAGATCTCCCTCCCAGATAGCATAGAATCAACAGAGTCTGAGCATACTTTATGCATGTTTGAATAAATAGCTGAAATAGCCCCCTTTAATGAAGAAAGCACTTATAGAAAGATGTTAAAATCAGAATCATTATGAAGGGTGGGGAAAACCTGAAATGAACTACAAACAAAACTACGAACTTAGGGGTAACTAAAAAAAGTGTTTCTCAATTTCCCTCTATTAGGGAGTCTATAATACAATCCCAATAAGGTTATCATCCCTTTCTTATTTCTGGTCCACCCAAATAACTTCCCTGGATGTATTTCCGGGAATATCCTCCCTCAGCACAGCTGTAATGCTATTCCTTATCAAAAATGCCACCCACACCCCCCACCTCCTCTCTCGCCTCCCTTTCTCTCCTTCCTGTCGTATTTGTGTCCTGGAACATTAAGATGCCAATCCTGCCCATCCCTGAGCCATGAATCATGTTGCGGCTGTACAGGACATTGGTTAGGCCACTGTTGGAATATTGCGTGCAATTCTGGTTTCCTTCCTATCAGAATGATCTTGTGAAACTTGAAAGGGTTCAGAAAAGATTTATAAGGATGTTGCCAGGGTTGGAGGATTTGAACAATAGAGAGAGAGGCTGAACAGGCTAGGGCTGTTTTCCCTGGAGTGTCGGAAGCTGAGGGGTGACCTTATAGTGGTTTACAAAATTATGAGGGGCATGGAAAGGGTAAATAGGCAAAGTCTTTTCCCTGGGGTCAGGGAGTCCAGAACTAGAGGGCATAGGTTTAGGGTGAGAGGGGAAAGATATAAAAGAGACCTACGGGGCAACTTTTTCACACAGAGGGTTGTACGTGTATGGAATGAGCTGCCAGAAGAAGTGGTGGAGACTGGTACAATTACAGCATTTAAGAGGCATTTGGATGGGTATATGAATAGGAAGGGTTTGGAGGGACATGGGCTGGGTGCTGGCAGGTGGAACTAGATTGAGTTGGGATATCTGGTTGGCATGGACGGGTTGGATCGAAGGGTCTGTTTCCATGCTGTACATCTCTATGACTTTAAGTGGTTTTTAGGAAGTGAAAACTTATTAACCAATTGTTGAAAAGACGTAAAACGCCATCAACATATAAATCTTTCACAGGATTTATTCTTAACTTAGCCCAACCAGAAAAGGCACTGTTCACTAAAGATGGGGGAAAAATATGATTTGCCACCCATGGCACCTGAGTAGAACATGACTGAAAGCCAAAGTGGCGTCTAAATGGAAACAGAATTTTAAGATAGGATAAAACAATCACATTGTTTGTGCAAACAGAGGTTGAAGAAAGAAGACAATAAAGCCTTCAATGTTACTGGGTGGGTGGAAGTTGCTTCAATAATCAACCAAATTCAGAGAGCATCAAAGTTCTCATAGTGGAGCCAAATGTTCAAAATTTCTAATGTTTGCTGCCCAACAATAAAAGAAAACATTTGGCAGCACCATTCCACCTAGTATTGTAGGCCTCTCTAACAACTGTTTTCGTAACCTAGGAGTTTTTGTATTCCAAATAAATTCAAGAATTAGACTATCTACTTTATGGAAAAAGGAAAGAGGGAGAAAAATTGGTATGCATTGAAATAAATAAGAAAATAGTAGAAAAATATTTGTTTTAATGGAATTAATTCTAGTAGCAACAGACAAATTAAGGAGAGACTAAAAGAGAAAATGCTGGAAAATCTCAGCAGGTCTGGTACCATCTGTAAGGAGAGAAAAGAGCTGACGTTTCGAGCCTAACTGACCCTTTGTCCCTTATTTAAGGAGAGACTATCCTTTGAGTCTTGTTTAATTTGTACCAGTAAGGTACAAACTTTTTCCTGTGCATCTGCCATGTGTACACCAAGATAAACAAAACCAGAGTTGGCAATCTTAAATGGTAAATTATCTAGTGGGTATTCCCTGGCAGGCCTATTGATAGCAAATATCTCACTTTTGCTAAAATTCAATTTATACCCAGAACTCTTACTGAAAAATTCTAAAACTGAAAGTGCAATGGGAATGGACAGAGATAAGTTTGAGACGAATAGCAAAAAGTCATCTGCATAAAGGGCAATCTTCAACTCCACACCATTTCTAGTACTGCCAGAGAAATCAGGATGAGATCATAGAGCAATAGAAAGGGGTTCAATTACAATGGCTAACAGCAGTGGACTCAAAGGACAACCACATCTAGAGGAACGATAAAGGTAGAAACAATCAGAATTCATGCTATTGGTCCTAACAGAGGCCTGTGGTGATGCATAGAGTAGTTTGATCCAAGAAATAAATTTTGCCCAAAGCCAAATTTCTCCAAAATGAAAAACAAAATAATTCCATTTCACTCTATCAAAGAGTTTTTCAGCATCGAAAGATATCAAAGCCTCAGGGAGAGTGGATGGGGAAGAATTGTAAACAACATTAAAGACCTGCCAAAGATTTTAAAAAAGGAGTGCCTGTTACAAACAAATCCAGTTTGACCCAAGGATATGAGAGATAGAAGGACGGTTTCCAAACGTCGGACCAATAGCTTTGACAATAATTTAAAGTCAATATTTAGCAGACTTATAGGACACTATGAACCACACAGTAAGGGATATTTGCCTTTCTTTAAAAGCAGCCTTTTCCAAAATGTTTTATAAAACTCAGCCAGAAAACCATAGAGTCCAGGACCTTTGCCACTTTGCAGTGATCTAGCCGCAGCCTCAAGTTCTATTGCTGTGATTGGTTGCTCCAATTCCTTTTGCCACATTTTGATCAATAGTAGGAACTTTAATCTTATTAAAAAAAAGGTATCAAAATCTGCTGTACCAGAAGAACATGCAGATGAATACAGTGAAATGTAAAATTCGTTAAAAGTCTTGTTGATTTCTAATGGGTATGATATGACACCTGAATTAGCCTTAATTGGTGGGATTAATTGAGATGAGGATATTGATGTGCCAACAATTTAATAGTTCTCTTTCCTTGTTCATAAAATTTAGATCTGGAGCGAAGTAAAAACTTGGTGGTGTATTGTGACATTACAACATCATACTCTGCCTGTAGGCATATGCGTTCTTGATATACTTCTGAAGACTTAGAAATTGCATAGAGTCTAACTGAGACAGCCATTGCCAAATTTGTCCTTCCTAAGTCTATTCTTATGTGCTGCATAAGAAATTATTTCACCCCTGATGAATGCCTACATGGTTTCCCACAGCAAGGAAGCTGTAATGTCTGGAATTTTGTTAAATTTTTTAAAAAGTCTACCCACTGAAAGACAAAATTAACAAAATCTTCCTCTAAGCATGTATTGAGACGCCAAGGTGGGCATGTATTAAGAAACTTCTGAAAGTTTCAGAGACATTCATAGAGACAGATGCATGGTCTAATAAAAAAATTGAATCATATTTGCAATCAGACATGGATGCGAGCAGTCCATCATCCACCAAGAAAAAAATCAATACATGTAAAACTGTGGCGGACATGCAAAAAAAAAGTTCCATTTTAGAGGAATTAAAGAACCGCTACGGGTCAACAACATTAAACTCCACCATATTGGTCTTAAGTATATTAGCAGATTTGGAACTGGGCACTTGGAACAGAGGAAGAACAGAGGTCTAAGTGAGGATTCAACCAAAGTTAAAATCGCCTCCCAAGATTAACTGGTGTGAAGATAAATCTGGTAATGTTGAAAGGAACCATCTGGAAAAAGCCTCATCGTCCCAATTGGGAGCATAAACATTAGCCAAGATTACATCAATGCCCAGTAATAATAATAAATCTGCAAAAAGAATCAGAGGTAGTTTCAGCTTCGACAAAAGGAATACATTTATGTAAAAGAATACCAACTCCTTTAGTTCTGCTAGAAAAGGAGGAAAAATACACTTGTCCAATCCAACCTCATTTCAACTTAGGACTACCTATATTTTTCAAGTGGGTTTCTTGTAAATAAATTATATGATTAGATTAGATTCCCTACAGTGTGGAAACAGGCCCTTTGGCCCAACAAGTCCACACCGACCCTCCGAAAAGCAACCCACCCCCCCTACATTTACTGCTGACTAATCCACCTAACACTACGGGCAATTTAACACGGCCAATTCACCTAACCTGCACATCTTTGGACTGTGGGAGGAATCCGGAACACCCATAGGAAACCCAAGCAGACACGGAGAGAATGTGCAAACTTCACACATATGGGCATTAAGATGGCGCCAATAATGTCAAACCTTACTGTGTTTAATTAGGCTGTTCAGGCCTTTACAATTCAGACTGAAGCATTAAGCTGTGTCATATTGTAATAATCACACATAAAATCCCAACTGTGAAATAATAGATAAACAAATGTAAACTTTGTACTTTACAACCTTTAGGATTGAACACTGAATTTAACAATTTCGGGGTGTGAACACTTTCCTCCACATTCGTTACCCAACCCCAAACACCCAAGTTCTGTCCTATATAAGTGGCTGGAGAAAGTGAGGACTCCAGATGGTGGAGATCAGAGTCGAGAGAGTGGTGCGGGAGAGGCACAGCAGGTTAGGCAGCATCCAAGGAGGTCCTGATCCTCGGGTGCTGCCTAACCTGCTGTGCTTTTCCAGCACCACATTCTTGACTATATAAGTGACTCCCAGCATACCAACACATTTTAATTATTCACACTCCTTTTATGAGCCATTCAACATTTATCTCACTCCCAGCTTATCATCAACAGTCCCTTTGTCTGCCTCCTTTTCTCCTCCCAACTCTCTCTGGGTACCATCGCCATCTACTCCACGCATTCCTTTCCCTCCCAACACCAGCACTTCTCCCCCAACCCCACCCCTTTCATGAGATAACTACCATTTCCTAACTGATTTCAGTCACTCGATTCGAAACAGATACTGTTAGACCTACTGAGTGATTCCAGCATTTTCAATTTTTGCCTTCAAGGTACTATTCGTCTCCACCCTATTTTTGTTGAATTGCCTCCCTTCACATTATTGTCCCCTCAGCATCACAGCATGCTGCCTCCAAACTCAAGTTATTTTCCTAACTTCTTTACGACAGTAGTAGCCCTGATAACCCCTCTTAACTTTTAGTGAGCAGACCCCCAGGACTGACCTTGGCCCACCTCCTGACACATTTGGAATGACAACATTGACTAATAAATGACCTGATATTTGGGCAGATCCCAACTGGCTTACCGCTAATCCCTGAACTGATTGCACTGGGCCTGCGATTACCATGACCCTCACCTAGAATGCAGTGATATGGCACACTCAAACAGCCAAATGACTATGTCCAAGCCCCTAGACTGAGACAGCACACCACCCTTCTCTGACTGGTGACACTCCCTGACTGATTACAGTCCCCCTTGACTTGACCAAAGACTACTCCTCTGAGATTTTCAGACATGGCTATTTGGCTGAAGCGTATGCAGTACATATGCCATATAACCTGCTGGGTCAAAAAGGGCAGCGCTAGAAAAGCACAGCCAGTCAGACAGCATCCAAGGAATGATGAAGAATTTATGCTAAAAACGTCGATTCTCCTGCTCCTCGGATGCTGCCTGACCAGCCAAGCTTTTCCTGTGCTGCACTTTTTGACTCTGATCTCCAGCATCTGCAGTTCTCACTTTCTCCTAGTTGAATATAACCTGCTGGCACATGCTATAGATGTGACAATGTCACAATGCCATACACCAACACAATAACCTGTTTGACTGACCAATCATGACAATAACAAAATGTCTGCCTTTGTGTCTGCACTAAATGACAAGACAAGACAGAAGTGCTGTAAGCCTGCATGTTGGAATGAGGCAGCAAAGCGCAAAAAGGCAGAGATGCTGTGACCATCCAAGCCGAAATGAGACAGCACTAAAATGCACTGTCCTCTTTGGATAAGGGACACAGAAAATCAATGCAACATGGAGCATATCCGAGATGTTGGAGACTGCAGATGAAGACTTTGAGGAGGAAGCATTGAAGAGAATAGCCTACTGCATAAAAGTGAGGTGATATAAGGTCCTAATGAGATGCAAATCCAAGAAAATTGGCATCTTGCTGCTGACTAGCAAGAACATCATCACATCTTTCAAACCTTAGGAGTAAAATCAAATTTATTTTTTCTCGACATCGGGACCACATTTTTCCAATCTTGCCATATTTCCGCAATTGACTCCGTTATCCATGTCATTCAGGAAACAGGGAAAAATTCAGCCCAAGGTGTTCAGATCATTCTTACGTCAATGATCCATGAATGTCACAAAATGCCCAACCATAGTGTTTTATTAACCTTTTCTCATTTACTAATGTAAAATTAAATAGGCATACCTAGATCCTCAATTAGTCACATGACCTATTAGTCACAACACTTAACAAATTTTGAGTATCTCTGGATCAATTGATTTAACAATAATAGAGAATACTTTGAAATGCAGTTTCACAAAAATAAGGGAAAAATTTGTGATTCGTGCTGTATTTGTTTACAGGTTTAGTACGGGAATGCAGCTGCACGTTTGTACATTTACAGACATGGTTTGATAAGAATATTCCTTCAATTCGAGCACTATAATGTCTAATGCAAAAAGCTGTACATATTTTCACATTAAAAGCTGTACATATCTCACATCAAAATGTATGTCATTTTTAAGAAAACAGAATAGTGCAATAGGCATGACACACATTTGTTTCAATATTCAAAGTTCAGGAGTGTATTCAAAGTGCATGGAATTCAAGGAGGTGAAGAGCTATTTTAAAGTTTTTTTTAGTTTTCACAAGTATTCACAAAGTGTTTAAATAAATTCATCCAGTTTTAGGAGAAATTGCCTCAGATATGGGAGTTGCACCTCACCTTGTGTCAAACAATCTGAAGTGTTGCCCATATATGGAGGTAATCTGTTTAAAATAAAATCTTTTCTCATTTCAGATGATCTAGTTTCTTTTCCATTCTCTAGCTGATCTGCCAACCCTCGCAGAAATCCACTCAGTTTCCTTGCTGAATCAGCTGATGAACTCATCTGCTACAAAATATAAAATGAAAGAATAAGCAAAAAATATTTATTGTTTCTTTCAGATCCTGAGGACATTTTAAAGCACTTCACCAAACTGATTACTTTAAAATAAAATACACTTATTTTTACAGGAAAGATCAGCATAACATAACTATTTGAGATAATGAAGTTGATTCCTCACTAGCGAAAAAGTGCTCGAAAAACTAATGAGGCTAAACACCCTGGACCTGATGGGATATTAAAAGAATTGGTTACAGATATATAGTGGATGCATGAGCAGCAATCTTATAAGAATCTAGAGGATTTGAAAACTACCAATGCTTTACCTTTATCTAAAAAGGCAAGGAGACAAAAACAGGTAACTACAAGCCAGTTACGACATTTGCTATTGGGAAAATGTAAGAACCTATTGTAAAGGATGCAATACTTCAACAGGTAAAAATACATAATGTGATCAAAATCAGCATGGCTTCAAGAAAGGGAAATCATACCTGACAAATTACTAGAATTATGTGAGCAAGTATCAAGCAGGGTAAAGGGGAAGCTGTGGATGCAGTCAATATTCTCTAATGAACCTGTTCAGAGATGTTATGATGCAACCTCACAGCAGATGGGACTTGAACCTAAGCTTTTTGGCTCACAAGATCAGGACACAACCACTGTGCCATAAGAACCCTAACAGTAGATGTAATATATTTGATTTTCAGATGGTGTTTGATAAGGTACTACACATTAGGTTACTTAATAAGACAACAGCTGATTGGTGTTGCTGTTGGAGGTGGTATATTAGCAAGAATAGAGGGTTGGCCAACTAATGAGACAGATGGTGCGATAAGGGAGAGCATTTTCAAGATGGCAATCTGTAACTAGTGGAGTGCCACAGGGATCTACTCTTATTTGCAATCTATATTAATAACATGGACGAGCAAAGTGTATGTACCATAGTCAAGTTTGTGGATGACACAGAAACAGATGGTGTGACGATGCTGCTCCTTTAACAAGATTATTCTGTCCTTGGCTTATTTTCCCCCTGAGAGGGGTTGTAAAGGTAGAGGTTCCAAAACATCTGAACTGGCTACTTTAAAAATGGCTAACAGATGCTCCACAAGTCCACAAGCAGAAAAGGCTTTCAGGTTTTTTTTTTAAAAAGCACTTGTGCAAAGAAAGTGGCCAGTTCTCCCAGTTCAGGGATTTTTCTAGCTTTGGGTTAGATTTTAGCTGGTGATCCAAGGAAACAGCTCCATGCTGACACTCTCGCGCTCTCTCTGACAAATCTCTCCTGTAAGAACCTGTGTTTGAATTTACCTTTTGGCCAAGGGGTGTGTTTATGGGATGTTGCACGAAATCTTTGTTTAGTTGTGTTTTCACATCAGGGTCACAGATCTTCATAGTCAATGTATTGACTAATAAAGGAAAGCATGCCAAACTCTTCCTTCACTATCCAATCTACCTGCGACTCCCATGGAACTATGAACCCGCACTCCAAGGTCTCTTTGTTCAGCAACACTCCCCAGGACCTTCCCATTAAGTGTATAAGCCCTGGTCTGATTTGCCTTACCAAAATGCAGCTCCTCACATTTTATCTAAATTAAACTCCATCTGCCATTCCTCAGCCTACTGGCCCATCTGATCAAGATCCCGTTGTACTCTGAGGTCTCCGAAATTAAAACATTTTGGCAATATTATTTCTCCTGCCAGTTTTTCCTCCTCTGATTATTTATTTTTCTTACTTTAAAGTTTTTCAATTCTGCAGTATCTGAATGCTGCTTTATTCTCTTTGTCTTAAAAACTTTCAAATACAACACTGTTTTATTTCCCTAACTGTGTAGTATAACAATGCTGCTTTCCTGCAGAGCTTACTGGAAGGCCCTTCCATGCTTCTATGGCCAACATAGTTTTTTTCACCGTCTACAGTTAAAATGAATATCTTTCACTTTTTTCAAGCAAGCAAAATAGACAATTTCCCTCCTTTGACAGTCTATAAACGAAATTCTATCCTTTTCCCTGACTTTATCAAATAAATCCTGCTGCCTCCAGCCTTAAAGCTGAATCCAATTTTCTTAAGAGCTTTCCCCAAACAATTTATGTTGGCCACTATCCTTCCAATAATGCTGATTTGGAGATGCCGGTGTTGAATTGGGGTGTACAAAGTTAAAAATCACACAACATCAGGTTAGAGTCCAACAGGTTTATCTGGAAGTAGTAGTTTTTGGAGCACTTCTCCTTCATCAGATGGTTGTTGAGTATAAGATCGTAAGACACAGAATTTATAGCAAACGTTTACAGTGTGATGCAACTAAAATTACAAATTGAAAAAGACCTAGATTGTTTGTTATGCCTCTCATCTTTTAGAATGATCATGTTGGTTTCAGTTCTTTCATATGTAAATCCTAGGACTCTTTCTTAAAGTTACATTCTCAAGTGAACTTTAACCACGGGTGCCATGTCAGCTCAGATAATGCACTGAAGTTGTGAAGTGTCCTGTGTGAGGCTGTCTGTATCCTAATGTTCAAACTGATTCTACTTCTAACAAAAGGATTTACAGAATTTTACATAGCAGGGTGGTGTTGTGTGATTTTTAACACCAGTAATGCTCACTGTCTTACAATTTTAGTCAACATTTCAGTTTGCTTCAACAGTTCTCCAGTTCCTGCAACTTCTTCACAGCATAACTGCAGCTCCATTTACGGATCTCCTACTTTTATTGCAGTCTCCAAAGTCTACTTACTTTCTCATGTCAGAACCTGTCTGCTAAAGCTGCTAATTTGGTTCCTTTTTACTTTAAACCTGGCTTTATGAAATTCTCAGAGCTAAACTCTTGGTCTAAATTACTTATACAGCCTTTGATTTTACTTACTGTAGCTGCGCCTCATAGTGTCAGTCACTGTGATAGCAATGCTTGCTCTGAGCTGTAAGCTTTCTCTTCAAGCCATTTTTGCTTGTCACTGCCCAGTTTTTAATAAAAAGTCTTCCAGTTATCCACCATGGATTTTAGCTTTCTTCACGGAGCCTCCGATATCCATTCACTCTCTGGTGCTGCATTTCAAATCAGGACCATTACTATAGTTCACTGGTAGCCAATGCAATCTTCAACTGCTGGGAGTGACTAGTGTGCCAGTTCGAAGTAGCTTCTAGCTTACATTTACTTCTGCACTTCTCTTCCCAGATTGAAAGGCTTTTTCCCTTGCCTGTAGATTCTGCCTTATAGAATTTTGCCAGAGGTTGCAGCAGACTAGCTGCCCTAGTCACTTTGAAAGTTGTATCCAGAAATTCTTCTGGGTTCACTGGAATCCATGCAGCTAAGCTGAAGTCCACTTCGCACTGCTGCCGACCATGTCATACAAACATGTGATGTTAACCACTCCCAACATGTGATTGGGTAAACAATTGACAGCTTTCTCCTTTTCTGAATGGGTTTACAGGGCATACTTGATGTAAAGAGGTCGAGGAAAACCACTAGGTATTCAAATGAGAAGGACAGTCTTCTCTGAAGCAAGACGCAGTTTATTACATGATAGCAATCCGATACTGTTACATTAATAAGAGAAATATTATTACTAAGACTATTTCCAGACCTGGGAAATAGCTCTGTCTCTTCAAGATCTTAAGATGCTCTGCTTTCCCCCACCAAAATCTCCATAACATCAGAATCTTGTGTAAAGCTTAGTGCAGTCCTCAGATTTAGCCTTTTAAAAATATTACCTTACCATAGCAGAAGAGACTATTATTATTCATTCTTATTACCCATTATTTTCCCTATCGGTGGCTTTGAATTCCATGTCAATACTTACAATGAAAATGTTATGAGCACCTATTAGCAAATCCAGTGTAAATTTTGGCATTATTTTGCACAAATGCAATCCAGAAAATGCAAGGCCATTAGAGAGATAATTTAATTATTCAAAAACATCAAAAAGGCATCAATTAAAAACAAACTTAAAACAATCCATTAATCTCTGGATTAATATCTTTCATTTTCAGAAATAAGTTTTTTACTTTATAAGTGGTTAAACTGGAATGGATAAATCAGTATAAAGTGAGAAGGCACATTCTACTTGACATTCTATCGGTATTTGATCATTAAAAGAAATGTAGTTCACTCCATTCTATCCAAATACCTTTTTATAATGGTATGCTTTGGTTAAAGGATGAAACCTGATCAGATACTTTGCTTTGGGGAATTGTCTGTTTTGCAACTCATCAAAACGGATGTTAAGCCTCCACCAATTGCACATCACAATCTGGAAAGGAAATGCTACCAGATGACCATAATGACATTGACAATGTGTGGTCTCATGAAATGGGCTTACTACTGCTTCAGGTGAGCACCTGGGGCTTGCAGCTTGCCAGCAGAATTTCAGAGGACTTATAAAGTCAAACTTTGACTCAGGCTTCAGGCCAGTATGGCTAACATGCAAAAAGATTGTTTCAGCAGCTTAGGTGCAAGATGAATTTCGCCCCCGCTGTCTTTTCTAGACTCAAATTATGCCTTCTATGTCAGAGAGGCAGAACACCACTGCTCCAGTAATCCATCCACAAGAAACGACAGAGACAGTAAATATATATTTTCAGGAGTCTAAGAGAGACAGAAACAAAATCAATAGATGGAAACGAGAAAAAAAATCCTTACCATAAGATATTGCCTAGGCAGGCCTCTGGATAGTTCAATATCTTCTTTCATTGTATCATATACAAGCCAAGGAATTACATCAAGCAGATAATCTCCCCATGTACTACAACAAAAAAAATTATTTAAAACAATAAATGCAGTACTTTAGCCAGAAATACTAAGTGGTAGGTCAATCACAGTCTCCTCTTGAGTTTCTCAGCATCACAGATGCCAGATTTAGCCAATTCATTTCACTCCATGCGATATCAAGAATAGGTTGAAAGCAGGAATACTGCAAAATTAACAGCGCCTGACAACAGTATGAAAGATTTGTCCTCAAGAACTCACCATACCAATAAGAGATTCTAGTTCAGTTAGAACATTGGCATCTACCCAGCAATCTGGAAAGTTACCCAGCTATGTCCTGATCACAAAATGGAGGAAATCCAGCCCAGTTAATTACTACTCAATCATCAAAGCGATAGAAGGATGTCATCGACAGCACTATCAAGCAACATTTGCTCAATAATAAAATACTAATTAATGCTCAATTAAAGTTCCAATTGGCCACTAAACTCCTGACCTCGTTGTAGCCTTTATCCAAATTGGACAACAGAGCTGAACTCTGGAGGTGAAGGGAGGGTGGCATTAAGCAACATTTGACAGAGTATGGAAGTGATGGGAAAACTCACTGCTGGTCATTGTCATATTTAGCATAAAAGAAGATGTGTGTGGGTGTTGCAAGTAATCATCTGAGTCCCAGAACTTTGCTGCAGGAGTTACCCAGAGTAGTGCCCTTGGTCCAAGCATCTTAGCTGCTTTATCAATTATCTTTCCTTTACTATAATGTCAGAAGTAGGAATGTTCACTGATTGCACAATGTTCAGTACCACTTGTAACTCCGTGAACACTGAAACAGCTTGGGTCTATATCCAGATTTCTGCTGCTAAGTTGCAAATAACAATCACTAAAGTAGTGCCAGAAAATGACTCTCTTTAACAAAAGAGAATCTAATCAGTTCCTCTGGTCATTCAATGGCAGCACCATTGTTAACTACATCCTAATTATTACCAGGCCCAGAAATTGAACTGAACCAGCCATACAAATACTTTAGCTATAACTAGTGAGAGGCTAGGAATTTTGCATTAAGTAGCACATCCTCCCTTCCCAAACAACTACTCACCACCCTCCAGCATCAAGTCAGGGGTCTGATGAAATACTAGCCGATTGCCTGGATGTGTGAACCTCCAATAACATTCAAGAAGTTAAACACAATCCAGGATAAAAGCAGCCCACCTCACTGGCATCCCAACTGCTAATTTCAACATTCATTCTCCGCACCATTGACACAATGGTAACAATGTGTACTATCCACAAGATGCACTGCAACCAGCTAAAAGGTAAATCAAAGGCTTTTTTGACAACACCTTCCAAACTTGTGATTTGTACTATCTAGAAGGACAAAGGCAGGAGATGCATTGGAACACCACCACATACAAACTCCCCTCCAAGCCACACACTTTCCTAACTTGGACTATAGCTATATTCCTTTACCATTGCTGGTTAAAATCCCAGAATTGCCTTCCTTACAGCATTATGGGTGCACCTTTACCACAAGGACTGCAGTTGTTCAAGAAGGCAGCTCATCAGCACCTGCTCAAGGCATTTGGGAATGGGCAATAAATGATGGCCTAACCAATAATGCTGACATCACATGAGCAAATAAAATAAAAATGCAAGTATCACTGTCTATCACATTAATCATTTCCAATTGCGACAACTTCACCTGTAGAAATAGAGGAAAATACTCCCAAATACCTTTTAACAGGATTGAAATGAGTTTGTATTATTTCTATCGTATTCTTTTGGCTCTGTTAAGAGCTCCTTAAATTATTCTGAATTTGTTTTGTTCGTTGTCATTTTGTTTTTTTCAACCCTGGCTCTTAAACTTCTACACAAACACACAGTCCTGCCTCCATCTTAAAAAGAAAGTTACTGTAGTTTACTGTTCTTATATTGCCTTTGACCATTTATTTGAGTTGAATACAAGACAAGTGCAAGACATTTACAGATTACTTTGATCACAGTTTTTGATTAGAAAAATAGATGAAGCCTATTGCACCCAGAGGTCTGATTACAAACATAACTAACAAAAATGACTATTATGTCATATGCAAAATGTAGGTAGATAGTAGCAATACAGTCACATCAACTGCAGCTTTATTCCATTTCCCATGTATCAATTTCATTCATTTATAGAGTAAGAATTAAGATTAAAAATGAACGCACACTTTAGCTTGCATTTTGGTGAGCGCTTAGTTGCACAGTTTAAAGTGTTAGAAAATAAATGTTTAGAGAAATAGCTAATTGCAACTACAAGTTACTAATTTTGAGTGTAAAATTTCTACAAAATATAAGCCAGAATAAATGCTCTTACTTGTTTTGATAGGTGCTTATTGTAATGTGGGTAGAATGTGAGCCTCCTGTTGGAGTATCTGCTTGGTGTATTGTTCCTCTGGGAAAATATAACAAATCACCCGGCTAGAAAAAAAAGGAAACAAGCAAGAGATTTCCAGTATTAGTTTATCACATTTTGTTATGTTGTGAAGGCCAATGGATATCAATGACAAATATATTTTTTGTTTGTGCAGTGTTCACTTTTAAAACATTGTATTTATTTTCTATAATTTCACACTGCCTATTTATTGCATTAATACGACAGTAATAATAATCATTCGGATATTACATTGTACTTTAATGTAGCAAACTGCCCCAAGGTTAGATTGGACCATCACAAGAAAATAAACAAGGAAATATCACCATATGCATAAGTTGATAACCTAATAAATATTGAGACCAGTTATTTAATCTTATCTAACAATGTTTTCTGCTTTAATTTAAAATTCACTCAGTTAATAAAACTCAAATTCAGAATATTCTAAGTGCAGAAAAGCAAATATCTTATTTATTCAAGATATTCAAAGTGAAATCCTGCTGTTTGATTCTATGAATATTAAGTGACAAAGCTTTTAATGCCAAAAAAACTATACTCTGATTTTATCTGCCCAAATCTCGTTTTACGTCCGACAGACAGACAACAGTGAACACTGCTTTATATTAAGCAAAAAAGCATTCCAAAGCAGTTCCACTAACTTAAATATGAGCTGGATTACAGCGTCCTGATCTAAAAGATATCCAAGCCATAAATCATTTTCAATTGGATACAATGGATGGAGAAAGTACTGACCATAGTTTCACACTATTGGCCTACTGAGAGCTATTCTCTCGAGAAGCTAAGGTTGCAAAACAATTAATTACAATTAGTAACTAACAATTTAGGCAGTTAATTATCCTAATATTCGGTTAAGTTCAAGAATCCTTCAGTGGCTAACAGCTAAATGTGTAAATAAACAGTGTTTATGTTACTGGACTAGCTATCCAGACGTCACAAATAACATAATGGCATGCTGTGAAACTTAACTCAAATATCTGGCAGCACCAGAAACTTACCAGTATGTACTGGTTCTTGTAAAACTCAGTAGATTTACACAATTTTCAGGAAAAGCAGCCTATTCCTTCTCCAACTGACTTACAAGTGATTTTTAAAAATGAGTTCTTTCGTGAGACGAGGGCACCACTGACAACACCAGCATTTGTTTCCTATCCTTAGATTTCCTTGAACCATGTGGCTTATAATGCCATTTCAAAGGCAACCACATTATTCTGAAGTCACATATAGGACACATCAGGCAAGGATGGCAGATTTCATTCCATGTCATATATTAATCAATAGATGGGTTTTATAACATGCAGTGATACTTTCATGGTCACCATAAGTAACTAATTTTTAACTCCTAATTTTTTTTCTTTTATTAACTGAATTTAAATCCCATTTGATGTGGAACTATTTGAATTTGTGTCCCTCCAGCCTGAACCTCTGCATTATGTAAGCATTACTTATTTACATACTTAGCTCTTGTAAAACCACAGAAGAACTACAGAAGTACAATAAATAACTAGCCAAATTGTTATTTAATAATTATAATTTATCCATGTATTTGGGATGTGATCAAGCCTTACACCAAACTGAGCCTGTATTTAACCTTATAATCAGAACAGCTAAATTAAAAAAAATTGTTCTGAACTGACACTGCAGTTGTTGTTTAATGCTTCTGAACGTTACTGTGCAGAAAACCAATTTATGACCGCTACAGTATTCTTTACAAAAGTGCACATAAATAAGGCTAATTATTTAATACATAACTTCACTGACAATTCCTATGCCAGAAAGTAACAGAAAGTTCCAGAAACATATATAGTACATAAAGTGCTCAATAGTAAATGTCACAGAAATGAAACAACTTAGTAAAAGAGCAACAGAAAAACTGGTAAACCTAATTGAGTACCACCAATAATTTGATACCTTTAATGTAAATTCATGGGTTGGACTTCCAATCCGGTCTTCAGGTTCTGTGCTGTATTCACGAGCTAAAGGTTTTGTGGGTTTGTAGAGTCGCCAGTGTTTTTCTCCCTCCAACTGCAGAATAAACACCTAACAACGCAAAAAAAACTATCTGATCAAATTAATCTTGTATAACCTCTAACATTATTTTGAATACCTTGCTGAAATATAAGTAACCCTTGGAAAGAAATATAAATCTCTCTCTTACTTCTCTTTTCCAGGCTCATAACAGAGAAACAGTTGCTGTAGTACATGTATAAATGTTTTAATATAGAAGAGAGAAACATAGTACAGTACATATGTACACTTTGCTCACCTTTTAGCGATAATATGTTAATACAGGAATATAGGTTGTACGAACTAACATTCACAAAAAATTATGATCTACCAACAAAATGTGTAGCTGCTTTATCCAGCCTATTCATCATTTTGAAAACCTTATCAGGTTTTCAAAATCCGCTCTCAGCCTTCTTTGTTCTAAGGAGAACAGTCCCAATTTCTTCAATCTATCCTCATAATTGATGTTTCTCATTCCTCGAACCATTCTCGTAAATGGCTTCTACACTTTCGCCAGTGCATTCGCATTTTTCCAGTGATGGGTGCCCACAATTGTACACAATACTCCAGCTGAGGTCTAACAACTATCTTGTACCAGTTCAACATTACTTCTCTGCTCTTGAAAGCTGTGCTCCCATTAATAAAGTTGAGAACACCATATGCTTTAACTATTCTCTTCACCTGTCTTGCTACCTTCAATGATTTGTGCACATATACACTCAGGTCCCTCAGTTCCCACACCCCCTTTAGAGGTGTGTCACCCAATTTGTTAATACATCCCTGCCTACACTTTACAGAGCTAAATTCATTTACTACAGAAATAAGAAAATTAGAGAACATGAGAATCCTAACTTTTGCCATATAAAGAATCAGAGATTTTACAGCATGGAAAAAGGCCCTTCAGGGCACCATGTCTACACTGGTCATCAAACATCCATCTTTTCTAATCCCATTTTCCAGCCCAAAGCCTTGTATGCTTTGGTGTTTCAAGTGCGCTCGTCTAAATAGTTCTTCAGAGTTTTGTGAGTTCCCGCCTCTATCAGCCTTTTGGGCAGTGAGTTCATGATACTCACAACACTCTAGTTAAAATTTTATTTCATCAAATTCCTTCTAATTCTTACCTTAAAAGTGCAATATAAACGTGTACAATTAAAGCAAACACTTCTTAAACAAAGTGTACTAGACTTGTTATCCAATCAAAAACTTGAAATGATCGCAGCAAAATAAGTTTAGATTCATACCTCAACATCATCATAATGGGGTGGCAGACCTTGAGAACCCTCTGGTGTGATGTAAACATTAGATCCAACTAATGATCCAAAGAAACATTCCAATTTTTCCTGGATCTTCCACAATTCATCCTTGAAAAAATAATAACATGTATGCTTTGCACTGAAAAGACATCCAAAAACATAAGTATACTATAAACCATAACTGAAAACAGATATCACTCGAAATCAATACCTTGAATCTCTGTGGCTGGTGAAATTGTATTGTAGCTTTCTTCTGTTCAAAGTCTTTCTTTAACTGCATATAATTAACTTTTCCATCTTTATTTAAAACCTTCTTTTTCCCACTTATACATCGACAAAAGTTAACATCTCTTCCGTAAAATACATCATTTCTGCAGATTTCCTTTAAATCATCAAACTTAAATAATGACTGATAGTAAGTAGCTACTGAAGGGTTATTCTTCTGAACTAGAAGGGGTTTCTGTTCCCAATATTCACCGAAGAACTCTTTACTTCCAATAGGAGAGATCAGACTCTCAAACAAGGTGGCTGGGCTTTTGAAGTCAAAAACTGGTCCAGAAACATCTGGATCTAACTTGACTCTTTTGCAGGTGTCAGCGTCCTCTCTCTCAGATTCAGATTCTGGTCTTCTGCCAACATTCTTCGGCATTTCTTTGAGAAAAAGAAAAAAGAAGTCTCATAACTTGACATTAAATATGACTATGTTGTGAAAGTCTGACTGATTACCCCACTGCTCTCAGCTCTAATTGGGTATCAAACAATTTAAATAGAAATAACAAAAGCAAAACAATTCTGGAAATACTCCTCAGATTAAACTATAATCTATGGAGAAACCAAGTAAGTTATGTTTTTAGTGCAGGATATCCTGCTTAGTTGCAATTAAGAGGCAGGGACAAACATTAATATTAAGGTCCTCACCAAGGCCCTGTATAACTGAAGTGAGATATCCCTACTTTTTAAGTCAAATCTTCTTGCAATTAAAGGTCAAAATATCATTTGCTTTCCTAAATGCTTGTAGCATCTGCCTGTCTCCCTTCATTGACTGATGTGCAAGGACACCCCAGATCCCTCTGTACACCCAATTTCCCAATACAGGTACATCACTATTTAAATAGCTATGTTTTACTGTATCTGCCCTTTGTTTGCCCATTCACTCAACTTGCCTAAATCACCTTGAAGCCTCATTTCATCTTCCTCACAACTCTGCTCAGTTTTGTATCATCAGCAAACACAGAAGTCTTCCAATTGGTTCCCTCCTCCAGGTCTTTTATATTTAATGTGAATCGCTGAGGCACTGATCATTACAGCACTCTACTAGTCACTACCTGCCGCTTGGAAAAAGACATTTATTCATATGGTTTCCTGTCTGTTAACCAATTCTAAATCCATGCCAATACATTACTTCTTTGCTTTAACTTTGCCCACTAAACTCGTAAAAGGGACTTGATCAAAAGCCTTTTGAAAATACAAATACACCATAATTTTGTAGTTTTGGCTGAATGCGTCTGAAGCTGACTTCAAGGAGGATATTAGTACTTGTTTGATTATCCTCCTATTGTATCCAGAAGATGCTGCTGTCAGAATTTCTACACTTCTGTGAGATGCTCTATACAACCTAATTGCACCAGGTAGTACAAACTACTATGCTTCAGTTCATAATAGTCACAGAACTGTCCAACACTGAAGGAGGCCATCACATCAATCTCTTTGCTATCAACTCTTTCAAATAGCAATTTACTTCATCTTTCACCTCGCCATATTCCTAGAATGTTTTTCCTTCAAATATTCATGTAATTCCTTTTTGAATAATAAAACCCCTACAGCGTGCAAGCATCTCATATAGCCCACCGAGTCCACAATGACCCTTCGAAGAACATCCCACTCAGACTTTCCCCCTACCCTATCCCTGTAACACTGCATTTCCCATAGCTAATTCACCTAGCCTGCACATCCCCAAACAATATGGGCAATTTAGCATGGCCAATCCACCTAACCTGTGGAGAGAAAACCAGAGCACGTGGAGGAAACCCGTGCAGACTTAGGGATAACATGCAAACAGTCATCCAAGGCTGGAATCAAACCGGAGTCCCTGGCAGTGTGAGGCAGCAGTGCTAACTACTGAGCCAGTGTGCCGCCCAACGAAGGTTACCAATGAATTTGTACCCACAGGTGGGGTCTTTCATAAGGCAGTCAAGTGTGTGGTGCTGGAAAAGCACAGCTGGTCAGGCAGCATCTGAGGAGCAGGCGAATCGACATTTTGGGCATAAGCCCTTCATCAGGATGAAGGGCTTATGCCCAAAACGTTGATTCTCCTGCTCCTCAGATGCTGCCAGACTGGCTGTCCTTTTTCAGCACCACACTCTTGACTCTGATCTCCAGCATCTGCAGTCCTCACTTTCTCCTCTTTCATAAGGCACTGCCACATACTGAGGTGTGTTGTGCCTTTCAATTATCACGAATGCATCACATCAAAAGCAAGCACTGCAAATTAGAAATGGTACAATTTGAAAGTTTAGAACTTTTGATTCCAACTTAAAGAAGGTAAAATACAAGTGTTAACGAAGACATAAAGCATACATAAAAGAAGATTTTGTCTTGTGTAAGGTACGTTATGGAGTGAACCTCTAAAACATAACATAGATCATGAAATATATATCAATGTTTAAAACTCTGAAAGAATCTGTTCAGAAGCAATGTATACATAAAGCAGAAAATCTGAACTGTCAATGTTGGATGGTTGCTATTTTAAAATGGAAAAAACAATTAGTCAATCAAATTATATCATTACTGTGTTTCATTTAATTAAATACAAAGCTGGTTTGAACCACAATCAAAATATTTCTTAAAATTAACCGGTCTTTGGCAGCCAATGCAGAACAAAAAAGTAAACGAAATTGAACCTGAGTCACTATGGCATACTGTAAGGATGCTATACTGGATCTGCTTAAGGTTTGGGCATTGAGTTTCATAATCATCCTACTACAATAAATCATCTTCTTCTCCATCCACTGAATTGGACAACCTTCATGCTTTGAATGATCTGATGACAAGCTTTAGCATTAACAGTAATCCACAACTAACAAAAACTACCCAAACAGGAAGCCAGGCAGCATACATATTTCCATTCTTTGTGAAGGATTTTGCTCTGTCAACCAACCACATATTCCATTCAGCAGAAACATGATCCTTGAATAACTTGTTGAGACAACATCTTCGGGTCACTCGGACATTTGTTTTGAATTTTATTTCTCTTTCATTTTGTTCTGTCAACCAAGCAAACTCGTACCACTATGAATCTTCATGTGTCCTAACATTTTCACTAGAACAGCTTTAAAACTCTTCCACTCCATAATTCAGTTGCTGGACGTACTGGAATTGATGGACATTTCAATTATTTTGCCAATGTGACACGATGTGTCATAGAGTTATACAGCAAAGAAATAGACTCATCGGTTCAAACAGATCTAGTCCCATTTGCCAGTATTTGCCCTATACCCCTCTAAACCCTTCTTATTCATGTACCCATTCAAATGTCTTTTAAATGCTGAGATTGATTTGATTTCACTTATTATTGTCACATGTACCGAAGTACAGTGAAAAGTTTTTTTTTTGCTTGCAGTACAGCAGATCCTAACATACAAAGACACAAAAGATCATAGGGTCAAGGAACAGAGCGAGGAATATACAAAGTTACAGTTGCAAAGCAGGTGTACAAAAAGCAAGATCGACATTAGATTTGAAATCTGAAAGGCTCGTTCAAAAGTCTAATAACAGCAAGAACAGATTATTCTTGAATCTGTTGGTACAAGCTTTTGTATCTTCTGCCTGACGGAAGAGGTTGGAACAGATTATGTTAAAAATCACATGACACCAGGTTATAGTCCAACAGGTATATTTGGAAGCTCTAGCTTTCAGTACGCTGCTCCTTCAGGTGATGAAAGTGAAGCTGTAATCAATAAGTAGAAGCCTGACATATTAAATTATTATCCAGGGATGAGCATGGGGTTAGGAAAATGGCACTTGCTGTTTACCTGTTATGCCGGTAGGCAAAATTGCAAGGGATCAAGGCAGACTGGAAGGCTACAGGTGATGTGAACCATGACTAACCTCTCGAAGCACTTCATAATTATGGAGATCAGAGCCACCGGATGGTCATTGAGGCACACTGCATGTGCTTTCTTTGGTCCCACAATAATGGTGGTCTTCTTGAAGCAGGTGGGGACTTCAGAGTGCAGCAAGAAGAGGTTAAAGAATACTCCTGCCAGCTGGTTCACACAGGATCTGAGTGCACACTCAGGGACTCCATCTGGGTCAGTCACTTTCCATGAGTGCACTCTCAAGTAGGCCAATCTGACATCTGCAGCAATGACTAAAGGAATAGGTTCATGTGGAGCTGTTGGGCAAGGTGACACTGTTTCACTGACCTTTTGCTGGAACCAAGCGTAAAAAGCATACAGCACATCAGGGAGGGATGTACTTTTGACCACTATTCTGTTCTGCTTCAATCTGTACTCCATTATGTCATGTAGGCCTTGCTACTGATGGCGGGTGTCCGTGTGGTTACTTTGGATCTCTAATTTAGTCTGATATTACCTCCTGGCATCTCTAAATGCTTTGCGGAGGTCATATCTGGATTTCATGTAAAGGTCTGGGGCTTCTGACTTAAACGCCACATTCGTGGTCTTCAGTACATAATGGATTTCCCAATTCATTCATGGTTTCCAATTGGGGAACACACAGATTGCCTTCTTCTACACACTTGTTAATGGAGTCCGCAATGGTGGTGACATATTGGTCCAGGCTGGTCACTGAATTCTTGAACATGGACCAGTCCACTGAATCCAAGCAATCCCACAAAAGCGCCTCCCACCTCCACCACATCCTGTGGCAGCTCGTTCAATGCTCGCACCACCCTCTGCATGAAAATGTCGCTCTGCTGTTCCTTTTAAATCATCCCCCTCTCAGTTTAAATATATGCGTTCAAGTTTTGGACTCCCCTCCGCAGGGAGAAACACCTTGACTATTCATCCTATCCATGCTCCTCAGGATTTTATAAACTTCGATAAGGTCACCCCTCAGCCTCTGACACTCCAGGAGGAAAAGCCCCAGCCTGTTTAGCCTCTCCCTTAGACTCAAATCCTGCAATCCTGGCAACATCCTTGGAAATCTTTTCTGAACCTTTTCAAATTTAACAACATCTTTCCTATAGCAGAGAAAGAATTGAATGCAGGTTTCTAAAAGAGGTCTCACCAAGGTCCTATACAGCCGCAACATAATGCCCCAACTCCTATACTCAATCCACTGTGCAATGAAGGCAGGCATACCAAATCCTTCTTTACTTCAATGTTTTCACCACTGTTTGATGATGAATCAATGAAAAGTGGTATTTTTGCTATCAAGGTCTTTTGATCTTCTACGAAATACTGGTCATTTTCATTCCATTAAGTGGTTACAGCAACTCTGAAAACTGTCTTGGACTAATGGTTTGATTTGGCCAACATAAATGCCTTTCTGACCATGATGTAATTAGACTGATAACTTGAAGACCAATTCCAACACATGGTTCTCAGATGAGGCCACTGCCATCATACAGCATTTGGTCTGCAGAATCTTCTTCAAGGAACAGTTCTTCTTCTTTCATTCTTATACTTTTTTTTCCATTTACACTGACTTTTCCTACTGCAACAGTTATTTGATGAGTTAGTGAAAATTATCAACATGAATTTGAAACCAGCTTCATACTTTATTCTTTTTGCAGGAATACCCATTTCTGTTTGTTGGTCACTGTGCGGAGGAGTATGGTCTGTGTGTAACTAAAATTCATTTAAATTTTTTCTCAGAAATACAGCTGCATTATCTGCTTGATCCAAGCACTGATTTATAAGCATGTATAACCTGGATGTAGGCTTGCTCGCTAAGCTGGAAGGTTTGTTTTCAGATGTTTCATCACCATACTAGGTAATATCATCATTGAGCCTCCGGATGAAGCATTAGTATAATGGCCTGATTTTTATTTATGTGCTTAGGTTTCCTGGGGTTGGTGCTGTCATTTCCTGTGGTGATGTCAGTTTCTGTTCTTTTTCTCAGGGGTCGTAAATGGGATCCAAGTCAATATGTTTGTTGATAGAGCAAGTTTTGAAATGTATAACCCTAAGTACGTATTTCTAAGCCAAAAAAATTGAAGCCAACCTTTAGATTAGATTAGATTCCCTACAGTGTGGAAACAGGCCCTTCGGCCCAACAAGTCCACACCGACCTTCCAAAGAGCAACCCACCCAGACCCATTTCCCTGACTAATGCACCTAACACTATGGATAATTTAGAATGACCAATGCACCTGACCTGCACATCTTTGAACTGTGGAAGGAAACCGGAGCACCTGGAGGAAACCCACGCAGACATGGGGAGAATGTGCAAACTCCACAGACGGTCACCTGAGGGTGGAATCGAACCCGGGTCCCTGGCGCTGTCAGGCAACAGTGCTAACCACTGAGCCACCGGTTAATGTAAGTAAAACACTAGATATGAATTTCTAGGTGAAAAATTGGGAGTCAACCTATATGCCAAATATAAGCCTAAACAAGCGACATGGCACTGAAGAAATTGGGCTGACTTATACAGTAGGTCAACTAACCCACTGTGATCTACAGTAAACAAATTGTAAATTTACCTGCCAAACACTGCTTTGGTATATTTTTAAAAGTTCCTATTATGGACTTATAAAGTCATAAAGTGCAGAAGAGACCTTATCAAATCTGCTCTATCTACACTAATCCCAGTTTCCAGTACTTGGCTCAGTTTCTAGATTCCCAACATCCTTCAGATGAAAACATTTTTCCTCAAATCCCTTCCTCATGCCTTTCATCTTAAAATTATGCCTCCTGCATATCAACCCTTCAACTAAGGGAAACTGTGGCTTCCTATATACACTGTACGCCCCTCATCATCATATCCACCTCAAACAGGTCCCTCCTCTGCATTTCTGCCATTAAAAAAAAGACCAAGCCTATCCAGTCTCTCTTCATAGATAAAACACTCCAACCCAATGTCCTTGTGAATCTCCTCTGCACCCCTCCAGTACAATCACATCCTTCCTATAACATGGTAACCAGTACTCCAGCTATGGCTGAACCAAAGTTTTGTACAGCTCCAATATAACGTCTCGGCTCTTATAATCTATGCCATGACTGATAAAGGAAAGTATTCCATACGCCTTCTTAGCCAGCCTATTAATCAGTGCTGCCACCTTCAAGGATCTGTGGACAAGCATCCCAAGATCTCTCTACACCTCCAAGTTTCCTTGGTGTCCTGCCATTCATTAAGTGTTCCCTTGATACTTCTTCCAAAATGCAGGAGCCCACAATTTTCCAAGGTTAAATTTCATCTGCCACATATCTATCCAGCTAGCCAATAAATCTATATCTTCCAGTAACCGAAGCCTTTCTTCTCCATTAGTAACCTCCCAGTCGATCTTTGTGTCATCTGCAAACTTACTTATCATCCCCTCACAATCTCATTTGTATAACTTATATATGTAAAGTTACCATAGTCCTACAAGACCATAGGACTGCTCTCTCATTAGAGAGAGAGGACTATTGGTGTTTTAACCTGAGGGTCATCGCAGGCAAGGGCAGAGGTTGAGAAGAAGTGTCCTGCATGGTAGCTTTGTTGGTGCGTGAGTTGAACCCACACTTCTGGTATTCCACTACATTGCAAACTAGCCATCAAGCCAACTGAGCAAATCAATTACAGACTAACCTTGATTATCCGAACGAGACTGGGGGGGGGGGGGGGGGGGGGGGGGGCACTATTTCGCTCGGATAATTGATTATTCATTTAATTGATTCAATGCCTCTCCTCTGGGGTTCAGAGTTTTCTGTTAAACCCGCTCCCTGTTCAGGAGATGATGCAGCAGCACACCGTGTGCGAGACCCCCACGCCCCCCACCCTGTCCAATACAGCCCCCATATGCCCCCCGCCCGTGTCCCCACCCTCCCCCAATCCCATCCAACAAGACTGCTGCTGCTGTTGCTGCCGCCACCGCCTTTTGAGGGCAGGGGGCCTCTAAGTAGCACACCCACACACACAGCAACACACACACCTTTTTAGTGCAACTTTTTGACATGTTCCACGTTTGCCCTGTACAGGACGATGTTGGACAGATTATCTGGGGAAGGGGGTTTAGGGTACACGCCTGTGTAGAACTCCAGGGAAACTGTGGGGGGAGAGAGAGAAGGCAGGAGGTCAGTCATTTGGAGACGGTGCTTGGGCTCCCATCAGTTCAGGACTGTTCACGGCAGCATTTCAGTAAGCTGAGTTCACTTTTAATCACTGTAAACAAACGACGTGGAAACACGTCTTTCATGTAATGTTTCTATCAAGACTTCGAGATCTCCTTTGGATAATCCAATATTCGGATAATTGATATTCAAATAAGCGAGGTTCCTCTGTATTACAAAAATAAAAGACCCAACACAGAGCTCTGTGGTATGCCACTGGACATCGGCCTCCAGTCACACAAGCAACTTTCCACCATGCTGTCTGATGCCTATCACTAAGCCAATTTTGGATCCATCGAACCAAGTCATCCTGGATACCATACACTTTTACCTTTGTTTTCATTCTCCCATGTGGGACCTTATCAAAGGCTCTACTGAGGGAAAGCTAACACTGCTCTTTCTTGGCTGCAGAATAGTAGAAACAAGGAAAGTTCCTCCAGTTGAGATTAGCTGGAAGCAATGTGAAACATGCAAACATTACACATGTATTAGCTTAATTCTAAATCCACTACAGGATGCAGGAAAACCTCAGTCTCAGTATTAACGAAGCTGACCACCACCACCATACCAAGAGTAACTTAAATAAGTAGCCCCAGTTCTGTTAATTCAGTGCTGGGTATTAAGCAACATTTCATTTTCTCTCGGGAATTTATATCACTCATTTTATATTCGCTGTACAACCATCCCGGTTTCATAGACATCAAGGTCATAATTCCAAGATCAAGCAGCAAGCATTTTTAAATTCTAAATCAGATGTGGCAAAAGCTGAAGAGCCAAAACAAGAAAATATATTCTTACAAAGAACCACGAGTTTCAATAATCTAAAATAGATACTGATAGAAAGTATTATATTAGTCTGCTTCTTGCTCATAATCCTGAATTTTCTGGATGATAGCCCATGGAGATGTTATCAACCCATTCACAGTCCCCAAGTTGGAAAACTTTTGACGGGTTATGTAAAGTATATCATTATATCTTATTAAATGCATTTGGCAGCCACACGCTGAATCCATATTTTAATGTACTCACTAGCTACATGAAAGATTGAAAATTATAAATGAATAATTAAAAACAAATCCTGTTTAGCCAATATCAGCCTAGTACTTTGTACCAGACAGCAAATGTTATCTCTGACATATAAGAAATTGAGGAGGAAATAGAAATGAAAGATCACAGTGATCAGGGAGAGAGAGAAATATTAAGCAGAGGTCAGGAAAAGAAGTTATTGAAGGAGCAATCTAATAGGAAAGATTGTCAGCAGAGAGATTAAGGAAGCGAGATTAGTAGAAGACATGGAGGAGTGGAGAAATTACTGCTATGCCATTATGTCACAGAACTAGTAATCCAGAAGTCTAATCAATCCCACTACGGCAGCTGGTGGATCTTGAATCAAACTAACATTCTTATCTGGTCTGGCCTATATATGACTGCAGATTCACAGCAATATGGTTAACTGTTCATTCAGCATATCTCTCATTTCAAAGACAATTAGGATTGGGCAACAAATGCTGGTCTCATCAGCAACACCCACATCTCAGGAAAGAAGAAAGAAAGAAACTAGAGACAGACGAGGGGTACTCTGAAGTTACTCAAGATGTGAATTCTCATAACAGAAGTGTTAATTGTGGGTCAGCTTGGTGTCCAGTTCTCACATTGCAGCTACAACACATGGGCTGACGTTCCACCTCTGTGATATTTTACTCAGTTATTAGTTAAATTCCTCTGGTATCCTGCTTTTCACACTTGAAGAATCTCCACTATGATCACTTCCTTGCATTTTTCTTTTGTTTTCCAATAGTATCAGTGCAAAATCTAACAAGTTTTTTTTTAAAAGAGGGGAATAAAACTAAACCGAAATGAAACATAAATCACAAACTTATGATCTTTAACAGAGGTTTGGAGCCAAGTGATCTTCTGGTTCCACTTGCAATCCTGCGTACTTCTATTCTTGAACTCAAGAAAAAAACAACCTTGGAGAGAGTCACAGAACACAAAAGCCCTTTGACCCATCGAGTCTGCACTGGCTTATCTACACTATTTGCACTTTCTAGCACTTGGCCCACAGCCTTGAATGTGATGACATTACAAGTGCTCATCCTTGTACTTTTTTAAAGATTGAGGTTTCCTGCCTCTATCTTCCTATGAAGTGCCTTCTACATTTCTACCACCCCCTGGGTGAGAACAGCATTCCTCAAACCCCCTCTAAACATCTTGCACATCCCCTTAAAATAATGCTCCCTTGTTACTAACCCTTCAACAGAGGAGAGCAATTTCTTCCAATCCACCCTACCCATGCCCCTCATAACTTTGTACATCTCAATCAGGTCTCTCCGTTCAGCCTTCTCTGCTTTAAAGAAAACGACCAAAGATTCGCTCTCTTCACAGCTGAACCTTTCTTTTCCAACCCCACTGTTCCCTGCCTAAAGCTTTAAACTTTCCTAATGTACTTGGTCTTGTGTAATTCCAGAACTTCCTGTGTGAAATATCATGAGGTGGGCCTAAGCTAAGGGTACTGTACAAGCCCAAATAAAGGGAGATGGGGAATCAGAAGAAAAGAGGGAATATTGGATGGTACAGGAAGAAAAATGTATTCTAATGTAGCCTGACAGAAGATAATAAATACAATAATAAGCTTCATTTTTTTTTCATCTCAATAGTTAACTCAGATAGATGCCTTTGTTTTTAATCTGACAGATTTCTGATTTGATCAGGTTGCAATTAATTTGCCATTTAAAGAATTGCCATTATTCGTGGTGATAGGGTGTATGATGCAACCCAAATTAAGCCTGCAACTATAAATGAATCTGGTTTCGATAATATTGAAGTGGAGGCATTTACCTTGCAAGCCTATTATATCCGAGTTTAAACACTAAAAGCAGTACATTTGAGTTATTAGTGGTATTTAATTCAGGGGTAGGTGGTGGGTTACTCTTCGGGTTACCCGGGGACGGTTAGACTCGCGCCCGGGCCGTTACCTGTAGACGTTCGAGCCGCCGCGCTGAACCTGTTGGGCTGAAGGGTCTGTTTCCACACTGTGGGGATTCTGTGAACTCTCTACGCTTCATTGGGAATGGACACGTTATGCTCGAGTGAACACGCTCAGTATCGCCTTTACTCACCAGCCAATCGCTTGATATCACATACAACAAAAAACTAAGGAGCAGAATTAGGCCGTACATCTCATTGCTGATCTGATAATCCTCATCTCCACTTTCTCCCAAATCCTTGTGACAAGGGGGGAAATGTATAGCGCGGGGAAAGCCCAGAATAGAATTTGGTGGCACTGAACTTTAAGTGAATGGGCTGTGAACTAAACAAATGGACTAAACTTGTTGTAGTCTGGTGAAGGTTAACTGGAAGGTAGTTTGAAAGAGGGATCGGGGTCAGAGGGCGATACACGGGATCTCGTGACCGTGAAAAACAGTGCAATATCCATAGGGCTCACTGACCCCGGGAACGGCTCACATCCCTCACGGGAGAGGATCGCTCCAGCGGGCAAACGGCACGAAAGCCGCGCGCTGTCCACGGGCCGCCGTTACCAGGGAGGTTGGACTCGCGCCGGTGCCGTTACCGGGGGACGGTTAGACTCGCGCCCGGGCCGTTACCCGGGGACGGTTAGACTCGCGCCCGGGCCGTTACCCGGGGACGGTTGGACTCGCGCCCGGGCCGTTACCTGTAGACGTTCGAGCCGCCGCGTTCCTGACAGATTCTAACGTCTCCCAAACAGACCTTCAGGCCAGTGCCACCTTCTGCAACTTCCGACTGAAACCAGCCTTGTAGTAAATAGGTTCCGGCCACTCTCGCATTTCTCCGCTCTGATGTTACTACTGTAAAATCCATCAGCCCAGGTTTATTTTGAGATAAGCCCTACTGTCCCCAGAAACATCACAAAAACTAAGGATTTTTAGAAGCATGCAAGATTCTGCACTTCACATGACTTTCAGACTTGGGTTGACAGAAAACATGTATCATTTGCTACATGTAAGTAGATCCTAGCTATTATGAACCTTCCACATGTCACCCTAAAACTCCAATCCCCTTAGAAAATCCTCCTTACATACAAACACACAGTTAGACACAGACAAGAGAAACAAACATAAGTATTACAGACAGGGAAAGTTGGAAAATTCAGTGGTCTCTGTCCACAGGATCTGTTAAGGTGGTTCTGCTGATCAGTCTTGCTTCTCGAGATGCTTTCATTGATTTTGAGGAGTTACTGATTAATGTTGATAAAAGGTATGTGATTTATTAATTCAGCCATAGTTTACACCAACTGCTGAAGGGAAAATAAACTGGTTTTCTTCAGACTTAAATTAGATTTTACTGCAGAAAACAGAACGCTTCTGAAACAGATCTGAAAGCTTCTACCATTTTCACAGCCTCAAGCTGTTCCACAACCTAAGAAGTCACATAGATGTTGGCAGGCAGAAGATCTTTGTCATCAATATCTGGGTACTCTCCCAGCAACTTGATGCTGGCTGAATTTTCACTTAACACACTCATCTCCAGTCTATCTGAAAAATCACTGCTTGAGCAAGCAGTGTACTTTCAATGATTGTCAGGTTATTTTCCTTTAAAACCAGCAGTAATCCTTCAGCAATCCTTGTTTTTTGTGAAACCATATGCACTGATTAAAGAATAAATAATGAAACCCTCTCTACAGAGATCAACTTTTCTTTAAAAAGTGTACTTTTGCCAAACAACTGTTTATTCTTGAAGAAAAAGCTAAGATTTAGATTTTATTGAATTAGTTTTATTGTCACATGTACTCAAATGAATACAGTGAAAAGTTTATAAGTTGGCACTTAGGTAGCTTTGTACCTAAAGTGGTGCCCTAAGTATAGCTTCTTCAGTTACAAGGTCTTCAGAAATAAGGAAATAAAATGTCCAGCATTGCGAAAATAAAAGCTCAGAACAATGGTCATCCAACCTAGATCACGCTGGCACCTAGTCTCCAGTCCACAGCAGGCCTTGGATCTAGACCGCACTAGGCTTCACCTCGAGGTTCAAGAGGCTGAAAGATTGCTCTGGAATCACGTCAAGACCAGGGGACCACACTGAAGCTATGCCAGGCCAAAAGACTGCCACATACCATTGGAAAACTGCCAAGGCCAAGAGGATACCATGCCATGCCAGAGGGCCACCATTTCGTTGTCAGGTGTACTCAAGTACAGGTTACAAGAGTGCAGTGAAAAGTGTACAATACCGCTACACACGGCTCCATCTTGGGGTCAAAATCACAGTTACAAAAGTAGAAAAATAAAGTATCAAAGGTTACAGTCCTTTCTTAAGCTATGAACATGTATATGCTCCATCCTGGGTTTTTCCCAACAGGGCTCGTTCTCCCCTACGCTGGGCTAAGACCTTCCTGTGCTCATCAGCCCCAGTCAACCATCAGGGACTGGTTTTTCCGCCACTCACAAGGCTTCGGCCCTGACTGACGCTGCTGCCATCTGATGCCGCTCATTGCTGGTGCCGCCATCCAGGCACTGGACACCAACTGCTGCCATGCTCTGTTGCCGCATTGACCTCACTGCAAAGTCCCGTTCTGGACATCAATAAAGCCACGATGCTGCTGATCATGACCAGCTGCCTCAACGCTCATAGTCAAAATTCCCCAGCTGCTGGCAGCGCCGCCTCCACAAGTGTGCTGTAAAGACTAAAGAACTAAAAGAAAGAAAGAGAAAACATGAGAAAAGAAGAAAGAAATAAAGAAAAGTAATCAGAGCAAATGAACTCTGGTGTGAAACCCTATTCTGCTGCCATATTGAGTGGGATATGAAATGCTCCAGATGTCTTTTGGTCTGGCATCCTGGTACAGATAGACAATTGTAATTAGCGACATGCAGTTATCGCTAGAATCTTTTCATAAGGTGTTTGTTGAGATGATGTCAAGCAGTCTTCCAGAAGCTTCTCAGGAGAATTGCTACATCAATTTTCCAGCTCTTATACTAGACTCTCAAAGGTTTTTTCAAAAATGTCAGAATTAGGTAGCTTGTCTCCTGGAAGGCTCTACCTCACCCAACTTTTTCAAACAATATCCAACAACCCAAAACTCCGTAAACAAATCCAAGCAGTTCCATAGTCTAAAAGGCTCCAGTTTTTTGCTTGGTTCGTTGTTTCTTCCAATATGTGTTTTTGAGAAAAAGAATCCAAAGAATCCAGAAACTTCTTTTTCAAAAAAAAAGTCCTCATAAAAGTATTAACAATGAAAACATGTTCATAAACCTGTTGCTCTGTGTGGTGTTAAGGAAAACAAATTGTTTCATTTCACTCAACTAGAGAGCAGAATCAATTAGATAGATAGAAGGGTGCAAGGATACTGTGGCTGTTATTATAGGCGCAGAGAGTTGTGGCCGAATCAAAAATCCCATGAGAGATGAAAAATAACTAAATTAGAATCTATCTTTTCCCTTTTGGCTGCCATATTATCAAACATTTGTGTGCTTACACAAGGTTGGGAATCTGGGCATTTCACGAACTCTCCTATGCATGCTTTCAAAGACATTGGCCCAGATATTGTGATGGCCAGTCTTCTGAGCAACAAAGAACTTTGTCATTTGATAGGACACTTTGTCATTTGATAGGACCACGTGGAATTCCCAAAGCAGCAAACTCCATGAGAAATGCCTGAGACATTTAAACATCTGATTGTCAATTCCCTTACATCTGGAACTCTCTGGAAAAGCCCCTTAAGTTAGAAACTTCAGAGGTTTGGGTCAATTCTGCTTAATAGTTACCCAGAAAGGGACAGAGGATTAAAGTCCTGCATTAACTGCTGAGTTACAGTTAAACCAACAAGCTCAACCACATACTGATAATTGATCCGCCTGTTTAAACCCCACTTATCCCTGACAACCATCCCCGACCACACTCCTTCTCCTGTGACCTGATGCCTTCATCCACAATTGAACCCTGGTCTAACCTGACATTTCTACCCAGTTTCTCTATGAAACCCAACAAACATCCCAAGTGAAATTGATACTCTGCCCTCCCTTCCCCATCAGCCTCCTCCCCCCAACCTTAACCCAACACTCTCCTCCCACTGCCAAACCAGACATCCCTAACCTACCCCAAACATTTATTCACTTACCTGACACCATACTCACTTAGCACACTAATCACATCTAATCTGACACCCTAAACATTCCAAACAGCTGCCAACCTAATCCCACAGTAGTGACTGACTATATTGCTGGTCATTTAGATCTCAGACGATACACCACTGCTACAAAAAGGATGCAAGATTTCTGCAAAAATCTCCTTTCCTGTTGAACTCCTACATTCCTGGATGGGTTTGTAACAGGGTCCAGGAATCTCTATTGTAGAAGCAAGTTACATCATGGATTTCTTTAGAATTTATTGCTCAGGTTATAAAGCAAGATATAAAAGTTAAGTACTAATTTATGTCTTAATAGATTTTCTGTACCTTGTTCTAGAAATTACATGTATACTAAACTGTCTATTTTTCTCAGTCCCAACCCTCAGACTCAGCACCGCCTTCTTGACAATCTTCTTCCCGACCTCTCCGTCCCCACCCCCTCTCCGACCTATCACCCTCACCTTAACCTCCTTCCACCTATCGCATTCCCAATGCCCCTCCCCCAAGTCCCTCCTCCCTACCTTTTATCTTAGCCTGCTTGGTATACCCTCTTCATTCCTGATGAAGGGCTGATGCCTGAAACGTCGATTCTCCTTCTCCTTTGATGCTGCCTGACCTGCTGCGCTTTTCCAGCAACACATTTTTAGCTCTGCTCCCCGGCATCTGCAGTCCTCACTTTCTCCTATTTCTCCCTAATCAAAAGCAAACTATTGTGAATGCTGGAAATTAAATAATACGTCCTCCAACTGATCCAGGGTTCTGAAAATGCACTATGGGATTCTAACTCATCAATACTTAACATATTCACCCAAATATTTCAAACTAATTAACTCATCCAGTAAGGTCAAACAGCATCTATGAAAAGAGAGAGATAGAGTCCCTTGATCCAAAAGTTAATCCTTTTGCTCTCTCTACTTGATATCTGATCTGTTGAGTGTTTACAGCATTTTCTGCTTTTATTTCAGATATACAGCGATTTGTTTTCTGACTTGATTTATTTACCAAAAAGTTAACAAGCTTCAATCTAAAGTAAATGTTTCCAAATTTATAAATACTGATTTAAGACAAACAACTTCAGATTTTTTCAAGAACAAACCTATTCAGTAATCAATCTTTATTTAGATTTTATGGTTTACACAGTTCCACTGTTTTAAAGATATCCATTATTGGCTTACATTGACTGATCAGTAATACAAAACTGCACAATGGTAACTTGCAGTAAATGGTTGCCTGTGATATTGGCTGTGTGGACAAATGTTGAATTTTACTCATATGCGAGGGGATTGTGTTAGTGATAAACAAGCACAAATGCTGTGGTACAGTTCCAAGCATATACCAGTACTACCAGCACATTATGAACAGTGCTGTTTCAATCAACCTTTTGTAAATCGACTAATTTTCACCTTAATTACAAATAACCAGTTAAAAATTTCATCTGTCTTTAAAGAACTTGAATAGATTCAAGATTTCATTAGCAAAAAAAAAAATAGAAACATTAATAACTTGCACATAAAAATCATATTGAAAGCTGCAGTGTTCACAATATTTTGGCTTCTACTGTGTCAACTAAGCCTGAATTCTTAAATCAAGCCAGAAAATAAATGTTGTTTTTGATAAATAGTCCAGTACAGGTTTCAGAATGTTAGCTGCAGCTTTTACAACACAAAATTCACTGCAGTAGTTCTTAAGTAGTATACTGGCAGCGACTAAAGTAAATCAAATAGAATTATACTAGTCTATCTCTTATAAAGAACATACAACTCTTCTCTTTCTGTGGCAAAATGTCACGTCTGTCTTGATTCTCTGCCTGTAATGCCGATTTGCATATTTTCAAATGTAGTGTTGTTATCCACACCTTCTGGGAATTCCAATTTCTCACAGATTAGCTTTTTCAGCGGTAAATACTTTGAGATCTCATTCGGATCAGTAAAAAGATACTGTGGAACATTCTGAAACAAAAAAGTGAACCTGATTAGGTCTGGAAATTACATGCAATTTTTTTTTAAATGTCCTCCAATCAATCCAGAGTCCTGAAAATGTGCTATGGGATTCTAACTCATCAATACTTAATACATTCACCCAAATATTTCAAACTAATTAACACATCCAGTAAAATAACAAACAAAAATAAATCTGGATAATAATAGTAAGAACTTTTTTTCATAGGATGCAACAGTACAATGTCAGGACCCATTTACTTTTAGTCAAAAACTTACTCAAGCTTTAGCATGCTATAAAATGTTTGGATCATAAACTAAGCATACAGTTCTTTACTATACATAGACAACTCAATCATGGTGCTCCCTAAAGTGCTGTTGTTTCCACAACTGATTGCATATCCATCCTTTGTAAAAAGATTACCCTCCCAACGTATGACACTAAAATGAGCACACATAAATAATTTCTGCAAACATCTTTGTTTGAAAGGTGAAATTAACAATCTCAATTCATCATTTCATCAGATTTGGCGAAACAGGACAGGAGATAGGAGAAAATTTGGCATGCAATTTACTTTTGCCAACTGTTCACTTAATTCTTAAATTATTCAATTACAAATTCCAGACACTTCAAACATTTACCTGAAGAGCAGATATATTACTTTCCCGGGAACTGTATTCAGAGAGAAGGTAGTTTTTGTCAGCCTTTGAAAGAAAAAGATTTTTTTTCCTTTATTAAAAATATATCTTGAACCTTCACGGTTCTTCAGTTTAAGTTCATAAAGTGTTTTTCCAATTATCTCTGGACAGGACCAGAATGTATGGTCTAGACCTTTAAAAGAAAACATTACTTGTGCTTCAGCTTCTGGTTTGGCACTATTCATTTCCTTCCTTCAACATATTCTTTTCAGTTCCTATAAAGGCACGGGTATAGGGTTAAAGGTCATTGCTGAAACATCGGCATATTTTCTTTCTTCAGAGTTTGTCATATCATGTTCAGTATTTTCTATTCTGTTGCAGATTTCCAGCATCAGCAATACTTTATTTATTACTTTGAGACAAGTGAAAAATTAAGAATGACCTTAAATTTTGAAGACTTCAAAGTACAATTTTTTTTCCTAAAATAATATAGCGTCTTCTCTGAAAATTGTATAATTAACGATGAGAAAGGTTATGCAATGCATCTTTATTTAACCGTTCAGAAAAAAAAATTGTCCCATTGTGTACAGGGATGTGTAGGCCAGGATGACAGCCATGGTAAAAACTCCAAACGGGGTTATGGGGAAAGGGTGGGAGAGTGGGTCTGGGTGGGATGCTCTTCAGAGGGTCAGTGCAGAGTCAATGGGACAAATGGCCTATTTCTACACTGCAGGGATTCTATGAAATCATAAATTCTATGAAATTCTAGTTGTAGAGTTCCGCCATATTTAATTGTTTCTTAAATCATTCCAACATTTTCATCATGTCTTTGTCAAGAGTTGACCACATTCAGTAAAAAGAATAGAAAGAAAAAGATTGAGAGAGAAAAAACCCAGAAGAATATCGTGGTGTCTTAAAAGCTTTATTTATTTTGCAAATTTAAGCAGAAAGCTTCTCAATTGTTGGAGCAAAATTACCAAGAAAATCCATTTTTGCTTGAAACAAACAAAGTAAAAGGTGATTACCAAATTATTTGGAAGGAAAAATCTATTTGTATGTAGAGGCTTAGTGAACAAGGCTAATTATATAGCATTTCAACCCCAAACCTGCTATGAGGAAAAGAAAAAAATGACCAAGGTTTTTCACTCCCTCAAAAAGCTTCGAATGGGGGTTAGTGATCTTTTTGGCAAGTAGTTTAACTTTTTGATGTGCAATTGGACAAGTTGGACAAGCTGTCCAAGTCGACAATCACATTAAATAATTCTCAGACAGCTAACCAGGAAATAAAATGAACTAATAAAATTACATTTTAAAACTTTTGCAGACAGCAAAAATCATGATTTCAACATACACATAGCGAAAAGGATCCTAAAACATCATGAACAAACAAAAATGAGCTTTTTTAAATCCTGTAACTAATCAGAAAAGAGGCATTTAACAATGTTATACTAATATAAAATTATATTTTCGAGGACAGATGTTGTTCAGCAGTAGTTATTACTCAAATGGCCATTGAAACTCAATGAACAACGTTTAATCTTTTCTGGAGCTTCTTGCAGGAGACAGAAGAACAGAAAATGGATAAGTCCTCACTAGATTTGATGATTGTTGGCATTATGTGTGGGTACAGGGAGAGGAATAGGAGTCCATACCAAAGCTTCACTACAACTACAGATGTCAGTATTAATTTGAATTTATGAATAATGGCAACAAACACTGATTCATTAAAAAGTTGGAATATTGCAGAGACTTAGTGTCAGCAATACGGGAAGCTATAGCATTTGAGGTTGAAATAGGGACACACTTCCTGTAAAGAGAAGGAAATGTAGCAAAACAAATATGATTATTCTAAAGTCTTTCATACAGCATTGGGTTGGTAATGATCATCCAACTTTCCTCTGTGTTCCAATGGAAAATCCAAGAGGTTCACGGAGAATAAATAAGAATGGACGATAACTCTGCATAGTACAAACTTAAAATTACAATTTATCTGCATGTATTGTAGTTACTAAATTGGATCATACTTGTTCAGTTTTAATACCACAATATTAATAAACCTTACAGATAAGGTAAAGGGCACTTCTAGCCTAGTGGTTATGACCCTATCTTTGGGCCAGAAGGCCTGTTTTCAAGTCCCACATGCTCCAGAGGAGTCTTAACATTTCTATGTAGGTTAAGTTAAAATATCTACAGAAAACATAAATAGTTATTATTCATCCTTACCTCATGATAAACTCTTGTATCATTTGTTCGTATGAGTACTCCATCAACTCTCAAGAAAAATCGCAGTAGCACAAAGAAACTAGATGGCATCACTCTCTTGAAAAACAGATGAATAAGTTATTCAAATACATTGTCATAAGCCTATTTCCCCATCTAAAATTAATATTCAATATGTTTCATATATTTAAACCATAATATTGAGAAACATTGAAATCTCAATACTCCATTTTGTGATAATATAGCTAAAATGAATGCACCTTAATAAAACTTAATCTTTCTGATAGAACGCAACCAACCAATGTCCTCTAAACAGCCTTAATTACAAACATGGCCAAAGCACCAAGTTATCTTCCAAAATTCTACAGAACAACAGTAATGGCACAATGTTCCTTATTCTTTGCTTTTCAATATATATCAAATGTGCTTTTGAAATAACTATCTACTTCCAACATCCTTTCACACAGTACATTCGAGCCCACAACTCACTAAGGAAAGGAAATATCATCTCGTCTCTGATTCTTTGACCAATTATCTTAAATCTGTACACTTTGGAATTGAATAGTCTTCCTGGTGAAGAGACTTTCAATTTATTTAATCTTATTAAAATTCTTTGAGCATGTCCATTACACCATCCCTTAAACTTCTCCATTCTAAAGAGAATTTCAGCTACTCTAGTCTTTCCATAATAACTGAAGTCCCATATTTCTATGGGGAGAGATGCAGAGCTACCATTTCAGGTCAATTACTTTTATTAGCAACCGGCAAAGTTTAGAACTTTAATACATTTTAAGTTAGCAACAAGTTATGGTAATAATAAATCCTAGTATTATAAAAATTGGAAATAGTAAAGGGAAAGTCTATGAGTAGGCAGTTGGAAGGCAGGAGTATTAAGTTATATATAAAGAATGACTTTGCAAGGCAAAAGGTGATGGTAAGGGAATATGTAAGTAAGGGATTTATGAACTGCATGTGTATGAACAGCAACATCACTGACAGTAGCCACCCAACATCGGAACCAAAAAATCTGAAAAATTATGGGATCTGAAATAGTTGAACTTAATTTCACTCTGGAAAGCTGTAATATTATCAAAAGATAGGTGCTGTTCCTTAATCTTATAACAAACTTTATTGGAATAATGTAGGAGACCAGTGATAAATAGGTCAGAGTTTGAGTATTCTTTTTCTGACAAGAGGTAATCAATCTAAAGCATTAACTTTGTTTTGCGATTCATGACTAGCATTTTTCTGGTCCTTAATTCACGTTTACAGCATCCATATTATCTTTCTTTGTACCTCATCCTATTACCATTCTGAGAAAATGGTATGGTGGCTCATGATGGCTCAGTGGTTAGCACTGCAGCCTCACAGCGCCAGCGACCCGGGTTCAATTCCTGCCTCGGACGAGCGTCTGTGTGGAGTTTGCACATTCTCCATGTGTCTGTGTGGGTTTCCTCCGGGTGCTCCAGTTTCCTCCCACTGTTCAAAAATGTGCAGGTCAGGTGCATTGGCTATGCTAAATTGCCCATAGCGTTAGGTGCATTAGTCAGGGGTAAATATAGGGTAGGGGAATGGGTCTGAGTGGGTTACTCTTCGGAGGGTCAGTGTGGACTTGTTGGGCTCAAGGGCCTGTTTCCATATTGTAGGGAATCTAATCTAATCTTAAAATGCTTTACCCTCTCAAAGACTTTGACATTCTGCCAATACACTTGGCCAGAATTAGAGTCATAGTGGACACAGTATTTCAATTAAACTGTATTTGATGATTTTATAAAGACCATGGGTGTATGAACAGAAGTATACTATTTCGCTCACCAAGTCTTCTGTGCCATTCAGTGAGACAGTGATTGATATAGTACTCAACACCATTTTCCTGTCTTTCCTCCTATCAGCCTCAATTCCCTTACTGATTGAAAGTCTGCCGATTTCAACCTTAAATATACATAATGACCCAGCCTCAACAGCCCTCTGCAGTTAAGAATTCACAGGTTCATTAGCCGTGGAGAGAAGAAATTCCTCATCATCCTGTCCTATTAGGTAAACCTCTTACTCTAAGATTATGTCCTCTTATCCTAGACTCACTGCCCATGTGAAACAACCTGTCCACATCTATCCTACCAAGGATTTCAACTAGGTCGCCTCTCATTCTTCTAACTCCACGAAGACAAGTCCAACATACTTAACCTCTCCTCAAAAAAAGTCACTCCACACCCAGAATCAAGCTAGCTAACCTTGTCAGTATATCTTTCCTTAGACAAAGGGATCAAAACTTCACAATACTCCAAGTGTGATCTGATGAGTACCTTATTTAGTTTAGCAAGACTTCCCTGTTTAAATAATCTAGTGCCTTTAAAATGAAAGCCAAAAGTCAATTTGTCTATTCTATTACCCACTGAATATGGATGCTAGCTTTTCGTAATTTATGCACGAGGATACACAAATCTCTCCATGTTGAAGATTTCAGTTGCCTCTGAATATTTCAATAATACTCAGTTCTTTTATTCTTCCTGCCAAACTACATACACTTACATTTTTCCACCTTATATTCAATCTGCCAAGATTTTGCCCAGTCACTTGACCTATCTATAATCATCTGCAGACTCTTTGCATCATTATTTCTTCTGTTTTTGTGTCATTCAAAAACGTAGCAAAAGTACATTCACTTCCATCATCCAAGTCATTAATGTATAATGCCCCCATATCAATCCCTGTCACTCTACTACTTAAAGGTTCGAATCTAAAAATGTCCCCTTTATCGCAAACTCTCTGCCTTTGATTGATTAGCTAACCCACTAAACGTACAAATATTCTGTCAGCGACAGCATGGGCTCATAATATTAAGTAGCCTTACGTGCAGTACCTTTTAAATATATTACATCCACTGGCTCCCTTTAATCTACCCTAATTGTTACCTCCTCAAAAAATTCTAATAAATTTGTCAGACATGATTTCCCCTTCATGAAGCCATGCTGACTCTGCTTGATTATATTGTGCATTTCTAAATGTTCTGCTACTATTTTATAATAAACTCTTAATGTTTTCCAATGACAGGTGTTAAGTACGTGTTTTGTCTCCCTCCTTTTTTGAATAAGTGTTATATTGGCAGTTTTCCAAATTTCTGGAACTGTCCCAGAATCTACGTATTCTTGGAAGATTACTGCCAGTGCATTCACCATCTCTGTAGCTAGTGCCTTTAAAATTCCAGGATGCGACTCATCAGGTCCAAGGGATATATCAGCCTTTAGTCCCATAAGTTTGTCAAGTACTTTTTCTCTGGTAAAAGTTATTGTATTTGTTTCCTCTCATGTGCCCAAACCCTCAGCTCCATTATGAAAGTTGACACTTTGGCACTAAAGCAGGGACTGAAACATCAGGAAGAGGAATGCACAGAGAAGAATAAAAACTGTTGGTGAAGGAAAATAAAATTTATAACATTCCTAAAAAATGTTAAGTGCATTAATACATGGATTGCATGATTTGTGTCATTGGCCTGATCCAACATGATTTACTCCAAACAAAAACTTGACAAAACAATGATTTCACTGGTATTACTTTAATGTCTAGACTATAATTGTTATCCGTAGAAAAGGCCACCATCCATAGAATCACAGAATGATTACGATGCAGATGGCTCTCTAAGGAGCAACTCAGCCAATCCCACTCCTCCAATTTTTCCTTGGAAACCTACAAATCCTTTTCTCTTTAGTCATAGAGATGTATAACACGGAAACAGACCCTTCAGTCCAGCTTGTCCATGCCGACCAGATATCCTCACCTAATTTTGTCCCATTTGCCAGCACTTGGCCCATATCCCTTTAAACCATTCCTATTCATATACACATCCAAATGCCTTTTAAATGTTGCAATTGTACCAGCCTCCACCACTTCAACTCATTCTATACACACACCATCCTCTGTGTGAAACAGTTGCCCCTGAGGTCTATCAACCTCTATAAGGTTGATATAGAGGAAGTATTGGAAGTATTAAGAAATATAAGTTGTGAAAAGTTACAGACTTTGACAAGCTAGTGAAATGGATAAATATGTGGCAGATGAAATATAATACAGAGAGTGGTGAAGTGATATATTTTTGTCTGGAGCACAGGGAAAGGTAGTATAACACAAAGATTACAATTCTGAAATGGGTGCCAGACTGAAGGGAAGTGGGAGCATAATGCAAAAGCCTCCTTTAGACAAATATCCAATTTCTTTTTGAAACTCATGATTATTTGTGCCTCCACTCCACTCTCAAACAGTGCATCCCAGATTTTATTTGCACACTAAGTGTTTATCCTCTGTCAGCTTTCATTGTTTTTGTCATCCATTTAAATCAGTATCCTCTCTGTCCCCATGCTTCTACTTATTATACCATTTTGCCCTATTTTCACTGTCCAGAACCTTCAGGATTTAAAGCTAATCTCTGAAATTTCCTCTCCAAGGAAAATAGCCTAAGCTTCACCAAAAGTTCCTAATAGAACAAAAGTTCCTAATAGAATCAGACAGCATAGAAACAGGCCTTTCAGCCCACCACATTTATGTCAACCAATAAACACCAAACTACACTGATTCCATTTACATGCACGTGGGCCATAGCCCATGTCCTGGCATTCTAAGTATGCTTCTTAAATGTTGTGAGAGTTTCTGCCTCCACCCTCTTTGGCACCACGTTTCATTCTTCTATTACCCCCCAGGTGAAAACATTGTCTCTCAGGTCTCTTCAGAAGCACTTGCTCCTTACTTTAAACTTATGCCCTCCGATCAAAGAGGCATTTGCCATGGGGAAGAGATAGCCACATTCTACACTGTCTATACCGGTCATAATTTTGTTCAATTAGATTCCCCTCAGCTCCTTTACTCCAAGGTAAACAAAGCCAGCCTATCCAGTCTCTCTTCATAAGTAAGTTTTTTTCATCCCAGGTAATATCCTGCTGGTTGCATCCTCTCCAGTGCAATAACAACCTTCCAATATTGTGACCCCTAAACTGCTGTGAACGTAGTCATGATGTTAAAAATTTTGAAAAAGACTTTGTTGAACGAACAACTATATTTTATCTTAAAAACTGCTTTTTGTCTGTATTACTCATTACTGTTCAACCTTTGCATAGTAATCAGCTCTTTTGAATGGCATAGCAAAGCCAAAGCAGTCTACTCCAATTCTTAATTTGTGTTTTCAAATCAAAAGCTCTAGTGGGCTGGCACCAAGGAGACAACATGCTGGTATCAACAGTGTTTTGTACCACAATGTTAATTAACAACTGTAATGAGTTCTAACACTTTTGCATTATGCTCCCACTTCCCTTCAGTCTGGCACCCATTTCAGAATTGTAATCTTTGTGTTATACTATCTTTCCCTGTGCTCCAGACAAAAATATATCACTTCACCACTCTCTGTATTATATTTCATCTGCCACATATTTATCCATTTCACCAGCTTGTCAAAGTCTGTAACTTTTCACAACTTATATTTCTCAATACTTCCAACATAGTAACAAAGAAGAAGTAAAAAAGAGGATTGATGAGGTCAGAATGGTGGACGTGATCTATATGGACTTTAAGGCATTCGACAAGGTTCCCCATGGGAGACTGGTTAGCAAGGTCAGATCCCGTGGAATACAGGGAGAACTAGAACTCTGTGAGAAGCTACAGAAGTGATTGCTGGGCCTCTTGCTGAGATATTAATATCATCAATAGTCACAGGTGAGGTGCCGGAAGACTGGAGGTTGGCAAGTGTGGTGTCACTGTCTAAGAAGGGCGGTAAAGACAAGCCAGGGAACTATAGACCAGTGAGCCTGACCTCGGTGGTGGGCAAGTTGTTGGAGGGAATCCTGAGGGACAGGATGTACATGTATTTGGAAAGGCAAGGACTGATTCGGGATAGTCAACATGGCCTTACGTGTGGGAAATCATGTCTCACAAACTTGATTGAGTTTTTTGAAGAAGTAACAAAGAAGATTGATGAGGGCAGAGCAGTAGATGTGATCTATATGGACTTCAGTAAGGCGTTCGACAAGGTTCCCCATGGGAGACTGATTAGCAACGTTAGATCTCATGGAATACAGGGAGAACTAGCCATTTGGATACAGAACTGGCTCAAAGGTAGAAGACAGAGGGTGGTGGTGGAAGGTTGTTTTTCAGACTGGAGGCCTGTGACCAGTGAAGTGCTACAAGGATCGTTACTGGGCCCTCTACCTTTTGTCATTTACATAAATGATTTGGATGAGAGCATAAGAGGTACAGTTAGTAAGTTTGCAGAGGACTCCAAAATTGGAGGTGTAGTGGACAGCGAAGAGGGTTACCTCAGATTACAACAGGTTCTGGACCAGATGGGCCAATGGGCTGAGAAGTGGCAGATGGAGTTTAATTCAGATAAATGCGAGGTGCTGCATTTTGGGAAAGCAAATCTTAGCAGCATTATACACTTAATGGTAAGGTCCTAGGGAGTGTTGCTGAACAAAGAGACCTTGGTGTGCAGGTTTATAGCTCCTTGAAAGTGGAGTCACAGGTAGATAGGATAGTGAAGGTGGTGTTTGGTATGCTTTCCTTAGTACAGGAGTTGGGAGGTCATGTTGTGGCTGTACAGGACATTAGTTAGGCCACTGTTGGAATATTGCGTGCGATTCTGGTCTCCTTCCTATCTGAAAGATGTTGTGAAATTTGAAAGGGATCACAAAAGATTTACAAAGATGTTGCCACGGTTGGAGGATCTGAGCTACAGGGAGAGGCTGAACAGACTGGGACTGTTTTCCCTGGAGTGTCGGAGGCTGAGGGGTACCTTATAGAGGTTTTCAAAATTATGAGGGGCATGGATAGAATAAATAGACAAAGTCTTTTCCCTGGGGTCGGGGAATCCAGAACTAGAGGGCATAGGTTTAGGATGAGAGGGGATAGATATAAAAGAGACCTAAGGGGCAACCTTTCCACGCAGAGGGTGGTACATGTATGGAATGAGCTGCCGGAGGATGTGGTGGAGGCTGATACAATTGCAACATTTAAGAGACATTTGGATGGGTATATGAATAGGAAGGGTTTGGATGGACATGGGCCGGGTGCTGGCAGGTGAGACTAGATTGGGTTGGGATATCTGGTCGGCATGGACGGGTTGGACCAAAGGGTCTGTTTCCAGGCTGTACATCTCTATGACTCTATATGGGACAGCTGCACATTTTCAAATTGCGTCCTGAAAGTCCAAGTCCAGGTCATTAATATATATAAGAAAAATCAATGACCCTACTGTAAGCTGGATTATTCACTATATGTATTTTATTTCCAGCTTTCACTGATTAAAGGATGGTGTCATTAACAACTTGTGGTATGAGAACTACAAGATTATACATCTTACCACTTTCACACTAAGCATGGAGACACCATGATCATGAAGTTCATCTTCAAACAACAAGACTTCTTCAAAATACATGATCTGCTCTCTGGTTTTCAATTTCTCCAAATCAATACGTTCAGTTGTAGGAGTAACCTACAAACGAGATGAATGCATCACTCAACCAACTAAAGAATGGCTACATAGTGCTGTCTAATAGCAAAGGATACAATTATCTTTGGATACATTACAATGACACTAACAAAAAGGGAAAGAGTTCATAAATTGGATAACACTTTGAAGATTTACTTCATTAGATTAATTTTCCAGCCATTACAACATAACCACGTATCAATTAAATATTCTTAAGCATTAGTACTGGTATAACAATTAGGTTGAGTAAAGTCAGTGTTGTCACAAATTACCTTTAACTTCAACTCATCACCAAGTAATGTTCCTTTATAGTCTGTAGTAAAAGTCCAATCATAGGGTTTAACAACTTCTTTAGAGTGTTCAGATTCGGCCCTGAGGTTGAAACAAATAACAATTGTAAATTTATTGTGCAAAACTACGCTCATTCATTCTGCAATCAGGCAAAACTTACCTCAAAATTAGGATAATCCCAGCATAATCCATTTTTAATTATGAAATTGTAAAGTACAGTAAGTAATACTCCTTGTTCCAATATCTAGAAATTAATCTGAATTAATTAATTTGAATACCTGTGAAAAACAAAATTCCAAATACAAAATCTGAATAATCAAATTGGCACAATTCTGGCAACAATTAAAAATATCAGTTCTTATTTAAGACATTACCTGCTAAACTAAAGAATATTTTTTGGACTTAAGGTAAGTGATCTCACCTGCTTTCTTGCCACGCCTCCGCACATGCCACTTTCACTGTGCCGTGCCCATTGTCCACTGTCCTTAAGGCATCTGTGGCATTAAATGAAATTCCAAATCCTCCAGCATGTTGCACTTTTAAGACATTATCACCAAATAACATCTCTGGAAGGGAATGCATCTTCATTTCCTGAGCTAACCTGTACAGTTAATCAGTCATAGTAAAGTTGAAAACATTAGAAAAGACGACATCCATCAAAGTACTTTTACTTAAGTTGCACATTATCAAATAATGTCACCAATCAGCTGTAAAATCTAGTTTCAAATATTTCCTAATCAATCTCTTCATAGCCATCACATACCTCAATAAAACTGCTGCAGAGCAGGTGGGACATCAGTTGAGACCTCCAGGTCCAGAGTATGGACACTACTATTATTCCACAAAATGACTTATCATCGATAGTTGCTTCATCTATCCTCCTATCCTGTCATAAATTTGTTTGTGTAATAGTTGGAGGGATTTTATCATTTTTGTAGAACAAGTATAATAAAAATTAATCCTGTTGTTTCTTTTAAAAATCTCAAGATCATTTGTCTCCTATATCCAGTTTTGTGACAGCACACATACATTTTCACACTCACTAAATTTTTAGTAGGCATATCCTTTTTCTAAAAGCCTATTATACTTAAATCAGGAATGGGAAAAGACAGGACCCCTTTTCCCAGGGTGGACCTGATCCCAAGGACAATTTTATTTTGAGTATTACAGATAAGTATTACAAATGTTTGATTCTCCTCATCCAGGGTCATTAAGTTATTATTTCTACTTTTTGCGAATGGAAATATTACTAGACAGTAAGTAAATTTAAAAATAAGTTTGTTTCATACTTTTCAATGTCCTTTGATTTCATAATATGGCTTTTGTTGGCAGTTAATTTCCATGGTCCAAAATTAAATTCCTGTTTGCTGTTTTTGAAACTATGTGTTGTCATTGCGGTCAAATGTCACCTAAAAGAAAATATTTAGTTAATTTCATAAATCATCTCTAATATATATATGTATATAAAATCTAGTACAAGCGTATCTTTGATCACATAAATACTACAGAGTATGTTTATAGTCTTCAATCTGTACTTTACAGCTAACTTTTATATACATCTGTTTATTGCTAAGAAACTTGACTCCATGCTGTAGGCATTTCTGTAAATATAAACAATATAGTTTTGAATGCTGTAAAGTAACAATACCTGAAATATTGTTACCTATGATTCAACATTATTGGACTTTGCTGAGCCACTATACAGTCGGTTAAATGAAGAAACTCAATCAAAAAAGAGACTGCAAATTCCACAATGCACCAACATCCCACTTGGTAAGCACTCTGCATGACAACTCTTAGCATGTACCTGAAAGCTGACCTCTTTCTACTTCCATTAAACCACCATTACATCTTTCAGCTAGATCAAAACAAGAGACAACAGATTTTTTTCAATCAAATGGTCTTTCACAGGATATATAAGTTCATGATATTAAAGTGTCTTACATCTGTTCACTTTAGTCTGTCAAACAGGGAGGTTAGGGCATTGAGTATAAAGTTGACACTCCATCTTGCAGCTGTCTAAGATGTTATTAAGGCCACATTTGGAAAATTGTGCGCGGTTCTGATCGCTACTCTACAAGGAAGGATATGGAGGCTTTGAAAAGGGTGCAAAAGAAGTTGACCAGGATATTGTCTGAATTGTAGTGCATTAGCTATTAAGGATAGGTTGGATAAACATGGATTTTTCTCACTAGAGTATCAGGGGGTGCCCTGATATAAGTATATAACATTATGAGAGGTATGAGAAACATAGGGTGGTTGGTTAGAATCTCTTTCCCAAGGTGGAAACGTCAAATGTTAAAGGGCATAGGTTTAAGGTGAGAGGGAGAAAGTTTAAAAGTGTGAGGCAAGTTTTTCTTTTATGCAGAGGTTTGCAGGTGCCCGAACACACTACTAGGGGAGGTAGAAACAGATACAATGGTAACATGTAAGAAACATTTAGACAACACATGAACAGACAGGCAATAGAGGGATACAGACCACATGCAGATTTATGGGATTAGGTTAGAATGGCATAATGCTCAGGACAGTTATGGTGGACCAACAGGCCTGTTCCTGTATTAACTGTTTTATGATCTAAAACTGATCGTGAAGTCATAATTAGGACTGCGGAACACAACTCTCATTGGTAGAAACAATTTTTTTTTTAAATGCTAAGCAAATAATTGCAAAGTTAAATAAAGCATGACCTTTCCTCAACTGTAAAGTAAATTTAAAAGGAAAAACAATGTTTCTAACCATATTCAACAAGTTATGTAGACTTGCTCGTTATCCACTCATTCACATACTCGCAAAATTAGCCTCAGACCCACCTTTATGTATGTTCATTGACTCATCTGACTGATAATGTGGTCTTTGGCGGCAGAATGGTAGAGTTACATAGGAGCAGTATTCATGTTTTTGTTATCAATGGATAACAACGAGAATTTGGTATAACTACAACACCCTTCAATTAGAGCTTTATTTACATTATTACTCTACATCAGGGCAAAAGTTTTAATTTCTCTACACAATTGCGGTTGAGGAAAGCACCATTTTAGTAAAATTCAAAGAGATTTTTGCTTGATATACAAGCAAAGCCTCCAACAATTCTAAAAATTCTGATTAATTATTGGAAAGCTTTAACTAATGAATAAACATTTATATCATTGCCATTTCAACTGTCCACTCACCATGGGCAATATCACTTATTTGTTTGAAATAAATATTGAATATCTTGCCATTTGCTCCTGGGTCACTCCAGTATTAAAAGCAAAAGATTTCCCATGTCTCAAAGTGGCTCACATTTCCTTACAACAACTATTTCAAAACCCAGCTGCCCACATTCTAACTCACACCAAATAACATTCTCCAATTAACCCTGTTCTCATCAACCTACAATAGCTTCTTGTCCTCCAGTGTCTCCCACTTAAAATTCAGGTTCTTCTGACGCTGACCTCTAGTACATTTTTTCCTGCTCATCCCTCTGTCATTTCCAGTTATACTTTTGTTGCCTCAGCTCTACCTTTAGGATCTCCTCCAGAAAACTTTTATCATACCCTCTGTTCCTTTAAGGTGCTCCCTAAAACTCACCTCTCTAACCAAATATCTGGTTACACATACTAATATTTTTACCACTGACTTTTTTTTTTGTTTTATCATAGCAAAACGGTACTGTATAAATTCAAGCTATTGCATTGCAATGGAAATTATTATTCAATGTCCACCACATTCACCTCCCTACTGAAAACTTGTAGAAAACACCATTACATTACATTCAGACTAAAACTGAAGAGATATTTTCAAGATATAATGCCAAATTGAAAATACCGTACCAGCAGGCTGTTTTGAATTTCAAGAGTAATTCCTTGTGGGTTGATCAATAATCGTATATATTATGGCCATATATTTCCCTTTGGTATTGTTGGAAAAGCTGTCTTGGTTTTTGTCTGAGTGGAGGAATATGTTGAGTCACTGACTTGGAATAGTCAATAGAATCAGAGGATACTGAAATTTCTGGGTAAATGCTACGGTGAAATCAGCACCATGCGCCCCTCTAATACGTTCACATAGCTAGTTTGAAACAAGTTTTACACAGCTTTACACGTTACGCAATTGACCAGTCAGTGAATGATCCATGAACGTCGTTGATAAAAAGAAACTGGAGGCAAGAATTATAAATCGTTGCCTCCAACAAATTGACAGTGGTCAGTTACTGTTTATTTCTCCGCTTTCGAACTTCAAACCGTGCACCAAAAGTCACCCGACGGGAACATTGCAAATATAACTTACTGTCGATTAAGCATTTAAAAAGTTCTATAGTTTGCCGCGGAATTAAATTAAAATAGAGGGAAACCCAGGCTGCAGTTCCACGTTACTCTCGGTTATTTGCAGCGCCGGGCTCCATGCGATAATCTCTAATTCATTGCTGCACCTTCCCCAAGCCCAGCCCGCCCTCACCACCTCCCCTTCTACGGTCTGATGCTCATTTTGTTCCATCACTGAACAATTCACTACATCCGAACCCACACCGGTCTCCCCATCCCTCTCACCGGCCTCCGCTGATGACTCCAACCCCCTCGGTCCTTCGCTGCCGTTGCTCCGGGTTTCCGCGGGCTCCAGTCCGCCGCAAATCCGGTCCCCCATCGCCGGCACCCACTGATGGTTCCGGGCTGAAAGGTTCCACTGATTCAGGGACACGGCTACCCCCCGCACACACACACAGAGTGTGTTTTACAGGAGGGAGTGAAATTACAGACTGGGTTTGCTCACAGCGCGTGCACGGAGCGAAAGGAGAAAGGTTCTCTCTCTCGGAAACCGCAGCGAGAAAGAACCGACAGCAGATACCTCAGGTTCAGCCCCATTCCTGATGAAGGGCTTTTGGCCGAAACGTCTACTCTCCTGCTCCTCGAAAGCTGCCTGACCTGCTGTGCTTTTTCAGCACCACACCCTCAACTGATCTCCAGCATCTGCAGTCCTCTCTTCCACCCCTTACACCGCCTTGCCCTCACCCACACCCCCCCCGTATTTCTACCACCCCAAATCTCCCCTCTCTACAGCCAATCCCCCTCTCCCCATCTCTCTTTGCCCCACTCCCCCATCCCCCCCCAACTCCCCCATCCCCCCCAACTCCCCCATCCCCCCCCCAACTCCCCCATCCCCCCCCAACTCCCCCATCCCCCCCAACTCCTCCATCCCCCCCCAACTCCCCCATCCCCCCCCCAACTCCCCCATCCCCCCCCAACTCCCCCATCCCCCCCCCAACTCCCCCATCCCCCCCCCAACTCCCCCATCCCCCCCCCAACTCCCCCATCCCCCCCCCAACTCCCCCATCCCCCCCCAACTCCCCCATCCCCCCCCCAACTCCCCCATCCCCCCCCCAACTCCCCCATCCCCCCCCCCAACTCCCCCATCACCCCCCCCCAACTCCCCCATCACCCCCCCCAACTCCCCCATCATCCCCCCCAACTCCCCCATCATCCCCCCCAACTCCCCCATCATCCCCCCCAACTCCCCCATCATCCCCACTCCCCCATCATCCCCATCCCCCATCATCCCCATCCCCCCACCCCCCACATCCCCCCACCCCCCCACCCCCCCATCATCCCCATCCCCCCACCCTCCCCATTGACCCCCACCCCCCTCCCCATTCCCCCCACCCCCCACCCCCCTCCCCATTCCCCCCCTCCCCATTCCCTCCCACCCCCCTCCCCATTCCCTCCCACCCCCCTCCCCATTCCCTCCCCCCCACTCCCCCATTCCCCCCCCCCACTCCCCCATTCCCCCCCCCCACTCCCCCATTCCCCCCCCCCACTCCCCCATTCCCCCCCCCCACTCCCCCATTCCCCCCCCCCACTCCCCCATTCCCCCCCCCCACTCCCCCATTCCCCCCACCCACTCCCCCATTCCCCCCACTCCCCCCATCCCCCACTCCCCCTTTCCCCACTCCCCCTTTCCCCCACTCCCCCTTTCCCCCACTCTCCCATCCCCCACCCGCCACTCCCCCATCCCCCACTCCCCCACTCCCCCATCCCCCACTCCCCCACTCCCCCATCCCCCACTCCCCCACTCCCCCACTCCCCCATCCCCCACTCCCCCACTCCCCCACTCCCCCATCCCCCACTCCCCCATCCCCCACTCCCCCATCCCCCACTCCCCCACTCCCCCATCCCCCACTCCCCCACTCCCCCATCCCCCACTCCCCCATCCCCCACTCCCCCATCCCCCACTCCCCCATCCCCCACTCCCCCTTTCCCCCACTCCCCCATCCCCCACTCCCCCATCCCCCACTCCCCCACTCTCCCATCCCCCACTCCCCCACTCTCCCATCCCCCACTCTCCCTTCCCCCACTCCCCCTTTCCCCCACTCCCCCACCCCCCCTTTCCCCCACTCCCCCACCCCCCCTTTCCCCCACTCCCCCACCCCCCCTTTCCCCCACTCCCCCACCCCCCCTTTACCCCACTCCCCCACCCCCCCTTTACCCCACCCCCCCTTTCCCCCACCCCCCCTTTCCCCCACTCCCCCACCCCCCCTTTCCCCCACTCCCCCACCCCCCCTTTCCCCCACCCCCCCTTTCCCCCACTCCCCCACCCCCCCTTTCCCCCACTTCCCCACCCCCCCTTTCCCCCACTCCCCCACCCCCCCTTTCCCCCACTCCCCCACCCCCCCTTTCCCCCACTCCCCCACCCCCCCTTTCCCCCACCCCCCCTTTCCCCCACTCCCCCACCCCCCCTTTCCCCCACCCCCCCTTTCCCCCACTCCCCCACCCCCCCTTTCCCCCACTCCCCCACCCCCCCTTTCCCCCACTCCCCCACCCCCCCTTTCCCCCACTCCCCCACCCCCCCTTTCCCCCACCCCCCCTTTCCCCCACCCCCCCTTTCCCCCACTCCCCCACCCCCCCTTTCCCCCACTCCCCCACCCCCCTTTTCCCCCACTCCCCCACCCCCCCTTTCCCCCACTCCCCGCCCCCCCATTCCCCCACCCCCCCCATTCCCCCGCCCCCCCATTCCCCCGCCCCCCCATTCCCCCGCCCCCCCATTCCCCCGCCCCCCCATTCCCCCGCCCCCCCCATTCCCCCGCCCCCCATTCCCCTGCCCCCCATTCCCCCGCCCCCCCATTCCCCCGCCCCCCATTCCCCCGCCCCCCCATTCCCCCGCCCCCCCATTCCCCCGCCCCCATTCCCCCGCCCCCCATTCTCCACTCCCCCATCCCCCATTCTCCACTCCCCCATCCCCCATTCTCCACTCCCCCACTCCCCCGCCCCCCATTCTCCACTCCCCCATCCCCCATTCTCCCATCCCCCAATCTCCACTCCCCCATCCCCCACTCCCCCGCCCCCTTGCCCCCACTCCCCCACCCCCCTTGCCCCCACTCCCCCACCCCCCTTGCCCCCCTTTCCCTTGCCCCCCTTCTCCCGCCCCCCTTGCCCCCCACTTCCCCCACCCCCCTTCCACCCACTCCCCCACCCCCTTCCACCCACTCCCCCACCCCCTTTCCCCCACTCCCCCACCCCCTTTCCCCCCACTCCCCCACCCCCTTTCCCCCCACTCCCCCACCCCCTTTCCCCCCACCCCCTTTCCCCCCACCACCCTTTTCCCCCACACCCCTTCCCCCACTCTCCCTTTCCCCCACTCCCCCATCCCCCTTTCCCCCACTCCCCCATCCCCCTTTCCCCCATCCCCCTTTCCCCCATCCCCCTTTCCCCCATCCCCCTTTCTCCCATCCCCCTTTCTCCCATCCCCCTTTCCCCCATCCCCCTTTTCCCCATCCCCCTTTCCCCCACTCCCCCATTTATACCCCCTTCCCCTTCATTCCCCCTTCCCCCTCATTCCCCCTTCCCCCTCATTCCCCCTTCCCCCTCATTCCCCCTTCCCCCTCATTCGCCCTTCTGCCCCATATCACCCTCCCCTTTCTTCCCCCTCCCCTTTCTTCCCCCTCCCCTTTCTTCCCCCTCCCCTTTCTTCCCCCTCCCCTTTCTTCCCCCTTTCCCCATCCCCCTACTCCCCCATCCCCCTACTCCCCCATCCCCCTACTCCCCCATCCCCCTACTCCCCCATCCCCCTACACACCCATCCCCCTACTCCCCCTTTCCCCCACTCCCCCTTTCCCCCACTCCCCCTTTCCCCCACTCGCCCACTCCCCCATCCCCCACCTCTCCCACCCCCCACACTCCCACACTCCCACTCCCCCTCCTCCCACTCCCCCTCCTCCCACTCCCCCTCCTCCCACTCCCCCCACTCCCACTCCCCCTCCTCCCACTCCCCCTTTCCCCCACCCCCCCTATCCTCCACCCCCCCTATCCTCCACCCCCCCTATCCTCCACCCCACTATCCTCCACCACCCATCCCCCACTCCCTCTATCCCCATCCCCTTTTCCCCATCCCCTTTTCCCCATCCCCTTTTCCCCATCCCCCTTTCCCCCACTCCCCTTTCCCCCACTCCCCTTTCCCCCACTCCCCTTTCCCCCACTCCCCTTTCCCCCACTCCCCATACCCCTTTCCCCCACTCCTCATCCCCTTTCCCCGCACTTCCCCATTCCCACCACATCCCCCTTTCCCCCACTCCCCATCCCCCTTTCCCCCACTCCCCCATTCATTCCCCCTTCCCCCTCATTCCCCCTTCCCCCTCATTCCCCCCATTCCCCCTTTCCCCCCTCATCCCCCCTCCCCCCCCATCCCCCCTTCCCCCCCTCCCCCTCCCCCCCTCATCCCCCCTTCCCCCCCCTCCCCCCCTCATCCCCCCTTCCCCCCCTCATCCCCCCTTCCCCCCCTCATCCCCCCTTCCCCCCCTCATCCCCCCTTCCCACCTCATCCCCCCTCATCGCCCCTCATTCCCCTCCCGCCCCATTTCCCCCTCCCGCTTCGACCCCCTCCCCTTCGACCCCCTCCCCTTCGACCCCCGCCCCTTCGACCCCCTCCCCCTTCTATCCCCTTCCCCTTCTCCCCCCCCTTCTTCCCCCACCCCCTTCTCCCCCCCCCTTCTCCCCCCCCTTCTCCCCCCCCTTCTCCCCCCCCTTCTCCCCCCCCTTCTCCCCCCTCTTCTCCCCCCCCTTCTCCCCCCCCTTCTCCCCCCCCTTCCCCCCCCCTTCTCCCCCCCCTTCCCCTCCCCCTTCCCCTCCCCCTTCTCCCCCCTTCCCCTTCTCCCCCCTTCCCCCCCCCCCCCTTCCCCCTCCCCCCCCCTTCCCCCTCCCCCCCTTCCCCCTCCCCCTCCCCCCCTTCCCCCTCCCCCTTCTCCCCCCCCCTTCCCCCTCCCCCTTCTCCCCCCCCTTCCCCCTCCCCCTTCTCCCCCCTTCCCCCTCCCCCTCCCCCCCTTCCCCCTCCCCCCTCCCCCCCTCCCCCCTCCCCCCCTTCCCCCTCCCCCCTCCCCCCTCCCCCCTCCCCCCTCCCCCCTCCCCCCTCCCCCTACCCCCTCCCCCCTCCCCCCTACCCCCTCCCCCCTACCCCCTCCCCCTACCCCCTCCCCCCTCCCCCCTACCCCCTCCCCCCTCCCCCTTCTCCCTCTCCCCCTTCTCCCCCTCGCCCTTCTCCCCTTCCCCCTTCTCCCCCTCCCCCTCCCCCTTCTCCCCCTCCCCTGCTCCCCCTTCTGCCCCCTCCCCTGCTCCCCCTTCTGCCCCCTCCCCCTTCTGCCCCCTCCCCCTTCTGCCCCCTCCCCTTCTTCCCCCCTCCCCCTTCTTCCCCTCCCCCTCTCCCTTCTTCCCCCCTCCCCCTCTCCCTCTCCCTTCTTCCCCCCTCCCCCTCTCCCTCTCCCTCTCTCCCTCTCCCTTCTTCCCCCTCCCCCTCTCCCTCCCCCTTCTTCCCCCATCCCCTTCTTCCCCCCATCCCCTTCTTCCCCTTCCCCTTCTTACCCCTTCCCCTCTCCCCCTTCTTACCCCTTCCCATCTTCCCCTTCTTACCCCTTCCCATCTTCCCCTTCTTACCCCTTCCCATCTTCCCCTTCTTCCCCCTTTCCCACTTCCCCCTCTTCCCCTTCCTCCCCTTCTTCGCCTTCTTCCCACTCCTCTTTCTTCCACTCCCCCTTCTTCCCCCTGTCCCCCTTCTTCCCCCTCTCCCCCTCCTTCCTCCTCCCCCCCTTCTTCCCCCACATTCCCCCGCCCCCTCCTCGCTTCTTCCCCCACCCCCTCCCCCTTCTTCCCCCCTCCCCCTTCTTCCCCCCTCCCCCTTCTTCCCCCCTCCCCCTTCTTCCCCCCTCCCCCTTCCCCCCCCCTCCCCCTTCCCCCCTCCCCCTTCTTCCCCCCCTCCCCCTTCCCCCCTCCCCCTTCTTCCCCCCCTCCCCCTTCCCCCCTCCCCCTTCTTCCCCCCTCCCCCTTCCCCCCTCCCCCTTCTTCCCCCCTCCCCCTTCCCCCCTCCCCCTTCCCCCCTCCCCCTTCCCCCCTCCCCCTTCCCCCCTCCCCCTTCCCCCCTCCCCCTTCCCCCCTCCCCCTTCTCCCCTCCCCCTTCTCCTACCCCCCTCCCCCTTCTTCCCCATTCCCCCTCCCCCTTTATCCCCCTCCCTCTTCTTCCCCCTCCCCCTTCTTCCCTCCTCCCCCTTCTTCCCCCTCCCCCTTCTTCCCTCCTCCCCCTCCTTCCCCCTTCTTCCCCCCCTTCCCAACTCTTCCCTCTCCCAACTCTTCCCCCTCCCAACTCTTCCCCCTCCCCACTCTTCCCTGTCCCCACTCTTACCCCTTCCCTCTCTCCCTCCTCCCACCTCCCCTACCTCCTCCCTCCTCCCCCCCCCCTCCTCCCCCCCCACTCCCCCCTCCTCCCCACTCCCCCCCCTCCCCCCTCCCCCCCCTCCCCCCTCCCCCCTCCCCTTCCCCCCCCCCTCCCCCCTCCCCTTCCCCCCCTCCTCCCCCTCCCCTTCCCCCCCTCCTCCCCCCTCCCCTTCCCCCATACCCCCCTCCCCTTCCCCCATCCCCCCTCTATTCCCTCTCCCCCTCCCCCCCTCTATTCCCTCTCCCCCTCCCCCCATCCCCCCCTACCCCCCTCCCCCCCTTCCCCCCACTTCCCCCTCCCCCTTCCCCTTCCCCCCTCCCCCCCTTCCCCCCCTCCCCCCCCTCCCCCCCTTCCCCCCCTCCCCCCCCTCCCCCCCTTCCCCCCCTCCCCCCCCTCCCCCCCTCCCCCCCCTCCCCCCCTTCCCCCCCTCCCCCCCTTCCCCCCTTCCCCCTTCCCCCCCTTCCCCCTTCCCCCCCTTCCCCCTTCCCCCCTCCCCCTTCTCCCCTCCCCCTTCTCCTACCCCCCTCCCCCTTCTCCCCTCCCCCTTCTCCTACCCCCCTCCCCCTTCTCCCCTCCCCCTTCTCCTACCCCCCTCCCCCTTCTTCCCCATTCTCCCCTCCCCCTTCTCCTACCCCCCTCCCCCTTCTTCCCCATTCCCCCTTCTTCCCCATTCCCCCTCCCCCTTTATCCCCCTCCCTCTTCTTCCCCCTCCCCTTCTTCCCCCCTCCCCCTCCCCCTTTATCCCCCTCCCTCTTCTTCCCCCTCCCCTTCTTCCCCCCTCCCCCTTCTTCCCCTCCCCCTCTCCCTTCTTCCCCCCTCCCCCTCTCCCTCTCCCTTCTTCCCCCCTCCCCCTCTCCCTCTCCCTCTCTCCCTCTCCCTCTCCCTTCTTCCCCCTCCCCCTCTCCCTCCCCCTTCTTCCCCCATCCCCTTCTTCCCCCCATCCCCTTCTTCCCCTTCCCCTTCTTCCCCCTTCCCCTTCTTCCCCTTCCCCTTCTTCCCCTTCCCCCTTCTTCCCCTTCCCCTTCCTCCCCCTCCCCCTTCTTCCCCCTCCCCCTTCTTCACCCCTTCCTCCCCCTTCTTCACCCCTTCCTCCCCCTTCTTCCCCCATCCCCTTCTTCCCCCCATCCCCTTCTTCCCCTTCCCCTTCTTCCCCCTCCCCCTTCTTCCCCTTCCCCTTCCCCTTCTTCCCCCTCCCCCTTCTTCCCCCTCCCCCTTCTTCACCCCTTCCTCCCCCTTCCCCTCCCTTCCCCTTCTTTCCCCCTCCCCTTTCTTCCCCCTTTCCTCCCCCTTCCCCTTCTTTCCCCCCCCTTCCCCTTCTTTCCCCCCCCTTCCCCTTCTTTCCCCCTCCCCTTCTTTCCCCCTCCCCTTCTTTCCCCCTCCCCTTCTTTCCCCCTCCCCTTTCTTCCCCCTCCCCTGTCTTCCCCCTTCCCTTTCATCCCACCCCTCCCCTTTCTTCCCCACTCCCCTTTCTTCCCCCTCCCCTTTCTTCCCCCTCCCCTTTCTTCCCCCCTCCCCTTTCTTCCCCCCTCCCCTTTCTTCCCCCCTCCCCTTTCTTCCCCCCTCCCCTTTCTTCCCCCCTCCCCTTTCTTTCCCCTCTCCCCTTTCTTTCCCCTCCCCTCCTTCCCCCTTCTTACCCCTCTCCCCCTTCTTCCCCCTCTCACACTTCTTCCCCCTCTCCCCCTTCCCCCTCTCCCCCTTCCCCCTCTCCCCCTTCCCCCTCTCCCCCTTCTTACCCCTTCCCCTCTCCCCCTTCTTACCCCTTCCCCTCTCCCCCTTCTTACCCCTTCCCATCTTCCCCTTCTTACCCCTTCCCATCTTCCCCTTCTTACCCCTTCCCATCTTCCCCTTCTTCCCCCTTTCCCACTTCCCCCTCTTCCCCTTCCTCCCCTTCTTCGCCTTCTTCCCACTCCTCTTTCTTCCACTCCCCCTTCTTCCCCCTGTCCCCCTTCTTCCCCCTGTCCCCCTTCTTCCCCCTCTCCCCCTCCTTCCTCCTCCCCCCCTTCTTCCCCCACATTCCCCCGCCCCCTCCTCGCTTCTTCCCCCACCCCCTCCCCCTTCTTCCCCCCTCCCCCTTCTTCCCCCCTCCCCCTTCTTCCCCCCTCCCCCTTCCTCCCCCTTCCTCCCCCCTCCCCCTTCTTCCCCCCTCCCCCTTCCCCCCTCCCCCTTCTTCCCCCCTCCCCCTTCCCCCCTCCCCCTTCCCCCCTCCCCCTTCCCCCCTCCCCCTTCCCCCCTCCCCCTTCTCCCCTCCCCCTTCTCCTACCCCCCTCCCCCTTCTTCCCCATTCCCCCTCCCCCTTTATCCCCCTCCCTCTTCTTCCCCCTCCCCCTTCTTCCCTCCTCCCCCTTCTTCCCCCTCCCCCTTCTTCCCTCCTCCCCCTCCTTCCCCCTTCTTCCCCCCCTTCCCAACTCTTCCCTCTCCCAACTCTTCCCCCTCCCAACTCTTCCCCCTCCCCACTCTTCCCTGTCCCCACTCTTACCACTTCCCTCTCTCCCTCCTCCCACCTCCCCTACCTCCTCCCTCCTCCCCCCCCTCCTCCCCCCCCACTCCCCCCTCCTCCCCACTCCCCCCCCTCCCCCCTCCCCTTCCCCCCCTCCTCCCCCTCCACTTCCCCCCCTCCTCCCCCCTCCCCTTTCCCCATACCCCCCTCCCCTTCCCCCATCCCCCCTCTATTCCCTCTCCCCCTCCCCCCCTCTATTCCCTCTCCCCCTCCCCCCGTCCCCCCCTACCCCCCTCCCCCCCTTCCCCCCACTTCCCCCCACTTCCCCCTCCCCCTTCCCCTTCCCCCCTCCCCCCTCCCCCCCCTCCCCCCCTTCCCCCCTCCCCCCTCCCCCCTTCCTCCATCCCCCTCCCCCCTCCCCCTCTCCCCCCCCCCTTCCCCCTCCCCCCTTTCCCCCTCCCCCCCCCCCCTTCCCCCTCCCCCCCCTATGTGTTATGTGATTTTTAACTTCGTACTCTCAATAAAGGCAACTTACCAAATGCCGCCTTCACTATCCTGTCTATCTGCAACTCCGCTTTCAAGGAACTATGAACTTGTACTTCAAGGTAACTTTGTACAACAACACTTCCCAGGACTTTACCATTAAGTGTATAAGTCCTGCCCTGATTTGCCTATCCAAAATGCAGCATCTTACATTTGTCTAAATTAAGCTCCTTCTGCTACACATCGGCCCATTGGCCCACCTGATCAAGATCCCGTTGTACTCTGAGGTAACCTTCTTCGCTGTCCACTATCCCTCCAATTTTAGTGTCATTTACAAACTTACTAACCATACCTCCTATGTTCATGTCCAAATCATTTATATAAATGACAAAAAGCAATGGACCCAGCACGAATCCTTGTGGCACACTGCTAGTCACGGTCTCCAGTCTGTAAAACAACCATCCATCACCACCACCACCCTCAAATTTACTACTTTTAAGCCAGTTCTTTATCTAAATGGCTAGTTCTGCCTGTATTCCATGTGATCTATGGCTTTATGTGTACATTATTTTGTTCATGTGAATAATTCCCCAAAAACAGAGCGTTTTTGGCAATGTCTGTTCAGGTGGCTGTGACACTGTGACAATTTTCAAAGATTTTAAAGTTCTTTGAATATATTATCTGGCAGTTCTCCCTCAACACCACCAAAAGCAGATTAATTGGTCTTTCAGCTGATTTGCTGTTTGAAAAGCTTTGGGATTTCTGTGATACAATGCTTTGCAAATTCATCTTCGTTACTCAAATGAATAAGCCACTTTAAAACTTAACAGGAGAGACAGCAAGGAGTCTACAATCTACACAAATTAATTTATATATTCCTATAATTTATCATTTACAGAGCATTTGGTATAATGTTCAGAATATACACAGTACAATACAGTTCAGGCTGAATTTAGATTCAGTTTTATGTCCCCAGTATGAGGATGTCAGCATTTTATTTATTAGATTTAAAAATGAGTAAGGTTTAAATTGGCTGTTTCACTTGTACTCCAATATGCATCCAAGTTTTGTGCATTTGATGATGCTTTATTTTCATTGTATTCTGTAATATTCAAGGTCAAGTATTTTTGAGAATGCAATCTTACAAAAGAAAATACAAAATTGTGTCAGTATCCAATAAATTATGAAATCTCCCTAAACTCAATGAAAATACAGTGTCAGAGTCATTCAACTGTTACTTCCTGTCAATGAGATCCATCATTAGTTCAAGATAACATTCAATGGCTGTCCAGCCTTAAGAGATTAGTGCAGCACGTAAAAAAAATGGATATTATATGACCCAAATTTTAGGGCTCACCATCTTTTTTTCCATATTCTTTCAGAGAAAATGGGTCACTCTGATAAGGCCTGCATTTTAATTCAATCCTATTTGACATTGAATGGAAATACTTTGGTAGACCATTTCAGAGGTCAGTTAAGAGTTAATTACATATACTGCAGACCAGACAAGGTAAGGACAGCAGATTTTTTCCTAAAGGGTGTTACAGAACCAAACAGATTTTTAACAACAATTAATGATAGCCGTCATAGTCAACATTACTGAGACTAGCTTTACATCCAAGGCTTTTTTATTGATTGAATTGAAATTCCACCGGTTACCATGGCAGGATTTGAACCCACGGTCCTGGTTTATAAGCCTAGGCTTTCTGGAATACTAGTCCAGCGATAGATTACCACTAAACCATCATCTCCCCTAAATTAAAAAATATTAGAAAGGTTGGGAATGACCAACATTTATGAAAATAAGCACCAATAAATAAAATTAAAAAGAATAAATGCTGTAGGAAATAAAACCCTCGAGTAAGTATCAATAACATGATTGTTTTTTATCATAACTGCAGTGACGTTCCCCTTAATAGATTTCTTTCTTCTCAACTGTTGACCATCCGGATTTGAACAGGATACGCGTTCTCTGGCTTCAGTATTTGCTACGCTTAAACGAGCTTCACCATAGTCTGACACATCCAGCTGACTATCATGATAGCAGCCATCAAAAGCCATAGTTTGTGTCTGATTCAACCTAAAGGAATCTGAAAACTGAAAAATAAGTACTTTTGTGATTATCATTGGTACTGACCTATCTGTATAGAATTAACTGCTAGGGCCCAATATTAACTCTGGTCAAGTGAGTTAAAATTGGGGCCAAAATTTATAAAATTTGATAACTCTTCAAAGCAACATTTTGAATTACAAATCTGTTACTGTAACATAATTTGCTAGGCACACTTCAAATCTGTAAAAGCAACTTCAAGTTAATATAATTTCAAATTATTTTAGTCTTATTTAAAATCAGCTCTTTTCTTCCTTTCTGTGTAACAACAAGGTTAATTTTCTTCCAAGATTAAGGGTTCTACCAATAGTAATGGGACCAGATATTTACTTGAGAACTGGTCCTGAAAACATAGATGATAGACATAATTACTGTTGATCCATTTGTTAATTAGATCATGAAGGAAGTGGTAATTTTCATGACAGGTAACATTGTCACTAGAAATGAACAACGGACTTTGAGAAGTGTGAAAGAACCACTCTTTCCAAGTCTTTTGAAGAAAACAGGATCCATACAGCTACAATGTGCAATACACCAATGTTCACACACCTACAATATCATATCCAGCTGAAAACTACACCAACTACAGAACACTGGTTAAATTACTGTTAATTTACCATTTGTTGTGGAAGACTGGGCCAAGATATATTGAGTCAGAATAGAAAGACCAGAAAACTTGTGGTTTAATTTGCCACAACCTTCATGCCAAACCAATTACATCTTCAGATTTTGGTATGCTTATCTGCTAGTGGCTGTGGAACTACTCAACATACATTAGGCCAGCTGAAAATCAGTGGCTGAGTTGAATTATATACAATTAAATTACAACACAGATTTGGCACTTCTACTGGTAGCAACTCTTCTTTGTTCTTTCATGGACTGTCGGTGTCATTGGCAAGGCTAATATTTACTGTCCATCCGTGGTTTATCTTGAACTAAGTGGCTCAGAGAGCAGTTAAGAGTCAACTACATTGCTGTGGATCTGGAGTTACATGTAGACTAGACTAGGATAGGATGATGTATTTTCTTCCTCAAGGAAATTAGTACTCATGCTGATTTTCACCATTACTGAAACTAGTTTTTATATTCCAGATTTCTTAATTTTAAATTCCATCAGCTACCATGGTAAGAATTAAACCCATGTTCCCACAACATTTAGGTTCGGTGTCTGGATTGCTAGAGATGTATCATTAGATCACCATTACACCATTATATGAAATAATCCCTTGGTAAGTTTACTCAGTTATAGGTATTTCTCATTTTCATTGTCCTGCTTAATATTATTTTCTTTGAACCTAGTTTTATCTTTAGGGCTTTTTCTTTAAATTATATTGGCATTTCTGGTTTTAATGTCATTAAGCCCTACCCTTGCCTTGTCTCCCAGTATTTCCTCACCCAACAATCTTGCCCCCTGGTCCAGCTTCTGCTACCCCCCAACCAATCCCCACACTAACCCCAACATGACTCTTATGCAAATCCATGTTTCACTTAAAGTTGGTTTACTTAAAGTAGTGATTTTCATGAATAGATCCCCAACTTAAAGTGAAAACTATTTGACTTGACCACACTTCCAGTTGGCCAACAGTAGGATTGTAATCTGGCTGTTCAATTTAATTGAACACCAAAGGGATTCTTGATGGCAAATAAAATAACTCCTGCATATTGCTTATTCTCACGTGTGCCCTCTGACCCAGCCAATCTATCCTGTAAATTCATTCCTGTATCAGTCAGGATTTACATGGCTTGCAAATCTTGGTGAAGAAACAGATGGTTGTATTTTGCCCACATCCAGTCCCAGCCAATCTCATATGCCATTGAATAATCATGCATCATTAAGATGGACTTTGTGACATACTACCTCCATTTAGTCTGCTCTGCTATTCAAGAAGGTTGTAGCTGATCTGACTGTGCTCTTCACTTCTCTGCATGTCCCCCATTAAAATATGATTCAGCTTTAAACATATTTTAATGACCCAGTCTCCAATGCTCACTGGGGAAAAGAATTCCAAAGACTATTTCCCTACTGAGACAAAATACTTCTCCTCATTTCTCTGTTTTAAAGGAGAGACCTCTTGGCCTGGATTTTCCAATGGCCAGTTAGTCAATTTTGCTACGTAAATGGGAGTTGTGCATCAGGCTCTAGATTAGAGTGGTGCTGGAAAAGCACAGCAGTTCAGGAAGCATCCGAGGAGCAGGAAAATCGACGTTGCGGGCAAAAGCACTTCATCAGGAATAAAGGCAGAGTCCCTGCAGGGTGGAGAGATAAATGAGAGGAGGGTGGGGGTGGGGAGAAAGTAGCATAGAGTACAGTAGGTGAATGGGGGTGGGGATGGAGGTGATAGGTCAGGCAGGAGGGTGGGGGAAGGTAGCAAAGAGTACAATGGGTGAATGGGGGTGGGGATGAAGGTGATAGGTCAGAGAGGAGGGTGGAGTGGATAGGTGGAAAGGAAGATAGGCAGGTAGGACAAGTCATGGGGTCAGTGCTGAACTGGAAGTTTGGAACTGGGGTGAGGTGGGAGAAGGGGAAATGAGGAAACTGGTGAAGTCCACATTGATGCCCTGGAGTTGAAGTGTTCCGAGGCGTCGGGTGGTGAGGGAGTGGCGGTGAAGGAGGCCCAGGACCTCCAAGTCCTCAGCAGAGTGGGAGGGGGAGTTGAAATGTTGGGCCACAGGGCAGTGTGGTTGATTGGTGCGGGTGTCCCAGAGATGTTCCCTAAAGCACTCTGCTAAGAGGCGTCCAGTCTCCCCAATTTAGAGGAGACTGCATCGGGAGCAACGGATACAATAAATGATATTGGTGGATGTGCAGGTAAAACTTTGATGGATGTGGAAGGCTCCTTTGGGGCCTTCGATGGAGGTGAGGGAGGAGGTGTGGGCACAGGTTTTGCAATTCCTGCGGTGGCAGGGGAAGGTCCCAGGACGGGAGGGTGGATTGTTGTGGGGCGTGGACCTGACCAGGTAGTCACGGAGGGAATGGCCTTTGTGGAAGGTGGAAAGGGGTGGGGAGGGAAATATATCCCTGGCGGTGGGGTCCGTTTGGATGTGGCCGAAATGTCGTCGGATGATTTGGTTTATCCGAAGGTTGGTAGGATGGAAGGTGAGCACCAGACCTTGCAAAAGGTCTTTTGTACCAGACTGAGAGAATTACCCAGGAAATCAAAGATTCTGATGGAAAGTTCCCTTATACCTGGAACCCTTCAAAAATATCCATTTCAAACGGAGAATTTGGATGATTTTGCTGCATTTAAGTAGCTAGTAATTCAGGAAAAGTTAGACAATTAAAAATTGGGTCTAACTTTGGCTAACTATTGAACTGATCACCCCCAACCCCCACAACTAACCAGAGACTCCTCCAATCTATGTAATCGCCTGATCCAAAATCCATCTTTCCACCCAGACTCAATAACCTTCCTCCAGCGTTGAAACTGACATTCCCAACTTCCTTCCAAGACCAGAAAATCTTGTCTCCCAGGAGTCAACACATCTCCTTTCCCTGGGGATGCAAAACCTCCCCTCATCTCACGCCCCAAGCAACCAGTTATGCCCCCCTCTCCACCTGGGACCTGACAACCCCCATCTTACCCCAGAACCCAGAAACTTCATCTCCACCAAGGATTTTAAATGCCCATCTCCTATGGGAACTGACTTCTCATGCACAACTACCTCCCCGCCCCCACCAGTACCAATCACATCCTCCCATTCTCACTGCTGGAGTCTAACACATCCCTAGTCTCCCCAGAACCCGATACCCACCACCCACGCTCCCACAAATCCAATATCCCTTGTCCACCCTTATCTACACTACACATGCCCATAATTAACCTGTCTCTTTCCCATCTTGTGCCCTGGCATTGTACCCACTTGGCGTCCTACTTACCTGGCATTCTATTAACAAACCCCAAACCAAACGGCAATCTACTTGCCTGGCATCTGGAATTTCTGAAGGAGTCCTGATGCAATATTCTATCAGGAATTTGGAACTCTTTCTTAATGTAAAATAGGAGTAGAATAGTCACGTGAGCATAATTGCCATTCATCAGAAAATCTACTAGCCTATCATTTTGAAACTGCTTCTCATTTCCTTTCCCCAAACAGCTTTAGAAAACCTCACATGTGCCTTAGACATACTCAGGCATTTTAAAGACAAACTTGAACCTTTGAGAATCAGTTCAAAATCATCATAATTGTGATTTCAGCATGTTCAAATGCATATGTTGTGTAAAGGGAAGCTCTATATGATTTATCCAGTGTACCTTTAAAGAATTTTCTCAATTTCTATTTTGTATACATTTTTTTGAAAATGAACTATTTTAATCATCCTACCTTCTCTCTCTGTTTCATCTTTTTCCTTTCTTCGATGGTGGTTAGATAGTTTACAGCTGCATATTCAATTATAGAAAGGAAGACAAAGAGAAAGCTGACCCAGAGGTAGATATCCACAGCTTTAACGTAAGAGACTCGAGGCATTGATGCATTCACTCCAGTTATAATCGTTGACATAGTTAAAACAATCGTTATTCCTTGCAGTGGAAAAGAAAAATATGCAAGAAATATTGATGGTATGAGGCAGACTGTTGATAAAGAAAAAACCTGGACCTTTATTCTAATCTGGGTCAAGAGTAGAGAGTGGGTGGATCACCCGTCTCTGGCCAGTGTCTCCAATTTTTTTGGGATCTTTCTCCATCTTTTTGAACAATCCATGATGGAGACAGTAGAACAATTCTAAGCACTGCCAATAGCAGCAACTTAGAAATGATGCAGCACTGAATTGTGTGTAACTAGCACTTTCAGTTGTGCTTTTGGAAATATAAGATCTCAACAAGTACAAGCATAAACTTTCAGGGATCAACATAAAATATAAACATTTTGGTTAGTATTTTAAGGTGTGCTTTCATAAGGCACACACTGAGTCAAACTACATTTTAACATGAACTAAATTTTTAAATACCTATCTTTAAATTATGACAAATATCAAACGTTAGATTTATCACACTGTATGCAATAGTATGGAATTTCCTCAATGTCACATATGCTAAAATTGGTATCAATTTATGAATGGAAATTTGCACCAGATTTCCTGCAGTACATATGTAACAGAATCATTGACATGAGTACATGAGTGTAATCAAGTGTGTTGCTCACTTCTGCTTTAGGCCTCAATCTCACAGAGCTCTTGCTTCTGCTGCTCCTCTTCATCTTCCCTTATTATACAGTAAAGGGGCATGGCTTTGGGAAAACCATTCCAGATATTGGTCCTTCTCAGCATAGGAAAGTAGTACAAGTCTGCGAATCTTTGTGTCACTGAGACTGACAGTGTTAACTTTAAGCCAGATGCAGATCTCAGTCAAACAAAGTTAAATCACAAATAAATTGGCTATCAAACTTCAAGAAACCCAGCTGCACCATTATATAGTGACTCCGGACATATTGACCAAAACATACAGGTGTAAATCTACACCAGCACAATAGTTAGGTAAATTGAGAAAATTGACATGAACTGAATGGGAGAGTGTTAAATAATTAGAGCCTGAATTTCAGGCAATGAGTCACAGCAGTACATTTGTGAGGGAGCTCACAAATATCTGTTTATTTCTAATACTTCTTCAATGTACTATCATCCCTGTTCTAGCCACAAACCTCCAACATTAATCTGACTTCCATATTGTTGTTCTCGCGCTAGTATTTTGTGTTGTTCATGGGATGTGGGCACTGCTGTCTTGGCCAGCATTTACTGTCCCAGGGGGCAGTTAAGAGTCAACCATATTGCTATGTGTCTAGAGTCACATATAGACCAGACCAAAAGAGGATGGTAGATTCCTTCCCTAAAGGACATTAGTGAACCAAGTAGGTTTTTCCCCGGCAATCAACAATGGTTTCACGGTCATCATTAGACTCTTAATGCCAAATTTATTTTTAAAATTTTATTACAAACTTCACCATCTACCATGGTGGGATTTGAACCCAGGTCCCCAGAACATTACCTGGGTTACCTGATTAATAACCTAACAATAATACCATTAGGCCAATACTTCCCTAAAAGAAAAAGGATATGAGGTGAAGCAATTGTAACTATCTGAAACCAACCCACTGTAATGAGCATATTCAAACTAATTTCTTTTAAATGTTGACACACATCTTAAAACTGCTCATTTTGTGGAACTGGCTGTCTGGCACTAAATTGTCCATCCATTTCAAAGTGATAAATGGAAAAATTGATATCAGAGTTGAGGGAAATCCCCTTGTGAGGTTTTAAGTTTATGCACAATGTTGTGTTTTCCATTAAATTAAAGAGTTTCATGCTGTCATTCATCTATTTTATCCCTCACCATGATAAAGACAAGAAAAAAAATAAAGAAAATAAAAATAAGTTACCCAGTGAAACCCGAGCTGGGACTGCTCTTCTGTCAATCCAGAAAGAAACCCAAGATAACATGACCATTAACATGGTTGGAAAGTAGGTTTGTAAAAGAAAAAAGAAAATGTGTCTCCTCAGGATGAAATTAATAAACAATCTGTTGTACCAACCTGAGGAGAAAAGAAAAGTTACAATTTTAGTAAATTTTCTTCTCATGGTCAATCTTCTACCTCAACTGTATCTATCATATTTCTTGATTCTCTCAGTGCCTAAAAATCTATTGATATCAGCCTTCAATATACCCAATAGCTGAGAAGTCATAGTCCTCTAGAGTAGGGAGTTAAAGAGATTCATAACCCTCTGAATGAAGACATTTCCCTTGTCCCAGTTTGCCCTTATTCTGAGGTCTTTGGTTCAGACTCTTCAGGCGAGGGAAACAGCTTCTCAGCAATTGGCTGTTAAGTCCTCTAAAAATGTTATACATTAAAAGAATCTTCTAAAGTTCAAAGACTATCTAGCCATATCTTAGCCTGCTGGACACACTTTCCTCATTCCTGAAGGAGGAAACATCGATTCTCCTGTTCCTTGGATGTTGCCTGACCTGCTGCGCTTTTCCAGCAACACATTTTCAGCATTGTACCCAATCACCCCATTATTCCCAAATCTTTACTGCATCCCTCTAAATCAATCATTTTTGCTCTAAAATCAGATTTGTTCCTCAGTTGCTGCCAGAGGAAGTGGTGGAGGCTGGTACAATTGCAACATTTAAAGGCATCTGGATCGATATGTGAATAGGAAGGGTTTAGAGGGATATGGGCCAGGTGCTGGCAGGTGGGCTGAATTGGAGTGGGATATCTGGTCGGCATGGACGAGTTGGACTGAAGGGTCTGTTTCTGTGCTGTGCATCTCTATGATTCTATGACTTAATGTGGATATCACTGGTTAAGCTAACATTTATTGCTCATCCCTAATTGCAAAGGAGCAGTTAGGAGTAAACCACACTGTTACACATGTAGGCCAGACTGGATAAAGATGGTAAATTTCCTTCCCTAATGGGCATTAGTGAATCAGATGGATATATTAAAGCAATCAATAGTGGTTACATTGTCATCATTAGGCAAGCTTTTAAATTCAGCTTTACTGAATTAAAATGTCACCATCTGCCATGTGAGGTTCAAACCCACATCCACAGACATTATTGTGGGTTTCTGGATTACTAGCCTAGTGAGATTGCTAATCTCTCTTTTCTTCCCTAGATAAGGAGACAAAAACTCTACAGAATATTCCTGATTTGATTTTTTTTGTTAATCAAAGCCCTACATAATTGCAGCATGGCTTCCTTACTCTCACCCATTGCAATGAAGACTTCCTAATAGCTTGCTGGACTGCTGGGCTTCCTCTGATTACTGAATAAGGACCTCAAATCTCTCGAACCACTCACCTTTAAAAAGAATTCTGCTTTCAATTCTTCTGACAACAGTGAATAATTCCATATATTCTCCATTATGCTGCATCTATCACCTTCTTGCCCAATCACTTAATCTGTCTCTTCTATTAATAGCTTTACCTCCCACCTAGTTTCATATCATCAGCAAACTTGAATCACATGATCTTCTCATCTAGATCATTGCTATACATTTTAAATAGCTGAGGCCAAGTATATATACGGTTGACACTGCACTAGTAACACCCTGGCATCCCTACAATAGCTCTGTTATTGCCACTGCTTTCTCTGTTAACCAGTCCTTAATCCAATGGAGATTAGCTAATATCCACAACCTCATGAGTGCTAAATTTGTGAGATAACTTGTGTGACATTTTATTGAATGCCTTCTAAAAATCTAAATATACAACATCAATCATCTGACCCTATGTATTTGGAATTCTGTTGCTATTAGCCCACCAGAGTCTCATCTGACGACACAACTCTGTATTTCTACTGATACTTAGAGGGTGTCTCTGCTTTGTGGCATCCAAAAAGTAATCCTTGGTTTTTAAAAGTTATTTCTTGTGCTTTGGAATGAACTCCAATATTTCTCTAGTTTCTGGGCATTACTCTGCTGTATTTTAGATACCAAGCAAGTTCTCATTTCTGAAGTGAGCTCCATATTTTTCTGGGATTTATGTTTATGCTCCACTCCACTCCGGTCTCCACTCTGAACTCCATTCCTTTGTTCATTCCAGTGTTGACGTTTGTTGAGCTACTAGCTTCCTAAATTGAGCTACAGTGACTTATTGATCTTCACAGCTAATCTGCATTCTTTGACTAGTCCCTAGACTATCCCTTTCTCCTAGATTCATGAGCTTTACTCTTCTTCTCTATCAGCTTCCTAGATTAAATTGCATTTCTCCACTGGATCCTCATACCAATCACTAATTATTTATAATCTGCTCTCTACTCCTCTAACAACTCCCAACATTCCAAAGACTATAAATCTTCTAAATTGACTTTTACTTCCCACTGCCTAATGGATTGAACTTTGACCAAATTTTAGTTCTCAGCTGAATCTTCATTCCCTAACTGGGTCCTGAAATGGACTTAGCTGCCTTCCTCTCTTCTAGCACTTTCTTGTAAGGTAGTACGCATTGAAGAGTTTAGACTTCTACTCCAAGAACAGCTATTAATAAAGCTGATTAATAAAACCTGTTAATGAACACTCGCTTGAGTGTAGACTTCATTTTACTAAAGGGGGACCAGTTTCATTTCTCAAATAAACCTAAAACCCAAGATCTTCTTTGCTTCATTTAAGTCATGATGAGGAGATGCTGGTGTTGGACTGGGGTGTACAAAGTTAAAAATCACACAACACCAGGTTATAGTCCAACAGGTTTAATTGGAAGCACTAGCTTTCGGAGCACTGCTCCTTCATCAGGTGGTTGTGGAGGACACAATTGTAAGACACAGAATTTATAGCAAAAGTTTACAGTGTGATGTAACTGAAATTATACATTGAAAAATACCCTGATTGTTTGATAAGTCTCTCATCTGTTAGAATGACCACGATAGTTTCACTTCTTTCATATGTAAATCACAAAACTCTTTTTAAAAGTTACATTCTCAGGTTAACTGTAACAATTGGTGTCAGACCAGATGAGATGTTGAAGGTGTTAGCCCTCTGTGTTCTGTTGTCTATGCCATAATGTTTAGACTGATTCTAATCTAAAAAAAAAGAGTTAACAGAGTCTTACATGGATTCATGCAGTTTTTGAGCAAAGTACAATGTAACTCTGCAAGTACAAATTCACCCCATAAACGTATATGTGTATATGTGCATGTGTGTGTGTGTCTGTCTATCTGGGTTGGGGGGTTGTGAGCGTCTGTCAGAGGGAGTGTATATGTGTGTGTGTTAATGTGAAGGAGTCTAAGTCTGTGAGGGGGTGCATGTGTGAGTGTGGGAGTGTGTGTGTCTGTAGTAATGTGTGAGAGTGTCTGTGTGCGTGTCTGTGTATAGGTGTGTCTGTCTGTATGTTTGTTTATAGGAGAGAGTGTACAGGACACTCACACACACAGGTACTCCTATACACACACATACACACTTATACACAGACACTCACACGCACTCCTGCAGACACACACAGACTCCCAAACTCACACATGCATCCTCTCACAGACTTAGACCCCTTTACACTCACACATTAACACACACACATATATACACTCTTTCTCACAGACACTCACAACCCCCCACCCCAGACATACACACACAAACCCACATGCACATATACACATATACGTTTATGGGGTGAATTTTTACTTGCAGAGTTTATTGTACTTTGCTCAAAAACTGCATGAATCCATGTAAGACTCTGTTAACTCATTTTTTTTAAAGATTAGAATCAGTCTAAACATTATGGCACAGAAACAGAACACCGGAGGCTCACACCTTCAACATCTTATCTGGCGTGACACCAATTGCTACAGTTAACCTGAGAATGTAACTTTTAAAAAGAGTTTTGTGATTTACATATGAAAGAAGTGAAACTATCATGGTCATTCTAACAGATGAGAGACTTAACAAACAATCAAGGTATTTTTCAATGTATAATTTCAGTTACATCACACTGTAAACTTTTGCTATAAATTCTGTGTCCTACAATTGTGTCCTCCACAACCACCTGATGAAGGAGCAGCGCTCTGAAAGCTGGTGCTTCCAATTAAACCTGTTGGACTATAACCTGGTGTTGTGTGATTTTTAACTTTGCTTTATTTAAGTAATCTAACATGTCAAAGATCAAAAAAGAGAATTTATGATGAAGAGAACTAGAACCAACACTGACATAATTTTATAAGCAATTTACACAGAATGACACATTACTAACAAGCACCTTCTAACCCAATAACTTCTGATTCAGTCTGTGTCCACGTGTAGGAAGTTCATGACTATCACCCACATACAATCAAACATTATTAATCATCGAATCACAACAATGTGGAAACAGGCCATTTGGTCCAACTGGTCCATACTGACTCTCCAAAGAGCATCCCATCCAGATGCAACCTCCTACATTATATTTCCCATGGCTAACCCACCTACCCTGCACATCCTTGGACACTATGGGCAAGTTAGCATAGCCAATCGACCTAACCTGCACATTTGTGGACTGTGGGAGGAAACCCAAACATTCAGCAGAAACCCATGCAGACACTGGGGGAATGTGCAAACTCCACATCGACAGTCACCCAAGGCTGGAATCAAACCCGGGCCCCTGGTGCTATGAGGCAGCAGTGCTAACCACTAAGCCACTGTGCCACAAAGTAAATAGGTTTTCCTTTATGACCAATTCTATATACACTTTGTATCCTAGTTGGAATCTCAATATCATACAACACCTCATTTTTAAATAATCTCTGCTCCCAATTTTGCATTCTCTTCATCACCTCATTTGGTCGTGGCCTCTTGCACTTGAGATATTTTCATCATTACAGCTCCCTCAAACCCTAACAAATCCTTACAGTATTTCTCAGCTGTCTTTGATTCTGTCAAATATTCAAATCTTTTTGAATGACCCACTGCTCTTCTCTGCGCATTCCTTGGGACTCTCCAAACGCCTCTGTAGACCTTGAGTAATCCCATGAGTCTCAGCCTTGTCTCTCACTATCTATTATGCCAAGTTCATTTTCCAGGAGTCAATCTTTAAGGACATCTCACCATTGTTCTATCATATGCTATCTCACCCCATCACCCAAATAACTAACATAATTAACCTTCCTAAGTTTTACAATGATCCAAAATATCTGATTTCTCACAAACAAAGCCCAAGCTTTTATTATTTTATTAGGAATGAATCCATTGAAATTATAATGACAAAAATTTGGTTCATGGATAGTAACGCTTTCTGCACCATTATCTGTTTTGCTCATTAGCTGGGGCAGTGTCAAAATGCTTATTGCTATGTATTGTGAGTATCCAACAAGTCAAACTGTTCTCAATGGACATATTTCTGATAACTTGCTATCAAATTTTACAACAGTAGTTGAACTCCTCTCTGTAGGATTACTATCTTTCATCTTTCCATCATTCATAAATCTATCATTCATAAATCTGAGAGAAACATACCCGTACTGCTATAAAATGCAAGTCCACTTGATTCACGGAATTCTTGGATAAAAAACTGAGCCAGTAAGATCTGTTCATCTGTTTTCAGTGGTTCCTTTTCATTCCTCCAATGGAGCATTAGATCTTTTTCATTGTAAGCATCTGGAGGAAAACATTAAGGCATTATTATGGTCAAGCCAAGATTACAAACTAATGGTTTATGTTACTATAATTAGGTTAGTAAAATAATTTTTAAAATTTACAAAACATGACAATTCTTTAATTCTACAGTGTTTCCAGTTCTGACATTACCACACGAAATGACATCACCGACCCAAGGAACCCCAAACGTATAAATAGAAAGCAGAAAACATCAGCAGTGCTTCATGTGGAGGCTCACTGAGGATATTACCGAGTATGGTGAAGAAAATGAACCTTCCAACTCAGCAAAAAAACCTACATCCAGAACCTCAACCTGAGCTACAAATCTTCTCAAAACTCGCTAGTGTTTCCAGTACTTACTGTCGTAGAGGTATAGAGATATACAGTACTGAAACAGACCCTTCAGTCCAAATAGTCATGCCAACCAGATATCCTAAATAAATCTAGTCCCATTTGCTAGCATTTGGCCTGTATCCCTCTAAACCTTTCTTATTCATATACCCATCCAGATGCTTTTTAAATGTTGTAATTGTACCAGCCTCCATCACTTTCTCTAGCATCTCATTCCATACACACACCACCCTTTGCATGAAAATGTTGCCCTTTAGGTCCCTTTTAAATCCTTCTCCTCTCACCTTAAACCTGTGCCCTCCAGTTTTGGCCTCTTCAACCCCAAGGAAAAGACCGTGCCTATTTACCCTATCTGTGCTCATGATTTTATAAAGCTATAGAAGGTTATCCCCCAGCCTCCGATGTTCCAAGGAAAACAAACTTGGCCTTTTCAACTTCTCCAGAGAGCTCAAACTCTCCAACCTTGGCAACATCCTTGTAGATCTTTTCTGAACCCTTTCAAGTTTCACAACGTCCTTCCTATAGCAGGGAGACCAGAATTGTACATAGTATTTCAAAAGTGGCCTAACCAATGTCCTGTAGAGCTGCATCATGACCTCCCAACTCATATACTCAATGCACTGACCAATAAAGGAAGCATACCAAATGCTGCCTTCACTATCCTATCTACCTGCAACTTTCAAGGAACTATGAATCTGCACTCTAAGATCTCTTTGTCCAGCAACACTCGCCAGGACCTTACTATTAAGTGCATAAGACCTGTCCTGATTTGCCTTTCCAAAATGCAGGACCTCACATGTATCTAAATTAAACTCTATCTGCCACTCCTCGGCCCATTGGCCCATCTGATCAAGATCTCAATGTACTCTGAGGTAAGCTTCTTTGCTGTCCACTATACCTCCATTTTGGTTCGATCTGCAAACTTAATCATACCTCCTCTGTTCACATCCAAATCATTTGTATAAATGATGAAAAGCAGTGCACCCAGCACCGATCCTTCTGGCACACCACTGGTCACAGGCCTCCAGTCTGAAAAGCAACCCTTCACCACCGCCCTCTGTCTTCTACCTTCAAACCAGTTCTGTATACAAATGGTTAGCTTGACAACGTTTTCCCAAGCTCTAATTGATTTTAATTCTCATTCATCAGTTAATTAAAATAATAGTTTAGACAACAATGGAAACAAAACAAAATTCAGCCTGTGATCCTTACATCACACCGGACTTTTAAATGCATTGAAGAACAAACAAGTATGACCACTAAAACGTAGCAAACCAAGTATGAGATACTTACAACTTTCGAGCTCCAGTGAACAGTTCTGAGTATCAAGGGGAAAGCTGCTAAAATCCATTGAACACATGGCAGTGACCGTAGTCCTACAAGAAGTATTCAAAATAAACTATAAAATATGCTCCAATTTCAGCCACATAAACACCAAGGTATTCTGAAAAATAGGCTTATGTAAAAGTAGAGGCTACAGTAATAGAGTGTGGTGCTGGAAAAAGCACAGCCGGTCAGGCAGCATCCAAGGAGCAGAAGAATGGGTGTAGGTTTGCTCGCTGAGCTGGAAGGTTCGTTTTCAAATCTTCTCAAAACTTGCTGAGGAGCAGCAGAGTCGCATTTTGGGCATAAGCCCTTCATCAGTCCTTCCTGATGAAGGGCATGTGCCCAAAACGTCGACTCTCCTGCTCCTCAAGACACTGCCTGACTAGCTGTACTTTCCAGCACCACACTCTTCTACTCTGATCTCCAGCATCTGCAGTCCTCACTTTCTGAGGCTACAGTAATAGTCACATAATGGGAATGTTAATGGACTAGTCCAGATGCCTGGAATAGAATGCTCCCAAGACATGTTAAAATTCCATTATGCAGCTGGGAATAAATAGATCTGGAATAAAATGAGAGTTCCAATAATATCCATTAAATTACTGAATAGTACCTGTTTGGTTCATTAAGGATTTTTAGGAAAGAAAATCTGCCTTCCTACTTAGCCTAGCCTGCATGTAACTACAGACCTACAGCGATATCATTGACTCTTAATGCCCCTTAAGTATCCTAGTAAGTCATTCCATTTTATAAATCTGATATAAAAATGTTGCAATAAAATAAAGCCAGATCATAATCTGGTGCCTCATGATCCAGTTCATTTCTCGGTCTACCATTACCATCGAACCTAGGGCCAAACCTTCGTGTCATTAGGAATTTAGAAGAAAAAGTCAGGATCAGTGCCATTCACACTGAAAAACAAGATGGCAATCTGGTGAAGCCAGAACACAGCAAATAATGTAAGCCAGACATTGGAAACAACATTCTATAGATAGAGCTTAGTGATCATGATGTGCATCCCATGCAGAACATCATTGCAAAGCGGAAACATTTTCAGTCACTTGCAGATCTTCAAGACAAAGCAATCAAAGGTTATCATCAGGACTAGGTGGGAATGTAGATCGGCTGTGATCTTATTCACAGGAGTAGGCCCAAAGGGCTGAATGGTCTACTTTTCCTATGGTCTCCTATTTCACATGTTAATATTCAATACATGGTGGTTGATTGATCTTGACCTGATACTGAAATTCCCAGACCCCAGTCCTTACCCAATTTGATTAACTCCATGAGATATTAAGAATTAGTTGAAGACTATAGATTCAGCAAAGTCTTTGAGGCCTGACAACACCCTGAATGTAAAACTGAACAGGTGCCCCAGAACAACTGTATCCTTAGTACAGCTACAATGCCAGCTTCTCCCCAACAAAATAGAAAATTGTCCAGATACATCCTCAATATAATAAGCTGAGTAGGTCAAAACCAGCTAATCACAGTTCCATCAGTTTATTTTCAATCATCTGGATAGAAATAAAAGGTAAAAGTAATGACGACAGATGCTGGAAACCAGATTCTGGATTAGTGGTGCTGGAAAAGCACAGTAGTTCAGGCAGCATCCGAGGAGCAGGAAAATCGATGTTTTGGGCAAAAGCCCTTCATCAGGAATACAGGCAGAGTGCCTGAAGAGTGGAGAGATAAATGAGAGGACAGTGGGGGTGGGGAGAAAGTAGCATAGAGTACAATAGGTGAGTGGGGGTGGGTATGAAGGTGATAGGTCAGGCAGGAGGGTGGGGGAAGGTAGCAAAGAGTACAATGGGTGAATGGGGGTGGGGATGAAGGTGATAGGACAGAGAGGAGGGTGGAGTGGATAGGTGCTGAGCTGGAAGTTTGGAACTGGAGTGAAGTGGGGGAAGGGGAAATGAGGAAACTGGTGAAGTCCACATTGATGCCCTGAGATTGAAGTGTTCTGAGGCGGAAGATGAGGTGTTCTTCCTCCAGGCGCAGGTGGTGGGGGAGCGGTGTGAAGGAGGCCCAGGACCTTCATGTCCTCGGTTGAGTGGGACGGGGAGTTGAAATGTTGGGCCACAGGGCGGTGTGGTTGATTGGTGTCCCAGAGCTGTTCCCTAAAACATTCTCCTAGGAGGCGTCCAGTCCAATTCCTGCAGTGGCAGGGGATGGTACCAGGATGGGAGAGTGGGTTGTTGGGTGGCATGGAACTGACCAGGTAGTCACGGAGGTCTTTGTGGACAGCGGAAAGGGAAATATATCCCTGGTGGTGGGGTCTGTTTGGAGGTGGCGGAAATGTCATCGGATGATTTGGTTTATGCGAAGATTGGTAGGGTGGAAGGCGAGCATCAGGGAGGTTCTGTCCTTGTTATGGTTGGAGGGGTGGGGTCTGAGGATGTGGGGTCTGAGGTTGCAGGATGTGGATGAAATGTGTTGGAGGGCATCTTTAATCACGTGGGAAGGGAAATTGCGGTCTCTAAAGAAGGAGGCCATCTGGTATGTTCTGTGGTGGATCTGGTCCTCCTGGGAGCAGATATGGCGTGGGCATACTTTCTTTAACTTTCCTTACAAATTAATACAATTGCACAAAAAAGTGTTTGTCGACTTAACATAGATATGTGAGTTCCCATTTTAGGTGTGTAACTTGCTTGACAAACTGCATAAGAAATGCTGTAAAATGGAGGAACACATTTACCTTCAACTTCCTAAGTGACTGTGCTCATCCACATGTGCACATCTCCCCACCCACCCTGTTATTTGCTTCAGGGAGTCAGTCAGCTCTGTAGGAATTCATCTTGCAATATGGCAGCCATCTTAAACAAGTTGCCCACATATCCTTAAAGTATCATTAAAAGCAATTAGTTCACTCCCTTTCAGATGAGTGAAATTTCCCCAATTGTGGAGAATTCCAGATCTTTAAGAGCTGTTCTCACATGGAGCTTTGCAAACCCTTGTCAAGAGTACTGCAGATCACGCTCTTGGGAAAGCTTTTCTTTTCTTTGCAACATAACAAATGAGAGAGTAGGGCTTGTATTACAAAATCCAACACAACATGCACCCTAAGCTATGGAGAGATGTTTTTGGGATAAGGTTAGCTTTTTTTTTGCTTGAATCAAAAAAAGAAGCTTTTGTATTTTCTAAACCTTGACGAAACAATGCAATCTCTCACATCAAATCAGTACGACATTACGTAAATCATTTCATGGATTAATTGAAGTGTAAATGATAATTGAAGTTCAAATAAAAATATTTTGTATCAATATTACTTGTATTATGCCATAGTCTGAAAGATTCAAATAATAATAAGAATCATATGTACCATTTTGGTCAGATAGCGTTTTGAAATGTGGGTATAGTTGATCTGTCATTAGATTAGATTACTTGCAGTGTGGAAACAGGCCCTTCGGCCCAACAAGTCCACATCGACCCGCCGAAGCGCAACCCACCCATACCCCTACATTTACCCCTTACCTAACACTACGGGCAATTTAGCATGGCCAATTCACCTGACCTGCACATCTTTGGACTGTGGGAGGAAACCGGAGCACCCGGAGGAAACCCACACAGACACGGGGAGGACGTGCAAACTCCACACAGTTAGTCACCTGAGGCAGGAAATGAACCTGGGTCTCTGGCGCTGTGAGGCAGCAGTGCTAACCACTGTGCCACCGTGCCGTCATCTAGCTGTAATGAGAGAGCACAGTGCATATAAATAGAAAATAAATCTTGTATTTCCATTGATATCAAAGCATTATCCACTTAAAAAGGATTTATAGAAGGAAAACCCAATTGAAGATTAAAATGGAAAAATACTATGCTCAGCAATACTAAGAAAAGTCAATTAGCAATGACTCACCTTAAACTGTACAGGATGTTGCCATCTGGATATACCCTTAGCATGATGTTCTCCATTGTTGTGTCATGTATGAAAGAACTTTTGGAGTGAACAAAAAACACATCTGGAACCCAAATTTTCTTGACTAATCTTCCATCAAATGTCATACTTCTGTTGTTGGAACTTGGGAAAGCGAGTCTGCTATCTTTCCAGTAGTGTCTTAGATACAAAGTCATTGTAAAGTCCTATGGATATGGACATGAAAAGTCAGAAGTAAATTGATTCTGAATCAGAAGAGGGATGATTGTAAAAATATGGAATGTTAGTGCTGGTAATTATTTACATGATAAACGATTGTTTTCAGTCCTTGTTCCAATCTCATTTCCAAGATATCAGCTCAATTACTATTGCTGGCCTGGTAGTTACATTAGTGTCATAACTTGATTCCAAGAATACTCTGACTTTATATTCACACCACTAGTAAGACTACCTATTTCCATGGCCATTCTTCTCCTACTGAAACCCTTACTCAGGTCTTGTTACCTCTAATGCATTCCTGGCTTCTGTCACATAGTCTACCCTCCCTAAACTCTGCTTTCCATGTCTTAAGCTGCACCAAATCCTGGTCAAACATCACACCAATACTAACTAACCTACACTGGCTCCCAGTCAAGCCTCATGCCTCCCAATCTTTGCAATCTCCTGCAACCACTCAACACTCCAAGATTTCTTCGTTCACTTATTTCTGGCATCTTATGAATCCTGTTTTTAATCACTGAAACATTGATGGTCGTGTCTTCACTTGCTAAGACCTATGGTCTGGAATACTTTCCTTACAACTTCACTTTCCTCCTTTAAGACAAGACTTAAAACTGACCTTTTTAACCAAGATGTGGTTATTTAACTCAACTCCTCCTTATTCAACTCAGCGTCTAATTTTATTTTAAAACATTCCTATAAGCTTCTAATGTCTTTGTTCATTTTATTACATCAAAAGGTACAAATATAAATTGTTTTGGACATGAGCCAATTAAATAGACTGATGGTGATGGAAAACTAAAAGTCAGGATCCTCTTACATCAGCAAATCAAATTCAAATAAAATGATAATAAATACAATATGTACTGCGCTGTGTGGCGCAACTATGTAGTCCAGTTTTACTGTAAATAAGTTCCTGTCCATAAGTAACAAAAGTTCAGACTTACCATATCAACTTCAGAAATGCTGTCAATGCTTTCAACCTGCACATCTATACCAACAGATACTGCTGGTCCTTAAAAGGCAAGTGGGAAACATGTGACTTTAGTTTCACCATTTTTAATGTTTTACCTTCAAGTAGTTCCAAAAGCAGCAGTTGTCATACAATATCTTGTTCATTCTTAATAACATAAATAAAAAGCAAAAATTGTAGCAAATGCTGTAAATCTGAAATTAAAACAGAGTTGGTGGCAACACAACACAGGTGAGTCATTATTGAGAAAAATACTAATTAAAGAAAAGATTTTTGATTCACATAGGGAACAGAAACCAGCAATACTACAGGCATCAATATCAAGAAGGTAAGGAATGAGAGTGAGTACAATTGGAACAAATATCTTTCCACATATTCAATGAAAAAGCATGCTTAGCTTGGATTGGCATGGTTTCCACTTTTTCTTTGAAGGAAGAGAGTAGAGTCTCAGGCAAAGTTGCTCAATTAGGGAACATATTCATCCAGATGGAGGATGATGTGGTAGTTGGAGACTAACTGATCCTCTGTTTAAGGAAGAAGTGCAAGCTATCCTATTGGAGGTGCAGAGGAGTTGACTGTCTATATTGGAAAGGAGAGACTTAGAGCAAGGAATTTTGAAAAGGTTAAAGTGATGGAAAAATCATGGATATATACAGAAAGAGATATTTAGCTGGCTGAAATTATCTTCACAGCAGCTGACAGGAATAAACAGTAAGACTACCTATTTCCATGGCCATTCTTCTCCTACTGAAACCCTTACTCAGGCCTTGTTACCTCTAATGCATGGCTTATGTCACATAGTCTACCCTCCCTAAACTCTGCTTTCCATGTCTTAAGCTGCATTTGGAGTATTTTGTGACATTCTAGATTCCAAGTGTAATAAAAAAGGGAGATTTCAATGGTTAAAGAACAAACAAAAGCATCTGCTTCTCCAACAAAATATATAAACACCCAAGTCTCTTTGTTCTTTCATATTTATTCATAAAATATCCTTAATGTTATACCGCCTCTCTATGTTCTTAATAGTATCATGTACACTTCTCCACACTGAACTTCAGCTGCTGTCTATCTGCCCACTTCACCAATACCAATGTCCTTCAAAGTTCTATACTGTCTTCCTCATAGCTTAGAATGTTTCCACTGTTTCATCATTGAACGTATTGTAGAATGTAGAACAATACAGCACAAGAAGAGACCCTTCAGCCCACCATGTCTATGCCTACCGTGATGCCATTCTAAAGTAGTCCCATCTGCCTGCTCTTGGGTCTGTATCCCTCTATTCCCTGCTTGTTCATGCATCTGTCTGAATGCCTTTTAAATCTTGCCAATGTATCTGCTTCTTCCACTTCAACTGGCAGTGTGCCCCAGGCTCTGTGTAAAAGACATGCCCAGCATATTTCCTTTAAAAGTTCCCCCTCTCACCTATGCCCCCTAGTTTTCACATTTTTACCCTGGGAAAAAGAACTCCAACTATCCACCTTATCCATGCCTCTCAACTTTATATACATCTATCAGGTCACCCTTCAGCTGCCACCATTTTAGTTAAAACAATCCAGGTTTGTCCAACCTCTCCTTATAGCTAATACACTCCAATCCAGGCAACATCCTGGTAAACCTCTTTGTACCCTCTCTAAAGCCTCCTATAGTTTGGAGTCTAGAATGCCACAAAATACTCCAAATGTAGCCTGGCTAAAGCCTTATGCAGCTGCCATGTGTCTTACCAACTTTTACACTTAATGCTCCAGGTGATGAAGGTAAGCATTCTATATGCCTTCTTTAACACATTATCTATTTGTGTGCCATTTTCAGGGAGCAATGGAGTTGCACAACAAGATCCCTCAGTATATCAATGCTCCTAAGAGTCCTCCATTTATTCTATCCTTCCTTATTGCATTTTACCTCACACTTGTCCAGCTTAAATGCAATCTTCCATTTTCCCACTCAATATCCCAATGTATCCTTTAATAACCTTCCTCACTGTCCACAACACTGCCAATTTTCATTATCATAGAATCATAGAATCCTTACAGTGTGGAAGCAGGCCATTCAGCCCATTGAGTCCACACCTACCCACCGAAGACCATCCCACCCAGATCCATCCCTCCGCCCTATCCCTGTGACCCTGCATGTTGTCTGTAAACTTACTAATCAGACCACTTAAATTTTCATCCAAATCATATTACAAACAACATAATTCTCAGTACTGATCATTATGAAATGTCACTGAACTTGAGTCAGAGAAACACCTCTCCATAACTACCCTTTGTCTTCTATGACCAAGATAATTGTGTGTGCAATCTGACTTAATCTTCTGGACCAGTCTACCATGAGGGACTTTTTCAAATGCCTTAGTAATGTCCATGTTGTCAAAATCTATTGCCCTACCCCATCAATCATCTTCATCACTTCCTCAAAAAAACTCAATCAAGTTGTGAGACAAGATCTTCCCCACAAAAAGTCATGCTGACCAAAAGTCCATTCTTTGCTAAGTGCAAGTAAATCCTGTGAATAAAGGTCTTCTGCAATAATTTACCCTCTCACTGATGTAAGGCTCACTGGCCTATAGTTTCCTGGATTATCCCTGTCAGTCCTCTTAAAGCAACAACAATCTCCAATCTTCTGGGACTCTGCCTGTGGCTAAAGAGGACACAAAGGTCTCTTTCAAAGCCCCAGAAATCCAATCTTGCCTCCCTCATTATCCTGGAATAGATCCCATCAGACTCTAGGAACTTATCACCTGAATGTTTTTCAAGAGGACCCAACGCCTCTTCTTTCTTAATACTGACATGTCCCGGAATATCAACATATCTCTCCTTAATCATATAGTCATCAATGTCCTTCTCCTTAGTGAATACCGATGCGAAGTACTTATTAAGGACCTCACCCACTTCTTCTGGCTTCACACATACATTCCCTACTTTACCCTTGAGTGGATCTATCCTTAACTAGTTACTATTTTATCTTTATTATGTATAAAATACCTTGGGATTCTCCTTAATCCTACTTGCCAAGAACATTTCTTGGCCCCTTCTAGCCCTCTTAATTTCTTATTTAAATTCTTTTCTACTTCATTTATATTCCTCAAAGGTCTTGTTGCATTTCACTTTCCTTAACCTTATATTTGCTTCCTTTACCTTCTTGACTAAACTTTCAATACCTTTAGTTATCCAAGTTTCCCAAATCTTGCCATCCTTATCATTCATTCTAACAGAAACATACTGGTCATGAACACTAATCATCTGGCCTTTAAAGGATTCCTACATGTCAAGTGTCTGCAAACTCTAAAATTGTCCCCTCTTCACCAACGTCCAGATCATAAATATTTTACAGGAAATTTATTGATCCCAATACTGACCATTCAGAAATTTCACTTTAAACCTTGCTCCAGCCTAAAATATATCCATTGACAACTGGTGTCTGAAGATTCAAAGGTGTGCAAGTGCTCATGAGGAGCTAAGAGGTTGTGCTAGTGCTGCTAATGCAGCAACTGTTTGGGATTTTCTTTCAGGATGACATGCACGCGAAGGATATATACACAAGCATAGTCCACACATATTAAATTTGCATTCTTCCTAAATTAGAATCTATTATTTTCATCTCTTCTGAAGGTTATGAAAACTGTATCCTCTTTTATCAACCACCTCACCCAATGATTCGCGGACAACATTGGACCAAGTCGGCTTCCCTTAATCCTTTGCTGCACAAAATTCACCAAGTAGAAGAATTCTGCCAAGGTTTCCACTTTCTCTATCTCTGCTAACTTCAAGACTTAATTTAGACTGAATCCTTAATATATTACAGTGTCTAGAAATTTCACTATGCAATTGATCTTATTCTCTCCAGGCTCTTCAAACTCAAGCCTGGAGTATGCTGCAAAGCGTTTTAAAAGCTAGCTGTGCAAAATTCTGGAAGGCCAAGTCATCAGCTACCAGTGTGATCTTGGGACCATTCACTAAAGGTCTTGTGGCTCCTGTGCTGGGATTACAAATTCAACTTCTATAATTAAGATTTAAATAGCATTGTACTAACTGAAGTTGCGATTGCAATTTTGAATGATAGCAACCAAATGAAAAATAACTGATGTAAGTACCTGTCAATTAAATGTTCAGATCATTATTTTCTCATTCATAGAATGAATGGATATAATCAGACACAAACATGATTTTAAAAGGAATTTCTTCTTCTTGGAAATTAACTTTAATTAATTTTATCTACTAGTTTCATGGAAGAAATACAATAATTAGTATGAAGATCAATAAATAGTTTCAGAGACGAATATTTAAAACTGGCTCTGTCTATTTAATCCTATTGTAACAAACTTGAATTTTAATTTGAATGTATTCTATATAGAACAAATAAATAAAACTTAATCTTGTCTTAATTTCACCTAAAAGTAAAGAAAAAGTTTTAAAAAGCAACCCAACATTGTAGTTTGTATTGTAGAGAAACCTGTGCCAATAATGGACAGAAAATAAATGTTTAAATAAAGCCACCATTTAAAGGGGTGTATTTCCACCTAATCTGTGATGCTAGTTTTTTTCTATATTATTTGAACGTACCTGCTTTTTGTTTCTTATTCCTTCATGACATGTGGACATTGCTACTGGGTCATTCTAATTGCCCTGAAGAAGATGGTGAACTGCTGCCATCTTTAACATAATGTAGACTTTTGAAATTTTTTTGCTTTTTTTTATTTACAATTGAGTTAAAATAAGATTTATATTGGTTAGGGCTAAATGAAATCTTTACTTAGTCTCACATTTAGTATCAGATATATTGGCCTTTTTGCTGCCAATGGCAAAGGGACTATACTCACCACTGACCTTGAAAAAGGAGTTGCCCTCATAATTTTGTAGGGCCTAGATTTTTTATTTTGTCCTACTTCAAAGTGACTTTCAATCTCATACCACCTATATTCTGCAGTAATCATGAACAATGACGTCATCAAATAGGCTAAGTGGCTAAGCAGCCAATCAGGTTGAAGAATTCTCATAGCCATCAAGCCAAAAAGTAAAAAGCATGGATTAGAATTCATTTCTTATTGATTTTACAAAATTTTAAATAATTAGAAGATAGACTATTAGAAAATCATATTTTGACAACTTCAAAATCACATGACATTTGTCACAGAATGGACAGAACAATATACCATTTGTATAAAATTTGCTTTACAGAACCATGATATTCAATATTAACTTGTTTCAGTATGCTGCTAAAACTCATTCAACAAAGCACAACATTTTCAATTATTCTTACAGTGAGAAAAGCATGTACCTAGTTTAGGTTCACATTAATTTAGATCGAAAAGACAGCAGCATATCCTGTAGAAATGTTGGGTCTCACTAATAGCAATTTACAAAATTCCATCTTTAATTGCATATGTGCAGACACTACAATGTATTGTCAATTTTACAGAGTATAATGACAAGCACTAATACTATTACCTTCACTAGTTTGAAAATTCTAGACCAATAAGGAGAAATGGTTAATTTAGCATTAAAATGCTCTTGATTGATACATTCATTAAGTAGCTACATTATTTTAATATGTTTTATTGTTAATTGCAGTGGGAACGCTGGTATATGAAACTTACCACCAAAATAATATTAGAGGGGAATGTTTTCTGGGTCTGTTCCTGGGCACACCTGAGCAGATATTAGTAAATTGAATAGCTTTGAACCCTTAGCATAAATGATATTTTCTCCTACTTAAAATTAATTTCTAATATTATGACAATTACACTGTGCAAATTTTATAATAGCCAAACGCTCCCAAATCTTTTCATATTACGTTAGCTTCTGAGTGAGTCAAATTTTGACTATCCAATGATGCTGTTCAAATTGTTTACATATAAAAATATATAGCAGCTATAGAAAATCCATAGTAAGAGTTACACTTCTCAGGATTAGGAAAAATACTTAAACTAGCATGGTGAAATTTGTAGAAAACCTTTACCTCCAAATCCGGGTCTCATTGCAAAATCGTGGTCCTCTATTCTAAGGAGTTGTTCAGATTTTGTCAGGTGTGTTTTGGTTAAATCAGATCTTTTACTTTCTGGTCTACTGAAGCAAAACATAAAATTTCTTCAAAATCGTAATAGAAAAGCATAGATGCAACACTGCTTTTAAAAAATTCAGAGGGTGGTATTGGCAAGAGATTGGTTAAATCAAACAGTACTTAATATAATGTGCTAAAACACAACACAAAGGAAATAGGGAGCCAAAACTACACAGGTGTGCTGATGAGCTCTTGAATGGATCTCACCAGGTTGGAGGATGGACCCTTTATAATTATCATTCAGTGTTACTATGGTTTCCTCTCAAATTCTATACACCAACTTTCACCCAGAGTGCTTCAGACAGTATCAGTGAAGATGTGTGACAACGTAAATCACATCGAATGAGGGACCAAATAGGGTGGCATTAACAAGTTGCCAATGAAGAAACATGAGACACAGCCACAAGTAACTGTCAGGTGCAGTGATCTATCCCAGTCTCATTAGTCTTATTGCCAAGGAACAGGCAAGTTCACCTTAGCTCTCAGACTGCACCTAAGAACATGATGTGGGGTGCCTGTGTTGGATTGAGGTGGACAAAGTCAGAAGTCACAACACCAGATTATAGTCCAACAGGATTGTTTGAAGTCACACAAGTCTTAACAGCACAGCTCCTTCATCAGGTACAGCTACATCTGACAAAGGGGCTGTTCTCTGAAAGCTTGTGTGATTTAAAATAAACCTGTTGGATTATAAACCTGCTGTTGAGTGACTTCTGAATTTGTGCACTTAAAAGCAGTATTTGAATAAGAGAAATAATTACATCTTAAAATAAGGTGTGGAAAGAAGAGTGTTGACTTTAGAGTAGATTAGGTTCCCTACAGTGTGGAAACAAGCCCTTCGGCACAACCCTCTATCCTTATTAGTCCACACCAACCCTCCGAAGAGTAACCACCCCCCTCTGACTAATGCTCCTAACAACTATGGACAATTTAGCATGGCCAATTCACCTGACCTCCACATCTTTGGAATGTGGGGGGAAACCGAAGTACTCGGAGGAAACCCACGCAGACACGGGGAGAACGTGCAACCTCCACACAGACAGTCTCCCAAGGCTGGAATCCAATTTGGGTCCCTGGCGCTGTGAGGCAGCAGTGCTAACCTCTTTTGCAAATGTTGACTTTTGAATTTCTCACATTAAAAGGAAATCTACACTTATTTTGCATCAGTTATTCATGGACTTGAGCTTTCCTCTCAACAACAAACAGAAGGCACTAGATATTTTAAATACGATCACTTGTCCACAGACTTTCTATGCAGTTTTCTACTAGAGGTTTTTATAACTAGAACATTATTTGAATGCAGCACTCTCTGTAGGGTATCTGGATCGTGTGTGAAATAAGGCAAGCAACCTTGTATCTCCTCATCAGATTGAAGAATCGTAAATGTGGAATGCAGATATTGAACCAGGAAGTGTCAGAACATTTCATTCAACGTCAAATCAGTGACCAAATGTAAAATAAGGATAGAGGAAGATGGAACTAAGAGAGACAAAATAGACATAAAGAAAATGTAAATATTATAAAATCACTTATGCCTTTTAAATGTCCAATAAATAAAATCTGAAGGAATTTGACTCCAATTATGAAAAATAATTTGCACCGCAAGGAGATTTCTTGGCAGAAATTAAGACTTACCATAGGAATAAATATTCGGTTGTGCTTGAATTAAAAAGCTACATATTTTTCTGGTTGGTGTATATCAACTAAGTACAGCAACGTCACACTATTCCATGTATTCTGATACTGAGTCCCTTGAATAGAAAGAGGTTTCTGGTTGAGCAGGGCATCTCAATAGGAATTTCCTGATGTTCATATTTATAAGACCATAAGATCATAGAAAATAGGAACAGGAGTAGGCCATTCAGGCCCTCAAGCCGGCTCCAGCATTATAGGATCATGACCAATCTAACGTTCCTCAAGCCCACTTTCCTACCCTTTCCCCATAACTCTTGATTCCCCTATTAATCAAGAATTTATCTATCTTAGCCTTAAATATACGCAAGGACTCTGCTCAGACAGCTTTCTGTGGCAAGGAGTTCCAAAGATTTACAACTCTATGAGAGAAGACATTCCTCCTTATCTCAGTCTGAAATTGTGTCCCTTAATTCTGAGATTATACCCTCTGGTCCTAGATTCTCCCATGAGGAAAAACATCCTCTCAGTATTTACTCTGTCAAGCCCCTTTTAAATCTTAAATGTTTCAATGAGATCACGTATCATTCTTCTAAAATCCAATAAGTACAGCCCCAACCTGTTTAATCTTTGTGCATAAGACAATCCCTCCACAACAGGGATCATCCTGGTGAACCTTCTCTCAACTACCTCCAATGAAATAATTTTTCAGTGGGATTGTTATGGCAATCTCTAGTTCAGACATTAGCTGTATAATTGCCATAATACAGTTTTCATTCGAGGTGGGCATGAGGCAGATGGGAATAAAAATTGCTAAAATGGATTCTGCACTACAAAAGTGAGCAGACCTGAATAAGTAGACCAAAACTGCTCACAGACTGCAGATGTGGTCTCACCAGCACTTTGTACAATTGCAGTAAGGCTTCTCTACTCTTATACTCCAACCCCTTGAAATAAGGGCCCACATTCTATTCACCTTCAATCACCTGCTGCAACTGTGTGCTAGTTTTCTGTGTTTCACACGCAAGTACCTCCAGTCACTTCATGTTGCAGTTTTCTGTTTTTCTCCATATCAATCCACCAAGATGAATTATAATGAATTTGTTCTGCTTTCTAAAATGAACAACTTCACATTTTCCCATATTATGCTTCATTTGCCAACATTTTGCCACTTTACTTAACTTTTCAATAACTCTGTGTAACCTGTTTGCATCCCTCTCTCAACCTACCCTTCCACCTATTTTTGTGTCATCTGCAAATTTGGCTACAGCAGATGCAATTGCTGGAAGTTGTCATCTGATTTGCACTTTAACAATGGTGCTGGTTGTAAGACTGATCATTAACCCACTGCAAAATACAATTCCTGAAACCTGAAGTAGGCCTACAAAAGGCACAGGTAGATAAGCAGGAGGCCGGAAGAACACAGCAAGCCAGGCAGCCTCAGGAGGTGGAGAAGTCGATGTTTCAGGTGTACCTCCTGCAGCTTGTCTACCAGCATCTGCAGTTTATTTGTCTCCAAAAAAAGCAGAAGCACAGAGATGTTCTATAATGGGTATTTGTTTGATCAAGTTGAATTTTAATATAGGTAGGATTTGTAACATTGGACCAAGAGGAGTAGAAAACGATGCAATGGCCAATTCTATCAAAAGCTGCAGCTACTGCTAGGAGGATGAAGTGAGATAACATGCTGCGTCACACAATATTGATGCAACTGACTGAAATAGCTGCTGTGGATGGGATGAAATTGAATTGGCATCATTCAGAATTAGTCATTGGAATGCTCTGTGCAGAATTAGATAAAGAAACACGCATTGAAAAACCATAGAGAGAAAGAATATAAATGAAATGCTAGTTCAAGGTGTTGAAAAGAATTATAATACGTGAAAACGAGTAAAAAAAAAATCAGGTGGCTTTGTTAACCATTAAGACTCCCCCTATAGTGAGTCCAATACCTACTCTCAAATGATATTTTAAGTTAATTCACTTCAGTGGGATTGTTATGGCAATCTCTAGTTCAGACGTTAGCTGTATAATTGCCATAATACAGTTTTCATTCGAGGTGGGCATGAGGCAGATGGGAATAAAAATTGCTAAAATGGATTCTGCACTACAAAAGTGAGCAGACCTGAATTGTAGGTCACAGCTAAAAATGACAAATCTTCTTGATGCCTGGATGCAAGAGAGAAGCGGAGATGGAAAATGTAAACAACAAAACTATTTTTCTTATGCAATCTAAATATGTTCATTTTGACCAATTTATTGTTCAGATTGCCACAACACAGCTTACCTTTTCTGCTTGATATCCTGAGATCTGGGCTGCTGGTGGTGTTTTTTGATATGACTGGTACTGCCCCTCTCCATTGCAACCGGAAACAAGGTGAATATCAGCAGCCCCCAGAAGAACAGCATGGCTTTAATTCACAGTTTTCTTATACATGGAGTCAGTCAAGATAACTCAAGGCGTCATGTCATTTTAAAGAGTCCACCTAAGACACCAACAAGCAAAGTATCAGCTTCTCTCAACGTGCCACACATTTCACCAGCTCACTTTCTTTTTGTCTCTTGATTCTGGAATCCAGTTTTATTTTGACGGAAAAGATATCCTTAAAACTTGAAATATATTGAATTACAGTCAGGTCTAAAACCCATTGATGCCTGACTGGAATGGGCCCAGTTTTATTATTTATTTTCGATGTTTGAAGGCGGGTGTCACATTCAAACCAAGCGGCTCCAGAACTGGAAAATAACAAATACATGCAAGATGCACTTCCGAGAATTAGGAATAAGGAGTGACGTCAATCATTTTAATCCTCTTTATAACTACCCAGACCAGAGGCCCAAAATAGTCCAGTAACATTAAAATCTGATGAAAGCTCAACCAGTTTTTCCCACTCTATTGGAAACCACAGGACACAAAATGTTTTCACTCAAAGCTGAAAGGGGGAGGGGAGAGATAAATACATGGCAACGAACTGCTAATGTGACATCAAATAAACATGAAGAGGTTGGTTGACCCACATTATTGCCCGTCAATGCTTTAATTTATTTTGAAGACAAATTACCAATTTTGCATAGAAGACATCTTTGATTATCTGGTGACATTATCAGATAGAATGTTTACAGCAGGTTTTTCAAACAATAATGGTGTAATATTTAAAAAGTCAAAATACAATAACGCTTGGCAGATATATCAATTGATGCACTTACCAGCAGCACTAATCCCCATGTCTAAAGCTGGAGTTTGGCAATTGCTCCAAATAATCGCAGATTTGGAAGATCTTAAAATCTGCAGAATCGGAACAATACTGGAAATAGTGTGGGAGGTTGACTGGAGATCTGATTAACTAAAAATGAAAAGTTCTAACAAACGACCAAGCATTGGGCAAAGTGACTTCATTCACAGATCTTCACACAGAGAAAAATGTTTGTACCAAGCAGCTGGGCAAGTTCGGGGGAGGGGTGTGGAATCTGTTCTTTGAGATTAATTGCTTTGTAAATATGGAATTCTGGATGGTATTGATAGAGATAGCGCTGTCCATGTAAACATTTCTGTACAGCAAATCTGCTCGGTGTATTTCATCTGTCAAAAGTAGAAATAATAAAAAAAGAGAACTCTGGAAGCAGGAAATAATTAGAGGGAGAGAGAAAGGACTCAAAGACTAGAGTGGAATCAATTAAAAATCAAGGACCATAGAAAAGTATAAAAATGTATGGAAAAAGACAAAGTATCAATATAAATGTTAGTAATTGAGATTAAATAAGACAAGTTTATAAACGCTGCAAAAATTACTCTGAGATTTACCTGTTTATTCCAATTTTTTGACAGTTTTGAACAGACATCTTTGAATCATATCTAAATTTCATCATTTTCATTCTTTTACTCCCCCAAGAGCACGTATGGGGGGGTGAAAACAATAACAAAAAGTATACCAGAGGAGATTTTAGAAGCAGCCTATTTGTTATGCTCTGGAATGCACTCTCTGAGAGCATGATGGAAGCAAATTCAATAGTTTTCAAAAAGAAATTGGGTATATCCTTAAAAAAGAACCACAAATGCTCCAAATAGAGAAAGACCATGCAGGTGGGAGTCATAGTACAGCTGATTTAAACAGCCAGCACAGGACCTTTCCAGGTCCTCTGTTGCCATGAACTTTGGTTTTGTATAGCTTGTATGTTCAGCTGTTTCAAGCCCAAGGTCCAACAAGTGCATCATTTTGGTGCCGATTGTGCTGTATGCCTTCTTGGATAGGTTGTTACTGCAGAGTTGGCAGTCAGAGCTGCTGGTATTGAACTGCAGTGGACAAAGTCAGAAGTCACATGACACCAAAACGTGCTGGAATAGTCTACACCTGAACAATAGCATTTTGACTAAACAATAAAATCAAACTTTTCAGTAATTAGTTTTGTAAATTCATTCATGGAATACATGTGTTGCTGGCAAGACTGGCACTGATCTTCACTACTTGCCCCTGAGAAGGTTATGGTGAGCTATATTTTTGAACTGCTGCAATCTGTACATTTACATACAGCTACAATGCTGTTAGGGATGGAATTTCAGCATTTTGATCCTATAACAGTGAATGAGTGGCGATGTAGATCCAAGTCAGGGTGGTGTGTGGCTTGGAAGGTAGCATGCAGTGGTAATCCCATGTATCTGATGCCAATGTCCCGCTAGGTCGTAGAGGTCGCAGGTTTGGAAGGTGTTGCTATAGGACCCTGAAATAACCATACCCAGCCAGTCCAGTCACCTCAACTGAGTAGACTCTGATCTCCCAGTTATATTAGAGTTAAGATTAGAGTGGTGTTCAAAAGGCATAGCAGGTCATGTAGCATCCGAGGAGCAGGAAAATCGACGTTTTGGGCAAAAGCCCTTCATCATTCCCGATGTAGGGCTTTTGCCCGAAACATTGATTTTCGTGCTCCTCAGATGCTGCCTGACCTGCTGTGCTTCTCAAGCACCACTCTGATCGCCAGTATCTACAGTCCTCACTTTCTCCCATTATATTAGTCAGCCAGAGCTTTCCTGAATGTCCCAGGTTAACAACCCTAATCTACAGCCTCGTTATCAACAAGGTCAACTTGGTTCCAATCACTACACAGCCTTTTTGAGTTGTTGCAGTAGATCACATACTTTACTGTCAGTTGTAGAAGGAATGACGGTTGAAGATGCCAGATGTAATGTCAATCAAGCTTTCTTGGAAATATCAAGCTTCTTGAATATTGTTGGAACTAGTCTGGATTCATCCAGGCAAGTAGGGAGTATTCCAAACACTCTTGAATTATTGCAGTACAAATTCAAATTCTCCACTAATTTGAATTTAGAGGCAGACTCCACAAAGCAATTTTCAAGGAAATAAAGTTTTAAACATTTAGGAGTTCCATCCCATATCACCAGAGGGGGCTATTGTACATAACCCATCGTAGTCGAAATAAAACGGCAGCAGAATGGTTCACTTTTATATTCAATGAATCAGCATTTTCTGAATGTTATAAACCACACCAAACTGGAATGACTAGCATTGTGATCTGAAAAGAGAAAAGTATCAAATATCTCCACTTGTAAAATGTACAGTCTTTAAGCCTGGCATTTTCTTTCACAAATGTAAGTGAAGTCACAAAAATGTTTCCATCTCAAGAATATAGATGTTGGAATTGATATAGATATTGAGTGAAGAATTACAGATTAACCTATTAGGCAAAGCTGTCAAAACAGATAGCAAAATGTGTTCAAGGACTACTGGGCACATTAACGGAGAAGAAAATTAAGAAATAAGTCAGTGGGGCGGAAGTTGCTTATGGAGATGTTGGTATCAATGCTGCAATGTATGGTGACAATTATATATAAAAGTCTGATTGTTATCCAGTTAAACAGCTTTGATTCTGGGGATAGAAGCTCTAGCTTGACCTGAAATTAAGGAATACTGGAGAATGGGTTTCTGCAATAATCAAAACGTTGCTACTGCTCCGAGCATTTGTTTTGGATGTTTGAAGCAGACTGCATTATTACTGTGCTAGGAAACGTCCAATGCACAATTTGCATGTACCCAGAAAAGATACATGATAATGAACCCAAATGTCAGAGTCATGGTTCATTATCAAAGAAAACTGAGCTTCCAGAATAACTTGAAGCAAATACTAGGTGCTCTAATGTTGCAGTTAGATTAAATTAATACTTTAGTGCAGATGGCAAAGCAGGAGCTTGTGGCATAGGGAACAATGCAGTGTCAATGGGAAAGGAATAATATGTGGCACTGAAGGGCACAGTACTGTGTCAACATCTGAGGTGTATGTGCCTGCAGTATGAGTGGAAAACAATCTGTACGTGCAGGAATAACAAGGTGATGTTTGAACAAAAAAAAAGGGAAGCATGTTTACTGGGTCATGGGTAAGCACCTGTCAGTCAAAGGGTACTACCACAGTGAGACCAAGGACTGGGCCCTTTCTATTCTAGGGAGTTGACCATGGTCAGTCAGGTTTGACCAATTCAATCCCAGGTGATCAGTGCTGCTATTTCAGTCTGGGCCACAATCAGTCCTAGAAATGATCAAGCAAAATCAGTCCTCTTGACTTTGCTTGTCAAGATTTATTATTTGTCAGTTAGCTGGAGACATTTTATAAACTTGATCTGGGGGATAGGCCACAATTATTGTGCGCCCATGTGCCATGATCATTCAGAGGCATGTGTTGTACAATAACAGGGGGTTTTCTGGTCTGTGCTTCATGTCATCATGGTCATGGACAGCTCACAACTAGGGACTGATCTGATTGTCTTGACTAACTGAGGGAACAGTTAGTCATAGGCGGAAGTTGAAGGCTATAGAGTAGTATTTGGTTGGATTGGAGGAGTCTCAAAGGGGCTCAAAGCAAGTCAAGCTCATTCAAGCTAGAGAGTGTAAAGGGCAAGGGCCAGAAGCATCTCAACAGTCAGGCTCCAGGCTCAAAATATGGACACTGATTTTACCATAAAGTGATGAAAAAGAAATAAGGGGGAGGGGGAAGGTCATTGGGATTCAGAGATTGAGGGCAAACCTTGGAAGACACCATGGGTCACAGAGGAACCTACAAGTTGCTGCAGCAAATGGACATTCTAATGCTCACCATGTTGAGCCAAAGTCATCTGCAAGATAGGTTCAGTATCAAAAGGCAGCACCAAAAGTGGACTACTTAACAATGTTTCTGAAAGGAGAGTTTTTAATGGCTGCAATAAGAGGCCAGATAAAGTGTTTCTCCACTTAAACAACATATCAATGTAGCTTATGTATCCAAAAAATATAAATAATAAATCATTTTTAGAAGGGCTCTTGTGGGACAGGGATAGTGTCTCTACCTCTGGGTCATAAAGGTCTGTTCAAATCCCACCTGTTCCAGTGTCAGAACAGGTTGATTAGAAATTATCTTTACCATCTAATCTAGATCCCTGGTCTTATAGCACAGTGGAAATGTCTCTACTGCTAAACCAATAAGGTCTGGGTTCAAGTCCCACCTGCTCCAGAGGTGTGTCAGGTCATACTGAATGCACACACCACAGGGATCACTGATGGGGACACGATTATAATACAATTTATATTAGTGACTTGGATGAAGAAAATGAACATCTCATAGTCGTATTTGCAGGTGACACAAAAATAGATGGGAAAGCAATTGGTAAGGATGACACAAAAAATCTACTGAGGAAAATAGACAGATTAAGTGCATGGGAAAATATGAAGTTATGCACTTTTTCAGGAGGAATAGAGGAACTAAATATTATTTAAATAGAGAAAGCTACAGAATAGAGGGATTTGGGAGTCCACATGCATAAATCACAAAAAAGCTAGTATCCATATTTTGCAGGAAATAGGGAAGGGAAATGAAATGTTGCCATTTATTTCAAAGGAAATGGAATATAAAAATAGGGAGGTCTTGCTAAAACCATACAAGGCACTAGCTGGACCATAGTTAGAACACTATGAACATTCTGGCCCTTTATCTGAGGAAAGATGTACTGGCTTTGGAGGCAGTTCAGAGAAGGTTCACGAGGCTGATCCCAGGTATGGAGTAGCTTGGTAAGTTGAGGTTGAGTAAGTTGGACTTGTACTCATTAGAGTTTAGAAGAATGAGAGGTTACTTAACTGAAAGATATAAGATTCCTACAGGACTTGACAGAGCAGAGGCAGAAAGTTGGTTCCTCCTTGTGAGAGAGTCTAGGACCAAAGGACTTAATCTCAGAGTAAGGGGTTGTTCACTTAAGAAAGACATGAGGAAACATTTCTTCTCTCAGAGGGTAATGAAGTTGTGGATTTTTTTTAAATGCAGGAAGCTGTTGAGGCTGACTCATTAAGGATACTCAAGGCTGAGATTGACAGATTTTTAATTAGTAAGGGAATCAAGAATTATGGAGAAAAGACAGGAAAGTGGAGTTGAGGATTATCAGATCAGTCATGAGCACATTGAATGGTGGAGCAGACTTGAAGGGAAGAATGGAATTAAAAAGATGTCACCCAATTGTGACTTGATCTCATGAAGCACTGGTTGAAGTTATATTATGGCCTGATTGGCATCTTATGATCTCCAACACTGGCAAGTGTAAAGCACATTCTCTCGTTGCCCCACCTTCCCTATTGGTGCTGGCTGACTGGCCCTGAGACTGTGAGCTATGAGATTGCAGTTGCTGTATCTTCACACAAGACAAAGGATGCTGTGAAGATATCTTGTGTGGTAGGGTTGGGTGGGTGCCTCTGGCAACTACTTCATGCCCAAGGTTACATTGACATTTACTTGGGACACTTTGACTGAGGCTAGAATGAGGCCAGAGGTAAGATGTATAGGAAAGGGGGATTACCACACTAGAAGGTGCAATCCAGCTGACATAGATACCTTCAGGCATGATGTGGTGTTGGTGGTAGGTGCTGTCCCCTCAAACCAGACAGCAATACAGAATCCCATGGAGGACATGCTGACTGTGGACCTGGCCAGGATTGAGACCAACCTCTGTGAAAGTATAACCTTGAGCTTCATAGGAAAGGATGCAAAGTATAAATTCCCTCTTTAACACGACCGTGCACTTGGTGTTATCATATTCAGAGACCTCTTGAAAGGACCAGGGCACAGATCAACCCTGTTTTTGTGCTCTATAGTTTTAAAGGAGCTGCCACCAAAGATCAGTGCGAGAACAACAGTAGCAACTGTCATTAGCTGCTGTTATTACAGATGCCAGCCTCTTTGAAAGGACCTCAAATAGTACAAGGAGAATGCTGGATGATCAGAAATATACCCTGAAGAATGTGTAGGGAAACTAATATTTTATGATTGACTTAGTTTAGTTAATCAGACAATCAAAATATATTCACTGATTTGATTATTCTGCTTAACTGTAATCAATGTCAAACATTATTCCTTTAAAATCATGTGACTCCAAACAACTCTTGAGGAAGCACTGAAGCTAGCAAATGTGCAACATGTAGTATGGGTGGGGGATTTCAATGTCCACCACCAATAGAGTTCAACAGCAGTATTACTGATCAAGCTGGTCAGATCTTAAAGGATTTAACTGTTAGACTGTGTTAGACTGTGTCGGCAGAAGGTGGTGAGGGAACCAACAAGAGGAAAAACATACTTGACCTCATCCCCAACAGTCTCCCTGCTGCAGATGTATCTGTCCATGGTAGTATCAGTGGGACTACTATCATATTGTCTTGTGGAGATGAAGTCCCATCTTAATACTGAGGATTTCTCATTATATCATGTGAGACTATCACTGTGCTCAATTAGGTAGACTTCAAACAAATCCAGCAACTCAGGACTGGGCATCCATAAGGTGTTGTGGGCTTCAGCAGCATCAGAATTGCATTCCAACTCAATCTGCAACCTCATGACCTATCATATTCCCCCACTCAACCACCACCATCAACTTGGTTCAATGGAAAGTGCAGGAGGGCATGCCAGGAGCATTACCAGACATACCAGACATACTAGACATTCAATCTAGTGAATCTACAAATGGGGCTACTTGTATGCCAAAAAGCAAAAGAAGCAAATGGCGGAGAGATCTAAGTAATCCCACAACCAATGATCAAATTTTAGGTCTAAAGTCCCTCCACATCTAGCCATGAATGGTGGTGGGCAATTAAACATCTCACTGGGGGAGGAGGCTCCACAAAAATCATTCTTCCTCAATAATGGAAGAGCCAAACACATCAGTGCAAAAGATAAGGCTGAAGCATTTGCAGCATTCTTCAGCCAGAAGAATTGAAAGGATAATCCACCTTGCCCTTCCCTAACATTACAGATGCCAGTCTCGAGCCAATTTTGAGACACTCCACATGATCTCAAGAAACAGTTGGAAGCACTGGATAGTGCAAAGGCAATGGGCCCTGGCAACATGCTGGCAACAATACTGAAGACATGTGCTCCAGAACATGCTGTACCCCTAGCCATGACAGTACAATACAGCTACAACATCAACATCTACTGGACAACATGCAAAATTGCCCAGCTGTATCCTTGAGGCAAAAAGCAAATCCAACCAGCAAATTAGCACTCCATCGGTCTACGCTTGTTCATCAGTAAGGTGATGGAAAGTATCATCAACAGTGTGACCAAGCAGTATTGTTTAGCTACAATCTGCTCACTGATGCCCAGTTTGGGTTCCAGCAGTGCCACTAATCTCAGAGGTGAGGTGAGAGTAGCAGCCCATGACGTCAAGGCCACATTTGATCAAGTGTAGGATCAAGTAGCCCTTGCAAATCTGGAATCAACAGGAATCAGGAGGAAAACTCTTTGCTGATTGGAGTCATCCCTGGTAGACAGGAAAATGGTTGTAGTTGTTGGAGGTCAGTCATCTCAGCTCCAGGACATCTCTGCAGGTGTTCCTCAGAGAAGCGTGCCTTAGGCCCAACTATCTTCAGCTGTTTCATCAAAACCCTTCCCTCCATCATCATAAGACCAGAAGTTAGGATGTTGGCTGATGATTGCACAATGCTTAGCACCATTCACAACTCCTCAGATATTGAAGCAGTCCACGTCCAAATGCAACAAGCTTTGGATAACATCTAGGTTTGGGCTGAAAGGTGGCAACTAACTCACCCCCCATGATGCCAGGCAATATCCACCTCCAATAAGAGAGAATCTAACCACTATCCCTTGATAGTCAATGGCATTACTATTGCTGAATCCCTCACTATCATTATATTGGCTATTGACTAGAAATTGAATTGAAATATCAGTACAAATAATAAGGCTATTAGGGTAGGTCAGTGCCTATGAATCCTGCAGTAGATAATTCACCTCCTGACTCCCCAAAGCATTTCCACCATCTACAAGGCTCAAGTCCTGACTGTGATGGATTACACCCCCTGCCCCCACTGGCCTGGATGATTGCAGTTTCAACAGCTCTCAGAAGCTTGTTAGCATCCAAGACAAAGCAGTCCACATGTTTGGCACTACATCCACAAATATCCAATGCTTCCACCACCCTGACCTTCACTTGCAGCAGTACTTACCATCATCAAGATGCACTGTGGAAATTCATCAACAATCTTTAGACTGCACCCCCTCAATTCACAACCACTACCGTCTAGAAGGACAGGGCAGCAGATACATGGGAACACCAACACTTGCAAGATCCCTTCCAAGCTACTCAACATCTTGACTTGGAAATATATCCCTCATTCCTTTAGTGTCATTTGGTCAGACCTTGGAATTCTGTCCCCAAGGATATTGTAGGTCCTTAAAACCATAGATGGGAGCAATTCAGAAAGGCAGCTCACCACCAGCTAGTGATGAGCAACAAATGCAGAGATAAATTACATATGGTTACATGCTTCCAGTTGATATGACAGGGAAACATTGGCAATAATAGCACTGGAGACCCTCTGTAATGTTCTCAGCGAGAGGGTTCAAATCCCAGTGCAGTGGCTAGTGGAATTGAAACTACTCTTGTCAGAAAGCCCAACTGGTTCACTAATATCTTTTAGGGAAGGAAATCTATATCTTCACCTGGTCTGGTCTACATGTGACTATAGATCCACAGGAATGTACTTGACTTTTCACAGTCCTCTGACATGGCCTAGCAAACCACTCAGTTATAGCAATCAGGTATAGGGACTGTCTCTTTTAATCCTATTGACTATGCAATAAATTTCCAATAAATCCCCCATGTGACACTTTGCCATAAGCTTGTACACTCTACCTTAATAAACGTTTCAGCCCATACTATCTGTCCAACACTTAGTTTCTAGCCTTGACCGTGGTACAGCATGAATGCTTGGTGTTAGACACCAGCAGTAGACGCCATATAGTGCACCTTGTTTGTTATTCCTAAAGTATTATGCATGAGGCTAGTCACATGATAAATTGATCTTTCTGTCTGGGAGTTTTATAATGGCAATGTATTTGTTCTTTCCAATAGAGTTGGATAGCTTCAATCAACTTGCTTTTAAATACAAAGTGTTTCATTCCTGAATTTGTCAAAAAAAACAGTTCAAGGGAGCAACTCAAGCTTTATAGGTTTGAATGCTAACAACTCAAAAATAGTTTAGGAGTGTTACAAAAATGCTTTTTAAATAATATTCAAACTGCTTAACATAAAATGTCTATAAAATAGTTGCATATTTTTGATGTAAAGATGAAGTTTCATAATTATTTACATGCAAGCATAATTAGAACATAGAACAGTACAGTACAGGTACAGGCTCTTCAGACCACCATGCCTCTGCCAACTATAATGCTATTCTAAACTAATTCTAAATGCCCGCACAAGGTCCATATTCCTCTATTCTCTGCCTGTTAATGCATCTGATGAAATGCCTCATAAACATTGATATCATACCTGCTTTTACTACCTGGGAAAAAGTGAGGACTACAGATGCTGGAGATCAGAGTCTACAGTGTGGCACTGGAAAAGCACAATAGGTCAGGCAGCATCCGAGGAGCAGGAGAATCAACGTTTTGGGCATAAGCCCTTCATCAGGAATGAGCTTGTAGGTTGGGGCTGAGAGATAAATGGGAGGTGGAGCAGTTGGCAGAAGGTAAATGGGAAAGCTTTTACTACTCTTACTACCTGTAAGTGTATTCCAGGCACCTACTATTTTGTGCGTAAAAAAACTCCCCTTGCACATCTCCTTTAAATTTTCCCCCTTCTTACCTTAAACGTATATAGAGGTTTATAAAATTGTGACAGTTATAGATAAGTGAATGGCAGATGTCTTTTCCCTTGGGTGGGGGATTTCAAGACTAGAGGGCATACTTTTAAGGTGAGAGAAGAACAATTTGAAAAAAGACACAATGGATTTTTTTTTACAAAGACAGTGGTTCGTATGTGAAATGAACTTCCAGGGGAAATGATGGTTGCGGGTACAGTTACAATGCTTAAGAGACATTTAGATCAGTATACGAATAAGAAATATTCAGAGGGATATGGGCTAAGTGTAGGCAGGTGGGATTAGTTGAGTTTGGGATTATGGTCAGCATGGACTGGTTGGACCAAATGGTCTGTTTCCGTACTGTATTACTATATGACTCTATACCCACTATTATATGACATTTCCACACTGGGAAAGAGACTCCTGTCCACCCTATCCATATCTCTGTAATTTTATATACTTCTATCAATTGGTTACTTGCATTTAATATTTAAGTGTAAAATGGCCAATTTTGAAACCTTGGTAAATTGACATTGAAAGTCTGAATCTGTTAAAAATGTTGGAATATAAGTTAATGTTAGTGGAGTTGAAAGCCTCCATCTTACTGTTTAATTAACCAGTGTACACTGGTTCTATATTAGACTGGCACTCTAATTACAGTGTAGGTTCCAACGTGAGCAATCGATCAAATGGAATGTTTGAAAATAAGAAATCAGACCTTTGTTAAACTGAATGTAAAAAGATTTACATTCAATAAATATTGTGAAGTGCCACTGAGTGGGGCAACGACAAAATTAAACAGTCACTGCTATGGCTTAAATCATATGGTGTCAATTCTACTAGATCTGACAGTGGAAGGCCAAACTCATAACATTCTCCCATTGTGGGTCTCTGCATACCTTGTACTAACATTAGAAAAAAATCCAGCTAGACTTGCAAAGTTATCAAATGTATGCATTGTTGCATAATGCATTGCTGGTTTGAATTGAATTTATTAATATGGATAAATTGTGAAAATGTTGGTCACACCTAAACAGCTATCTATAGCTGTTAAAGTTGCCCTGTACTGTAAAATGAGCAGTTTTGGCAGTATGGGAATCAAATTATACTGTTAAAACAATAGCGGTGCAAGTGGTTCTACAATGTAATTCTGCAATGAATTATTGCAGTCCGACAGATTTTTAGTACCTCAGATACACAATTAGTGTTAAATTTAGGAAGGCATTGTTAGATTCTGTGACTTTGATATTTCCTAGGGTGGGGTTTCAATGTTGGGGGAGGTTGTTGGGACAACAGTTGGGAAACCCAAAAGAGCAGATTTTCATTTCATGCTGCATCCAATATTCCGATGCCCATGTTTCCTACCTTGACAGCTAGACTGGATGGCAAGCCTGATTGCCTGTCTGACAAGGAAAACTTGGGAAAAGGCTGGAAGTAGGCTTAGCAGCGGTGATGTGACTTTGGCAAAAATGGTGGTGGGTGGAGCCACATAAAAAGAGCATAATTCAGAGGTGTCAGGTATGATCATGGGAAGTTTGGGGGATTGCAGAAAAGTTGGGCATGATAATGGAGGATGATCAGTCAGGGCTATGGGAAGTAAACCTTTAAAAACTCTTCTAATATATATTTTCTCCTTCTCACCTCCTTTTAGCCTCCTTAGGATTGCTAAAAATTGTGAAACCTGAACAACAGTGATAAAAATAAACCATGTAAGATCAAAACACAGTACCTCCTTAAAAGATATTAATGAATAACCTGCCTCCTGTGATTAGTCACTTGTTCTTCATCCTGTCTTCATTACAAGTAGAAATAGTCAGGTTTGAAGTGAGGTTTAAAACTTTTAACCTTTCCACTTCCCATTTTTTACTTTGCACACTTTTTGAGAATCTTCCACATTTCATTTGTATTGCAGAGTCTGCTCCATTGGTCACATATTAACCCATTTCAGGAAGATACCGGTTTGTTAAACAAAATATACATTTTGCATAGACTTCGGTCAGTTTGCAGTTCTATGTAATTTGTTGGGCAAGCAGTTGATAAAGAAGAAACAGTAGCATTCCCTTTATGTATTCACATTACACTTCAGAATACTTAGGTAAGCATTAGTCTCTTGGCTCATAATATCTAACATCTGTCCAAGCACTGAATAATTCTAAAGTATCTTCAGTTCATTTACTGCCTCCAGACTTAAGTCTGTCATTATCAACCTCCCATCTTCTGTCATCCATAATTCCAGCTGATCCAAATTCTGCTATTCATATGCTATAGATTCCTAGAGCTCAGACTTGAAATAATTTTCCCTTTTGTTAAATTTCTCCTTGGTCTTGTCCCGTCTGCCAACCTGTGAACAGAAGATACCCTAAGATCGCCCTCTGCTGGCACTCAACATAAACCCAACTGCTACGTGGGCCTCTTATTTGGTCAAGGAATAGGGGCATTGATCGTCTTTGTAACAGTAAAAGTGGTGTAAAATATTTCTCAGAGGGCATGTCCACTATCAGATATGATCTCTTTCTCTCTAGAACAATTTAAGAATCAATTAGAAAACTGTAAAGTCATTCTGGATGTAAACCAAGATGATCACAATTGGGTGGAATGATCTTATGATCAAAACAAAGCTTGATATTTCATTATAGAACACTGCCCTTTGATCATAGGTTTCTAGCAACTATAGTTTAATGTATGTCTAAATCGCTTCTCAGAATGCCTGTTCAAAAAAGAGTTTGACATTAGGCACCATGAGCATCAGACACTTTCCGCAGTTAGTTGAAGATCTCTCTGGGATTTTATGCTTCTTGACCAATCTTCTTCATCCAAAGCACGCTAAATTCCGAATCTGCAATGTATTTTCATAATGGAAAGCTGTGCACTTTAACTGTAATTAGTTTTCATTCGTGAAAATATCTAGCATTTGACATACCTCTAACTGCACATATTCCATTGAGTGAGCCAGTTGCATAAAACTTATTGCCATAACTGAAAATTATTGAATTTTGACAGAAAAAAAGCAGTGATGGGAGAAAGGTCTGAATACAAATCAAGGGAAGCCGAGAAAATCTGGGTCTCACTGCACCCTGAAGAATTTCAGTTATAATTTGAAAATGGAAACATAATTTATTAAATACAAATGTGAATGCAATCTTACACAACAAACATAAATAAATAGTACTTTAGTCATGCTGCTATTTGTGAATAGCAAAATGAAAGTACATGAATCATTCAGCATTATTGCAGCGTTCACAATAACAATCTGGTGTAACATTCAACATGTACTCTGCTAGAGTTGCAGATGCATTGTAATTTTGAGTTCTCAAATCAGCTGCTCCAGTAACACACAGCAGAAATTTACCATACTTCTTTTTAAATTGCAGCAAGAAATTGAAAAGAAAAATGAAAATTAATAAAATGTCTGATTCCTCAAATTGCTAAGTGGTATCACGATGATCCTTCTTTTGACCACCAGTCTGAGTTAACCTAACCCCACTCAGATGCCTCATTTGGCCTCAGTTGCCAGAGGTTTGGGAAGGGAAGCTCTATCTCTGATGCAAATGCCCATGTGAAAATGAAATAAGGATAGCAATAGGTTGCAAATACAGAGCAAATGCACACACATGATTAAATTAGATTATTGTCTTTTCTAATGTGGTTGTTACTAGTTCTGTTTTAATGACATATGTTGGATTTACTGAACTTTACAACTGATCTTGTAATCAGTAATTATCTCCAATGTGACTCTATTGTGAGTGGGAATTGCAAAGTATCTCCTGGATGGAGTATTGCTTCCATCCTGCTCCCATAATTGCAACTCCTGCATTGTCCATTGTCTGCACAGCTTCAGTTACAAAAGAAGGATTTAATATTGTCAGTTTGTAAAAGCTGTTTGAACAGAAGTGTAAGTTTGCAATTATACTAGGATTTGGAGTATTTGTGTAAAATTAGAGTTTTGGTTTCATTGCATATACCATACAGTGAAATTTGATTGAAATAAAATCACATCATCTGCACTTTTCATAGGAAGGAGCTGATAGTAGAGATGCTCAAATATGATATAAATACTGTAATTAGATTGTGGTGTGCATGTATGTATAGTTTTTGGCACTTCTGATTTATTGAGAGGATTAGCATTTCTTTGTGTTTGCCAAGTATATTCAAATATAAAGCTACTGCCAGCCACATAGGGGTATCATAAAATAAACCACAATTCACATTAGAAATTCAGCATACCAAATGTCTTTTAAAGACATTTGCTGTCTCTTAAGTCATTGGGCTATTACTACTTCAGGGAGTAAATTCAGTTCCCTCTCTCTCCAGAATATTATACAATGTAGCACAGCATGTGTATGACATGTGCATAAAATACATGCTGTTGCTGATTATGCAAGAACATATATGCAAATATACGCAGACATTATCAGCAGGAGGCCACACAGCCACTCGAAGCTGCTCTGCCACTCAATAAGATCATGATTGATTTGATTATCATACATTCCCGCCTACCCCCGGTAATCTATCAGGCCTTTGCTTATCAAGAATCTATCCTCCTTTGCCTTAAAATTATTCAAGGATTCTGTTTCCATCACCATTCAGCAAGAGAGTTCAAAGTTTTATGACCATCTGAGAGAAAAGAAATTGCCTCTACTCATTTCAAATGCATTACATCTTATTTTTAATGCCCCTAATTGTCTTTAATAATAGATGTCTTTAAAACTAGTTCCATAGATTCTCGCAAAATAGGAAATATCATTTCCACATCCACCCTGTCAAGGTCCCTCATGATCTTATGTTTCAATCAAATAGCATCTTACTTCTCTAAATTCCAACAAATACAAGCATAATATTTCCAAACCTTTCTAATAAGAGATAAAATGCTCACTGCAGGTATTCATCCAGTAAACCATTTCTGACCTACTTCCTTAAATTTAAAACCTTCCTTCAAACCAAAATTGTCGACAGTGCTCTAGATGTGGTCTCATCAATGCCCTATAACATAACTTTGTTGTAGTTACATTCAATTCCCCTTGCAATAAACAAAAACATTTTATTTGCTTTCCTCATTACTTTCTGTACCTATTTAATAACATTTTTTGTGATTAATGCACTAAGATACCCAGGCCACTCTGCACCTCAAGAGTTCTGTAATCTTTCATCATTTACATGCTTCTTCTGCCAAAATGAACAAAATTTCAGATTTTCCTATGTTATCCTCCATTTGCCCCTCTTTGTCCATTCACTTATCTATATCTCTTTCTAGCCTCCTTGAGTCATCATCATGACTTACTTTCCTACCTATTTTGTGGCATCATTAAATTTAGCACAATTTTTTCAGTATTTTCATCAATTTTGTACAAATTGCAAAAAGTCGAGATCCCAATACTGATGAGAGTAACACATGACTCATTATATCCTGCTAAGCAGAAGAAGATCATTCATGCTTCCTCTGTGACCTGTTAGATAGCCAATCTTCTATATATGCCATTATATTACTGCCTACTCTATGAGCTTTTATTTTCAGCAATAACCTTTGATGTGGCATCTTTTCAAATGCCTTCTGAGACATAAAAAACATACAGCACATCCATGTGTTCCCCCTTATCCACAACACGTGTTACTTCTTCAAAGAATTCCAATGAATTGATTATATATGAGTTCTCCTTTAGAAAATTATGTTGGCTCTGTCTAGTTACTTTTTTTTCTTTTCTCAGTGTCCTGTTATAATGTCTTTATTAATAGGTTCAAATATTTTCCTACAAAAGATGTTAAGCTAACTGGCCAGTAGTTCCTGTTTTCTGTTTCCTTTTGTTTTTGAACAAAGGAGTTACACTTGCTATTTTCCAATCTAATGGAACTTTCTCTGAATCAAAAGTGTTTTGGAAAATTAAAACCAATGCATCAACTGTATCTTGTCACTGCTTTTCAGACCCTAAAGTCCATTAGGGCACATGGACTTCTCAGCCCACAGCTCCAACAACTGACTCAGTACTACTTGCCTGGCAATTGTAATTTTCTTGAATTCCTGCCTCCCTGCCATTTCCTTATTTATAGCTATTTCTGAGATATTACTTATATCCTCTCCAGTGTAGACTAGTGTAAAATATTCATCCAATTCATTGGCCATCTCAAAACTTTCCATTATTAATTCCTAGAACCAGCTTTTACAACACTACCATTCACTTTGTAAATTCATTTTATTTTAAGTATCTATGGAAAATCTTAATGTTTATTTTTATATTTCCAGTTAGCTGTTTCTAGTACTCTAACTTTTATCTCTCAATTAATCTTTTAGTTATTCTTTGCAGTTTTTTCCTGCATTCTATCCAATCTTCTGATCTGCCATCTTTGTGCAATTAATGTGCTTTTTCTTAAAGTTTAATTTTTTTTAGTTGAACATGGATGGTTGGTCCTTTTCTTCAAATTTTTATTTCTCTTTGAGATGCATCTATTGTGTATATTCTGAAATATCTGTTTAAATATCGATCACTGCAACCATATTGAGATACCTCTTAGCCTAATTTGCCAGTTCACTTTAGCTAACTCGGCCTTCATACCTTATATATGCCCTGATTTAAGTTTAAAATACTAGTCTTGGACCCACTTTTCTCCCTCTCAACTTGAATATTAATTTAATTATATTAGGATTGCATCAGCAACATTACAGGTGTGTGGATCGTTTTCCAGTTCATTCTGAGGAAAACTCATCAAGCTGAACCACTGACTCCATTTCTCCAGAGGTTGCAGGCATGTAAGAGGATATTTGCAACATTTTCTGTTTTTATTTTCAATTTCTAGCATCTAATATATTTTATTTTGGTCACAGTGTGAGAATTCTTTATTATTAATTTGAAACTAAGAACACAGAAAATCAAATATTTGCTGTAGGTTTGGAAGCTACAATCTGGAAAATTGCAAGTGAAAGAGTGTGTATTTTATTATACTGGTATATTATATTATTGAAATCCTCTTAATACAGGTAAATGTAAAGAGGAACCAACCTTTCATTCTCCTATCACTTTTCAAGTGATCACAAATGAAAGATATTGGCACTGATCTGAACTCCCAGCAGGAAGGTGGAGAACAGTGACATTCCTGCCCTAGAGGGCAGTCAGAGGCCTGAAAGGTATTAATCACTGAATACATCTGGTCAGCTATTCATCCTATGTGGGGAAAAATGTAGTTGACCATTCAAGAAAACCAATAAACAGCAACCTCCCACCAGCATCAGAAATAGATGACTGGGGACCGGTAGATGTTGGAGAGTTTTATTGTGAAAGCCTTACAGCTAATAAAAAAGGTAAGTGGTGGAGAAACCTGTGGATGCAAGTCTGAGATTTCTGGATAAAAGTTCTGAGAAGCTGGATAAATGGTTCTTTTTCTAAACGGTGAAAGTTCATAAAGCCAAAGTACAAAAGGATCTCGGAGTGCTAGTATAGTATTCTCTAAAGGTTAACTTTCAGGTTGAGTCCGTGGTTAAGAAAGCAAATGTAATGTTGTCATTTATCTCAAGAGGGTTGGAATGTAAAAGTAGTGATGTGCTACTGAGACTTTATAAAGCTCTGGCTAGGCCCCATTTAGAATACTGTGTCCAGCTTTGTGCCCTACACCTCAGGAAGGACATACTGGCACTGGAACATGTCCAGCGGAGATTCACATGAATGATCCCTGTAATGGTAGGCCTAACATACGATGAACGGCTGAGGATCCTGAGATTGTATTCATTAGAGTTTAGAGGTTGAGGGGAGATCTAATAGAAACTTACAAGATAATGCATGGTTTAGAAAAGGTGAACGCTGAGAAATTGTTTCTGTCAGGTGGGGATACTAGGACCCATGGGCACAGCCTTAGAATTAGAGGATGTCAATTTAGAACAGAAATGAGGAGACATTTCTTCAGCCAGAGAGTGGTGGGCCTGTGGAATTCATTGCCACGGAGCGTAGTGGAGGCCAGGACATTAAATGTCTTCAAGGCAGAGATTGATAAATTCTTAATCTTGCAAGGAATTAAGGAATACAGGGAGAGTGTGGGTTGAAATGCCCAGCAGCCATGATTGAATGGCTGAGTGGATTCAATGGGCTGACTGGCCTTACTTCCGCTCCTATTTCTTATGGTCTTATGGTCTTATACATTTCCTTGTAGGGTCCGCTGAAATATTCCTGCACCTTTGAGTGTACGAAAGCTGTTTTTGTAAAATTTAGCTTGCTGACTTCCTTACAACTTCACTTAGTGGATCACTTATAGTCAGAGTTCTGAAGGGGGATGAAAGAATCATAAACTGGTACAGAATTTCAGAAGGCCATTTGATTCATTGTATTTCTCCAGTTTTTTACACAAACAAGTCAGCTAGTCCCTTCATCTTCACCTTTTTCACATAGCCCTGAAAACCTTTCTTTTCCATATCATTATCAATTTTCTTTTGAAAAATACAATTGAATCTTCCCTTACCAGTCTCAGGCTGTATAACTCAGACTGTAAACACTAACAATGCAAAACTTGTTTTCCTCACATAGCTTCTGGATTTTCTGTAAATCAACTTAAATTGCTGTTTTCTGTTTCTCAACCACTCTGCCAGTGTAACAATTTTGATTAAATTCCCTACAGGATGGAAACAGGCTGTTCAGCCCAACATGTCCATACTGACTCTCCAAAGAGTAATCCACCCAGACTCATTTCTCTACATTTACCCCTGACTAATGCACCAACACTATGGGCAATTTAGCATGGCCAGTTCACCTAACCTGCACATCTTTTGGAATGTGGGACAAAACCAGAGCACCTGGAGGAAACCCATGCTAACATGGGGAGAACATGTAAACTCCATACAGACATCACCTGAGGCCAGAATTGAACCCAGGTCCCTGGCACTGTGAGGCAGCAGTGCTAACCACCATGCCACCCCTTTCTCTCTATATATTCTGTCCAGACTCCTCATGATTTTGAACACTTCTATCAAGTATTCCCTCAACCTTCTCTGAAGAGAGCAGTCCTAGCTTTTCCAAGTTATCCATTTAACTATAGTTCAAATTTCTGGAACCATGTTTATGTATCCCCTACACCTTATTGATCATGTTCTCAATCTACGATTTTCAATTATTTGAAGGCCCTCTGTATGAAATTGCATCCTTTATTTTATTTTTCCTTTCTTCCTTTCTCTTACCAAAATATTTCACATTTCTCAGCACTAAATAGCAAATTATCCCATTGGGAAACATGATGGCTGGACCCACAGGACCATAGAAGATGGAGCATGCAAAGGCCATGACAGAGTGGGTGTACATCAGGACAAAATAGCCATGGCCTAGGGCTCTAGAGGCCGGCTATGCTCAGGTCAGGGACAGGGCCCACTATGCTTAGGTCAAGGTTCAGGAATCAGGGACAGGGCCAATGACTTAGGTTACACGCAGCACTCACAATTTCTGTTCAAAACACAGCCATATAGCAGTGGCCTGCTGGCAGGAAAACATCCTGTGATTAAGGCAGAGGCAGGAAGTGGCCCAGTGAGATGTTAATTATCTCCAAATCACTACAATTCAATCCAGCAGTGGCTTAAGCATTAAATGGGATTGCTTGTGCCTCCCGAAGGCTGTCAACAAATCCTGACACATCTCCATCCAGCCTATCAGCAGGTGAGTCTCTTATCCTCTTGCCTCCATGGATATCAGAAAGTGGAAACTTTTGAAATCCACCTCCTACCCTTACCTCCAATACTTCCAATGCACCTCCTTCTGCAATCCTCCCCCTGCAATGTCTATCTTGCATTCACTCCTGAGTCATAGGATCTAATGATGATTTCTGGTGAAGTCTCTGCAACATTACCTCAGCAGGTACCACGAGGGTTTTCCATTACTTTTACTGACCTGTTAAGATGCAGTCAACTCAGGTACACCTCCAAAACAGAAGAAACTGTTCGACTTTCCAACGGATCTCCAACATTAAATTCCACCATCTTCTTCACTTGTCTTCCCATTCCATCAAACAGTGTTTGAACTCATGATATTTGTCACTATTCTCTTCACAATCAACAAATCCTGACAGATCTGCGTCCAGCCAATCAGCAGGTGAATCTCTTATCCTCTTACCTCCATGGATATTGGAAAGTGGAAGCTGTTGAAATCCCTCCTTACCAGCATTGTGGGTCAACACACAGCAAGTGGACAGCAGCGATTCAAGAAAGCAGCTCAGCACCATTTCTCAAGGGCAAATAGGGACAGGCAATCAATACTGGCTAGCCAGTGATGCCCAAGTCCCACAAGTGCATTTTAAAAATTCCATATTTTGTGTCATCTAAAAATTTCACAATTATGCCTTGTACATCAGTGTTTAGGTCATTAATAAATATCTAGAAGAGCTGTGGTCCTAGTATTGACCACCACAGAACCCCACTATACACCAAATCCAGTCCAATAAACGACTATTCATGACTACTCTCTATATACATACCCGGGACAATTACCCTTCCACTCATCAATTCCACACTCATGATGCCACTTTCCCTTTTACTCTGTAGGCTGCAAATTTGCTGACAAGCCAATTTATGTGGACCTTATCAAATGCCTTTGTAAACTCATCTACGATACATCAACAACATAACCCTCATTAAACAAAACTAAAAGCCTCAAGACCTCAAAATAATTAACCAAAATTTGTCCTTTCATAAATTCTTCAACATTTGTTTAAGTAAATGTTACTTCTGTCTTGGATTTTATTTTTAATAGTGCTCATGCCACCAAAGTTAAACCAACTGATATCTTTATACTTTTGAATTAGATTAGATTTCCTACAGTGTGGAAACAGGCCCTTCGGCCCAATAAGTCCACATCGACCCTCTGAAGTGTAACCCACCTCCCTCTGACTAATTGTCAGTAGTATTAGAATGGCCAATTCACGTGACCTGCACATCTTTGGACTGTGGGAGGAAACCGGAGAACCCGGAGGAAACCCACGCAGACACGGGGAGAATGTGCACAGTGCCCAAGGCTAGAATCAAACCTGGATCTCCTGGTGCTGTGAGGCAGCAGTGCTAACCACTGAGCCATCATGCCGTAATATTTGCAATTCTCCAGTTATCTGACATTACTCCAGTACCTAAGCAGAATTAGAAGATTATGAAGAATGCCTTTGCAATTTCCACACTTACTGTCCACTCTTATCTTTCATCTTTAATGCTTTTTTTTATTTTTCATTGAATAAAAATGTGCAAGATGAGATTTGAATAAATGGACAACCTGAAGATCATGAAGCATAGATTCTGTATTTCATTGACATTGAGTCAATACAAACGGAAATGGAAATTAAGGATAAACAAAGTATTATTTAATGTATGTACAGGGAACAAAGCTATGGGTTACATTATACTGAGGAATCCTTGGTTGTCTGAGGAGGCTGTACTATGGTCACTTGCAGTAGCCACCTTTTTTTCCCTTTTTTAAAAATTAACCCAATTTTCTAATTAACCCGTTCAGAGATGTTATTACACTCACCTCTAGAACAGGTGAGACTTGAATCTGGGCCTCTCGGTTCAGGGGAAGGGACTCTACCACTGTGCTACAAGAGGGCAGAAATCATCCTTCCACTGATTCAGTAATTCCATCCATTCGACTTCAATTTACATAATTGGCTCATTCATTGTCCAAGAATGTGCATTTAAAATTATGGACTCAAGTAATCAAGACCATTATATTGTTTGCACTAATTGCCTCTTTGATATATCAGCAAAGTAGCTATAATGAGAATAAAACACTTAATAGCGATATCTGAAGCTCCTATATCACGATCACAAGAGAATGCATCACAGCTAGAGATTCACACACTGGATTATTACCATCACCATAAAAAGAACTGGAGTCAAAAAGTAGCAATAACCTGGATGTAGGTGAAACAGAGAACAATAACGCATAGAGTCATGGAGTCATAGAGATGTACAGCATGGAAACACACCTTTCAGTCCAATCTGTCCATGCTGACCAGATATCCCAACCTAAGCTAGTCCCACCTGCCAGCACCCGGCCCATATCCCTCCAAACCCTTCCTATTCAAATACCCATCCAAATGCCTCTTAAATGTTGCAATTGTACCAGCCTCCACCACTTCCTCTGGCAGCTCATTTCATACCCGTACCACACTCTGTGTGAAAAAGTTGCCCCTTAGGTCTCTTTTATATCTTTCCCCTCTCACCCTAAGCCTATGCCCTCTTGTTCTGGACTCCCGGACCCCAGGGAAAAGACTTTGTCTATTTATCCCATCCATGCCCCTCATAATTTTGTAAACCTCTATAAGGTCACCCCTCAGCCTCTGACGCTCCAGGGAAAACAGCCCCAGCCTGTACAGCCTCTCCCTGTAGCTCCAATCCTCCAACCCTGGCAACATCCTTGTAAGTCATTTCTGAACCCTTTCAAGTTTCACAACATCTTTCCGATACTAAGGAGGCCAGAATTGCATGAAATATTCCAACAGTGACCTAACTAATGTCCTGTACAGCTGCAACATGACCTCCCAACTCCTGTACTCAATACTCCGACCAATAAAGGAAAGCATACCAAACGCCTTCTTCACTATCCTATCTACCTGCGACTCCACTTTCAAGGAGCTATGAACCTGCACTCCAAGGTCTCTTTGTTCAGCAATACTCCCTAGGACCTTACCATTAAGTGTATAAGTCCTGCTAAGATTTAATTTCCCAAAATGCAGCACCTTGCAGTTATTTGAATTAAACTCCATCTGCCACTTCTCAGCCCATTGGCCCATCTGGTCCAGATCCTGTTGTAATCTGAGATAACCCTCTTCATTGTCCACTACATCTCCAATTTTGGTGTCATTTGCAAACTTACCAACTGTACCTCTAATGCTCGCACCCAAATCATTTATGTAAATGACAAAAAGTTGAGGACCCAGCACCGATTCTTGTGGCACTCCACTGGTCACAGGCCTCCAGTCTGAAAAACAACCCTCCACCACCACCCTCTGTCTTCTACCTTTCAGCCAGTTCTGTATCCAAATGGCTAGTTCTCCCTGTATTCCACAAGATCTAACCTTGCTAATCAGTCTCCCATGGGGAACCTTGTCGAACGTCTTACTGAAGTCCATATTGATCACATCTACTCCTCTGCCCTCATCAATCTTCTTTGTTACTTCATCAAAAACTCAATCAGGTTTGTGAGACATGATTTCCCACGCACAAAGCCATGTTGACTATCCCGAATCAGTCCTTGCCTTTCCAAATACATTCTGGATTAGTGGTGTTGGAAGAGCACAGCAATTCAGGCAGCATCCAAGTAGCTTCGAAATCGACGTTTCGGGCAAAAGCCCTTCATCAGGAATAAAGGCAGTGAGCCTGAAGCATGGAGAGATAAGCTAGAGGAGGGTGGGGGTGGGGAGAAAGTAGCATAGAGTACAATGGGTGAGTGGAGGAGGGGATGAAGGTGATAGGTCAAGGAGGAGAGGGTGGAGTGGATAGGTGGAAAAGAAGATAGGCAGGTAGGACAAGTCGGGACAGGTTATGGGGACAGTTACTGAGCTGGAAGTTTAGAACTAGGGTGAGGTGGGGGAAGGGGAAATGAGGAAATGTTGAAGTCCACATTGATGCCCTGGGGTTGAAGTGTTCCGAGGCGGAAGATGAGGCGTTCTTCTTCCAGGCGTCTGGTGGTGAGGGAGCGGCGGTGAAGGAGGCCCAGGACCTCCATGTCCTCGACAGAGTGGGAGGGGGAGTTGAAATGTTGGGCCACAGGGCTGTGTGGTTGATTGGTGCGGGTGTCCCGGAGATGTTCCCTAAAGCACTCTGCTAGGAGGCGCCCAGTCTCCCCAATGTAGAGGAGACTGCATCGGGAGCAACGGATACAATAAATGATATTAGTGGATGTGCAAGTAAAAGGAGGTTCAGCAATTCATCAACTTCACCAACACATTCCACCCTGACCTTAAATTTACCTAGACCATCTCTGACACCTCCCTCCCCTTCCTGGACCTCTCCATCTCCATTAATGACGACCGACTTGACACTGACATTTTTTACAAACCCACCGACTCCCACAGCTACCTGGATTACACCTCTTCCCACCCTACCTCTTGCAAAAATGCCATCCCGTATTCCCAATTCCTCCGCCTCCACCGGATCTGCTCCCAGGAGGACCAGTTCCACCACAGAACACACCAAATGGCCTCCTTCTTTAGAGACCGCAATTTCCCTTCCCATGTGGTTAAAGATGCCCTCCAACGCATCTCGTCTACATCCCGCTCCTCCGCCCTCAGACCCCACCCCTCCAACTGTAACAAGGACAGAACGCCCCTGGTGCTCACCTTCCACGCTACCAACCTTCGCATAAACCAAGTCATCCGACAACATTTCCGCCACCTCCAAACAGACCCCACTACCAGGGATATATTTCCCTCCCCACCTCTTTCCGCCTTCCGCAAAGACCGTTCCCTCCGCGACTACCTGGTCAGGTCCACGCCCCCAAAGAACCCACCCTCCAATCCAGGCACAATCCGGGAGGAGGTGTGGGTGCAGGTTTTACAGTTCCTCCAATCCACCGCAGGAACTGTAAAACCTGCACCCACACCTCCTCCCTCACCTCTATCCAAGGCCCTAAAGGAGCCTTCCACATCTATCAAAGTTTTACTTGCATATCCACTAATATCATTTATTGTATCTGTTGCTCCCGATGCGGTCTCCTCTACATTGGGGAGACTGGGCGCCTCCTAGCAGAGCGCTTTAGGGAACATCTCCGGGACACCCGCACCAATCAACCACACAGCCCCGTGGCCCAACATTTCAACTCCCCCTCCCACTCTGTCGAGGACATGGAGGTCCTGGGCCTCCTTCACCGCCGCTCCCTCACCACCAGACGCCTGGAGGAAGAACGCCTCATCTTCCGCCTCGGAACACTTCAACCCCAGGGCATCAATGTGGACTTCAACAGTTTCCTCATTTCCCCTTCCCCCACCTCACCCTAGTTCTAAACTTCCAGCTCAGTAACTGTCCCCATAACCTGTCCTGACTTGTCCTACCTGCCTATCTTCTTTTCCACCTATCCACTCCACCCTCTCCTCCTTGACCTATCACCTTCATCCCCTCCTCCACTCACCCATTGTACTCTATGCTACTTTCTCCCCACCCCCACCCTCCTCTAGCTTATCTCTCCATGCTTCAGGCTCACTGCCTTTATTCCTGATGAAGGGCTTTTGCCCGAAACGTCGATTTCGAAGCTACTTGGATGCTGCCTGAACTGCTGTGCTCTTCCAGCACCACTAATCCAGAATCTGGTTTCCAGCATCTGCAGTCATTGTTTTTGCCTTTACAAATACATGTACATCCTGTCCCTCAGGATTCCCTCCAACAACTTGCCCACCACTGAGGTCAGGCTCACTGGTTTATAGTTCCTTGGCTTGTCTTTACCACCCTTCTTAAACAGTGGCACTACATTTGCCAACCTCCAGTCTTCCGGCACTTCACCTGTGACTATCGATGATGCAAATATCTCAGCAAGAGGCCCAGCAATCACTTCTCTAGCTTTCCACAGAGTTCTTGGGTACACCTGATCAGGTCCTGGGGATTTATCCACCTATAACCATTTCAAGACATCCAGTACTTCCTCCTCTGTAATCTGGACATTTTGCAAGATGTCACCATCTATTTCCTGACAGTCTATATATTCCATATCCTTTTCCACAGTCAATACTGATGCAAAACATTCATTTAGTATCTCCCCATTTTCTGCGTCTCTACACAAAGGCCGCCTTGCTGATCTATGAGGGGCCCTATTTTCTCCCTAATTACCATTTTGTCCTTAATATATTTGCAAAAACCTTTTGGATTCTCCTTAATTCTATTTGCCAAAGCTATCTCATGTCCCCATTTTGCCCTCCTGATTTCCCTCAAGTATACTTCTACTTCCTTTATACTCTTCTAAGGACTCACTCGATCTATCCTGTCTATACCTGACATATACTTCCTTCTTTTTCTTAACCAAACCCTCAATTTCTTTAGTCATCCAGCATTTCCTATACCTACCAGCTTTCCCTTTCACCCTGACAGGCATATACTTTCTCTGGATTCTTTTTATCTCATTTCTGAAGGCTTCCCATTTTCCAGCTGTCCCTTTACCTGCGAACATCTGCCTTCAATCAGCTTTCGAACGTTCTTGCCAAATACCGTCAAAATTGGCCTTTCTCCAATTTAGAACATCAATTTTTAGATCTGGTTTATCCCTTTCCATCACTATTATAAAACAAATAGAATCATGGTCGCTGGCCCCAAAGTGCTCCCTCACTGACACGTCAGTCACCTGCCCTGCCTTATTTCCCAGGAGTAGGTTCCGACATCCTGATCACTGACTGTGTTGTCCTTGATAAATTACATTAGGTACCTATTTGCCAGAACATTGAATTTATCCTCATCTTCAAAGCTACCCAATCTGCCACAATTGGATGGCGTTGTCTCCAGTGCCCAGAAGTTAAAGTTATTGTGAAAATGTGAAGTCCTTTGCTGAGGTTGAGGGTTTCAGTCTTATGACCTGAATCAAAGATTTAAGTAAGAGCGTATTCAACATAAGAATCTAATATTACAAAAAATCACCTGAAGATCATCTGGTTCCATGTTTAAAGTCCAGCTGCACATCCTGCAATCAGGTTTGATCCCTTGAACTGTGTGCTTGAGCACAGTCAGGGTGTGGCCCAGAGCAAATCAGAGCTGATTGCTTGCTTCCTGGATGTGAACCTGGAAGTCTTGCTGGATGAGATGATGCAGAGGAAGGCATTCCTTTATCCAGCTGACCACCAAAGGAGGCTACACCATCAGACCAAGCCAGCTTAGGCACAGATTGCAGCCTAGGTCAGAGCTACATCCTGGGTGAAAGGGAGATCCAGCAGTGCAGGAGAAAGGTCAATAATCTTTTGGATGCCACAAAGGTAAGTGCCACCCTCCTCTCTCTGTTACCTCAAACTCACCCAAATTCTGACATTTCACACACATCTTACCAAGGTTTCTGGACTAATCTCATTTCCACTCAATGGCTCTCACCCACCTCATTCTCCCAAACTACTAACCATTCCTACCCTCTGCACATCCCACTCTCTGTGGGGACACTTCACAACCTCTCCTGCTCCTGTTTCACCATTAACTGCTCTTCCATCCACCTGAACTATACTCAGTTCCTCTCACTGCAGAAAATAATGGCTCACAACCAGGTGGAAAGGTCTGAACGTGTCAGGAGTGTTGCGGACATCAGGCTGTTCGTCCCCCACCATGATAAAAATCAGTTCTTTGCCAGACATGAGCATCATCATTCATGTGGGAATGGAGGCACATCAATGGGCAACAGCACAATAAGCTTTGTTTTGCTGCGCTGCTCTTCCGATATTACCAGTGCTAACTCATGACTAATCAGCACAAGCTTTTACTCCTTTCATTCCCTCTCTTATGCAGGCGCTAATGGCACTCAGTGAACCTCCACTAAGAGGCCAGCACTGGAGACTGTCAGCTCACCCTCCCAAACCCTCAGACCTACCTGTGATTCCTAAGCTGAGAACCATGATGTTGCATGTGGGTGGGAAACTCTCAGCAGGTTTGAGTTGTCTATGTCCAAAGGCATTTGGCTATAACTTCCCAAGCCTCAAAAGCAAACAGGGCCAACTACTGAACAAGCTCCCTCCACCCAAGCTGTGGATGTTGGGATTACATTTCGATGTATTGGAGACAAAGGAAGTAGGAAGCTTACTGGGGCACAGGTGAAATGTCAGTGTAAGCAAGCTTTCACTTTTGTAAAAAATAGACAGCCCTAATTAAGTTGCACTGAGGTGAGAGATGAGCAGCATCATCATGTATCCCAAGTATTGTTTATCTCTCACAAGCAAATGACTCCTGCAGATATCCTGAGACATCACAGATCCTTGAACTGTAACATTGAGAACTGCAGCCAAGGTGTTGCACTTTACTGTGGACAACATTGAGGCTACAAGCAAAGTACAAGAATTGTGCTGTGACCTGGCTGGCGCCCATCCTTCCTCACTTGTACTCACCTTGTCAGTGACAGGAAAAAATCAGTAATGATTCTCTGCATCTCTGAGGGACATGTTTATTCTGTGTGTTAGCTGTTCATGGAAGCTCACGATATTGAAAGCTAGGAGATGTACAATGGACAGTTCATGTGTCCACTCTTCCATGAAGGCATTGGGAGGGTGAGCTGACAGTCTCCAGTGCTGGCCTCTTAGTGGAGGTTCACTGAGTGCCATTAGCGCCTGCATAAGAGAGGGAATGAAAGGAGTAAAAGCTTGTGCTGATTAGTCATGAGTTAGCACTGGTAATATCGGAAGAGCAGCGCAGCAAAACAAAGCTTATTGTGCTGTTGCCCATTGATGTGCCTCCATTCCCACATGAATGATGATGCTCATGTCTGGCAAAGAACTGATTTTTATCATGGTGGGGGACGAACAGCCTGATGTCCGCAACACTCCTGACACGTTCAGACCTTTCCACCTGGTTGTGAGCCATTATTTTCTGCAGTGAGAGGAACTGAGTATAGTTCAGGTGGATGGAAGAGCAGTTAATGGTGAAACAGGAGCAGGAGAGGTTGTGAAGTGTCCCCACAGAGAGTGGGATGTGCAGAGGGTAGGAATGGTTAGTAGTTTGGGAGAATGAGGTGGGTGAGAGCCATTGAGTGGAAATGAGATTAGTCCAGAAACCTTGGTAAGATGTGTGTGAAATGTCAGAATTTGGGTGAGTTTGAGGTAACAGAGAGAGGAGGGTGGCACTTACCTTTGTGGCATCCAAAAGATCATTGACCTTTCTCCTGCACTGCTGGATCTCCCTTTCACCCAGGATGTAGCTCTGACCTAGGCTGCAATCTGTGCCTAAGCTGGCTTGGTCTGATGGTGTAGCCTCCTTTGGTGGTCAGCTGGATAAAGGAATGCCTTCCTCTGCATCATCTCATCCAGCAAGACTTCCAGGTTCACATCCAGGAAGCAAGCAATCAGCTCTGATTTGCTCTGGGCCACACCCTGACTGTGCTCAAGCACACAGTTCAAGGGATCAAACCTGATTGCAGGATGTGCAGCTGGACTTTAAACATGGAGCCAGATGATCTTCAGGTGATTTTTTGTAATATTAGATTCTTATGTTGAATACGCTCTTACTTAAATCTTTGATTCAGGTCATAAGACTGAAACCCTCAACCTCAGCAAAGGACTTCACATTTTCACAATAATTTTAACTTCTGGGCACTGGAGACAATGCCATCCAATTGTGGCAGATTGGGTAGCTTTGAAGATGAGGATAAATTCAATGTTCTGGCAAACAAATACCTAATGTAATTTATCAAGGACAACACAGTCAGTGATCAGGATGTCGGAACCTACTCCTGGGAAATAAGGCAGGGCAGGTGACTGATGTATCAGTGGGGGAGCACATTGGGGTCAGTGACCATGATACTATTTGTCTTTTTGACAGTATTAGGCAAGAACTTTTGAAAGCTGATTGGGAGCAAATTTCACAGGTAAAGGGACAGCTGGAAAATGGGAAGCCTTCAGAAATGAGATAACAAGAATCCAGAGAAAGTATATTCCTGTCAGGGTAAAAGGGAAGGCTGGTAACTATAGGGAATGCTGGATGACTAAAGAAATTGAGGGTTTGGTTAAGAAAAAGAAGGAAGGATATGTCAGGTATAGACAGGATGGATCAAGCGAATCCTTAGAAGAGTATAAAGGAAGTAGAAGTATACTTAAGGGGGAAATCAGGAGGGCAAAATGGGGACATGAGATAGCTTTGGCAAATAGAATTAAGGAGAATCCAAAGGGTTTTTGCAAATATATTAAGGACAAAATGGTAACTAGGGGAGAGAAAATAGCCCCTCAAAGATCAGCAAGGTGGCCTTTGTGTAGAGACGCAGAAAATGGGAGAGATACTAAATAAGTATTTTGCATCAGTATTTACTGTGGAAAAGGATATGGAAGATATAAAATGTAGGGAAATAGATGGTGACATCTTGCAAAATGTCCACATTACAGAGGAAGAAGTGCTGAATGTCTTGAAACATATAAAGGTGGATAAATCCCAGCACCTGATCAGGTGTACCCTGGAACTCTGTGGGATGCTAGAGAAGTGATTGCTGGGCCTCTTTTTGAGATATTTAAATCATTGATAGTCACGGGTGAGGTGCCGGAAGACTGGAGGTTGGCTAACATGGTGCCACTGTTTAAGAAGGGTGGTAAAGACAAGCCAAGGAACTATAAACCAGTGAGCCTGACCTCAGTGGTGGGCAAGTTGTTGGAGGGAATCCTGAGGGACAGGATATACATGTATTTGGAAAGGCAAGGACTGATTAGGGATAGTCAACATGGCTTTGTGTGTGGGAAATCATGTCTCACAAACATTATTGAGATTTTTGAAGAAGTAACAAAGAAGATTGATGACAGCAGAGCAGTAGACGTGATCTATATGGACTTCAGTAAGGCATTCAACAAGGTCCATGGGAAACTGATTAGCAAGGTTAGATCTCATGGAATACAAGGAGAACTAGCCATTTGGATACAGAACTGGCTCAAAGGTAGAAGACATGTTACTTTTCAATCTCATGTTACTTTTCAATCGTTTAAGATGTTTGGTGCAACTCCAGAGAAAGCTCACCAATGTTAGGCAGAGGAATGTAGAGCTACCTGCCTCATTAATACTGCATTGTGGTAACTGGGAGAGGGCAGGGCAACAAAAATTGGACTGCATTATGGTGGATCAGTGATGGTTCTTTTTAAATGCTTTATCTCTTTCTGATGGCAATCACCTGTGAAGACACAACCACACTCAGAAAATAAGGGGGCTGAACAAGTCCTTTGCTTATACTTCATTCAGGAAGGCTCAGTCCCCAGTGAGGATCTAAAATATTGGTTGGACCACTCTTGTTTATTCAAGAATTCTAACCCCTGTTTAAGGCAGCTGCTCAGACTCCTGAAAACATTGTTTTGGACATTGTTCAAATGCATTTACATATACAGAACTAAGTATATTTAAACAAAAATATACATAGTTCTGGTCATTTTTGCTCTCATTTTCAATCCATAAAACAGGTGAAACAAGAATTAATTTCTACCCATCAAGCTACATAAGACATTATAAGTGTTTCCACAGCAGGATAAATGCAATAACGGTGGAGGAAGGCAATGCTGTGTTAATGAAATTTAAATTTGGTAACGAGTACAATATTAGCTTGAGCTCTGGGTTGAGCATAATGCTGGGATTTTAGCCTGAACTAATAGCTAAGAAAAGGACAGTGCAAATGTTGGATTTAATCTTCTCAAAGTTCATATGAAGGACATTATGGGTCATCAGTGGTCCTTGTAGAGAGACCTGCCTTCACATTAAGAACACCCTTTGTTGTGTGTGTGCACAATCATCATCACAAAGGGGATAATTTTTGAGCAGACCTAGCAATTCAAAGATGGGCATCTGTGAGGTGCTGTATGCCATTAGCGGCAGTACAATTGTACTCAAACTCAATCTGCAACCTCATGGCTTGACCCATATCCCACCCCACCATTATCATGTAGCCAGGGATCACTCTAATTCACTGACAAGTACAGGAGGGCATGTCAGGAGCTGCACCAGGCAAACTTAAAAATGAAGTATCAACCTAATGAAGACACAACACAGGACTACCTGCTTGCTAAAAGCATAAACAGTGAGGATTAAACAAAGCTTAGTAATTTCACAACCAGCTGGTCAGACGTAAGCTCTGCAGTCTTGCCACATGGAGTCATGTATGGTGTAGACAATCAAACAACTCACTGTCGTGAGGCAACACAAATATTCCTGTCCTCAAAGATGGGGGAATGCAAAACAATAGCGCAAAAGGTAAGGCTGAAGAATTGTAACAAATGATCTTATGGTTTTATCACTAAAGAATTAAAGGGTTATTGGGAAAAGGGAAGGAAAGTGAAGTTCAGAAGAATTAGATGAGCCATAGAATAACAGAGCAAACTCAAAAGGCTTGCTGCTTCTCCTACACCTTATGGTTTTACAATCTTCAGTCATAAGTTCATAATCAATTTTCTTTTCCAGAGGGGTGGTATGGTGGCTCAATAGTTAACAATTCCAGCCTCAGGCGACTGTCTGTGTGGAGTCTGCACATTCTCCCTGTGGCTGCGTAAGTTTCGTCTAGGTGTTCCGGTTTCCTCCCACAGGTTAGGGTGGATTGGCAATGCTAAATTGCCCATAGTATTCAGGGATGTATAGATTAGGTGCATTCGTCAGGGGTAAATATAGAGTAATAGTGTAGGGGAATGGATCTGGGGGTGGGATACTCTTCGGAGGGTCGGTGTGGACTTGTTGGGCCAAAGGGCCTGTTTCCATGCTGTAGGGATTCTATTAAAAAAAGTTTCTCTACCACTGGCACACAGTAGTAGCAATATGTATTATCTGCAAGACTACAGAAATTCACCAAGGTTCCTTTGACAGCAACTTGCAAGCCAACAACTACTAGCATCTGGAAGGACATGAGCAGACATACAAAGGAACACATGGGAACTTCCTCTCTCAAGTTACCCATCATCCTGTTTTGTAAATATTTCCACTCCTTCAGTGTCACTGGGTCAAAATCCAGGAACTCCTCCCCCTGTCAGTATTGTGCGTCTAACAGCAACAAATGAACAGATGTGGTTCAGGGCAGCTCATCACCACATTCTGGAGGACAGGCAATTAGGAATGGACAATAAATGCTGGCCCAGCTAGCAAAGCTCACATCTAATGGATATTTATTTTTAATGATCTGGTAGTTTAATAGTACAGAGGTGGTTAGGCTTTGATGGAAGTGCTTCGCAATATAAGTGGGCATCACCAGCATGTTTCTGGTAACTGACATTTATCTATAGATGATGTATGTGACGCCTCAGCTAAACATATGGATATATGGATGGTAAACGTACAGACCTGTATATACAAATGATTAAGTCCGATCTCTGTATGCAAAGAAATAGAATGTTTACATATGTATGGCATGACCAATTGTACAGATTATCAAACTATTTTATAAATAAAGTATATTTGAAATAAAAAAAAATGTGGGACTGTGTTTTAATAAAGACAGGCGCTAGAAACAATCCATAAGGCCCTTTGGAAGCCAAATTTCCCAGATCAGGAGAGGAGTGGGAGAGAAGAGTTACTATTTGCAGGAGCCAGCTTCCGATACCTTTGGAAATTGTATTATTGATTATTCACAAATTATTAACCCTCTATTAAACAGATTTTTCATAATATCAGCTCATTTACAAAGCCATGCATAGAAAGTTATCCATCATAACCGGATAAGCAAAATACTCCGTCTCAATTCCCACAAAAGTCGGACAGTGTGTTGAATTTCTCCACATCTGAGCAGCAAGTATCTAGGCATGTGCTGTCTGCGGTCTTCTCGTATTTTGTCATGTTGTGTGATACGTGCTGCTACTTTGCTCTTTGCTATTGTCACCGTTTTGATCGAATAGTTGACTGCCGTAAAAATGTAAAACCCCTGGCGTCCGCATGGCGCAGTCCCCTGCTGTCCATGATGGATGAGTGAAGTGAGGATGGTCAAGACTGAGATTGTAGCTCCTGCACAGAGACGCCAGTGTCTAACACTCCCCCTGCAGGAACATTACTCATTACTGTGGGAGCAGCTCCTCTCGTCTGCAGCAGTTCACTGACAATAACACCAGCAGCAATGAATGCAGTCAGCTTTTGTCGCGGCTATTGAACTGTCGCCTTCGTGCCAGCGAACGTGTTGAGAATGAAACCCCCGGGCGGCATCTTCGTGTCCGTTTTTCTTTTCGCTGCAGAGTTGGTCGCAGCCCTGTATCTCAGCAGCACGTACCGATCTGCCGGGGACAGGATCTGGCAGGGGCTCACACTGGTCTTCGTGCTGGTGCCGTCAATCCTGGTGCAGTTCACTCTCACCTTCGTGCACCGGGATGTGAGCAGGGATAGACCCCTGGTGCTGTTCCTACATCTGTTACAGCTGGGACCGTTCGTCAGGTAGGCAACTCTCAGTCCGCATCATTGCTGCTGCTGCTGCGAGGGTTCAGTGGTGTGGCTGCATGCAGGGAGACAGCTGAGGAACAATACTGGCTTCAAATGAATTCACCGGGAAACAAATATGCTCTGTATTTGGGTGATGAATAATGAGCTGGGGAAATCGGGTTATCCTTAACTAACAATGTTAGGTTGGGATTGGCTGCAGACATCATAGCTCCGTGTACCGTGGAAAGGAACAAAGAATGAAAATGGTTTATTAATTCGATAATAACGAGTTATTGCCCAACCAACTCAGCACTCTCGTCCCGAATTCATTTGCATTCATCTGCGAGGTAACATGATGGCTTGAAATATTGCAAACACCCAGCCCCGTGCAGTCCGTTTATAATCGAGAACAGTTTGTGAAAACAGGAGGGGATGCCTTGGCCCAGTTCCTGCACAGAATGAGGCGTATGACAGACATTTGGTGGATTAAGGATATCGTCCTCGAAGGGGGCGTGAGGGGAAGGTTGAAAACAGGCGAGGTGAGCAGATACATGCGCACATGAGAACTCTTGTTTGCTGGACCAGAAATCAATGCTGCAGTCAATTCTTTTGATTCTCAAACACAATCCGGCGAGAGTGATGAGGGTCTAGAGCCTAGCTTTGAGTGTACACTCACACTTGAGTGTGTATTCAAGCTCGCGTTACATCGAGGAAGAAATTAGCCTCCTGGTTACATCATTGTAACAGCGACATCGCATACTCCCCAATGGTGAAATAATTTGTCACTGTTCACTCTCCATCACTGTAACGAGAGCGGTTTGGCCTGAAACTGAAACCACAATATCTCTGCATCATGTGAAGTCTGCTCAGTGATCAGGTTCCAGGCTGAAACTTAGACCTCGACTTTCTTTGTGCAACCATCGAGCACAAATGATAGCTGTACAATTTGCAACCTTCCCTTTACAAAGGATGTATATTGCTGTACCTACTGCTTCCCAGCAATCACCCAGTTACATTATAAGGGAGTCGCCAACTAAACCCGATAAAGTCCAACCGTTATTACAATAAAAGCAGCTTCGCGCGAACCTGACCCAGTTTGTTTGGAGTAAAATATAACACACCATGATTAAACAACAGTGGGCATGCTTATAAAGGGCTACATAGAAAGGTGTGGGGCGGAGTTAGCGTCAAAATTACACCAATGCAAAATCAGGATATTTTATGTTGCAGTCCTGCAAATATCTCTGAATTAAGCAATATTTTTTTAAAGGCTGTAATCATCACTATGTGCTAATCCAGGCATATCTACAGATGTCACCCTATCAGTATTTTGCCCAGCTGCCCGGTTGTAATGACTGCTGACGCTCACGATGAACTTTTACAAATGTTCATTGAAGCGTCAGTAGGCCGTGCCTGTAGAGAACAGTAAGCAGGTAGTGCACATTGTGTTTAGCCATAGCTGGAAAGGATAGCTTTGCCGGATATGTACAACCCTTTTGCCCCGCTGTAAATATACTTTAATTAAACATTCACCAACCACTTTGTGTAACGCAACCAAAATCATGCTTTATTGCTTATCCTTCTTTTCCTCTAACCTGATATGCTCTGGAATACAAGGGGATGCCAACACATTTAAATTACCGAAAAGTTTATTGTCATTAAAAGAATATTAAGGATATGAGGAAACGGCAGCGCAAAATTAAACGGGTACAGTCATTTCAGTCCATTGGGAAGAACTCACTGCTATCAGTCCTGAGTGTACAGTATGAGAAGATTTCAATGAGGATAAAGCCAATCTATCAACCAGCAATTATTTCTTGTGGCACTTGAGGAAATGCTTCTATGGAGAACTAGGGACAGTGAGCACTCAGTAAGCAATTAATGTTGGAAATATGAATAGTAAATGAAAAAAATGTTATGTTCAAGCAGTGCATGTGTTATTTTGGTAAACCATGATAACCAATAATTCAACATTAACCTGTAACGGAATTAAATTTTGATTGAATTACCAAGATTTGAAACATTACAGTATCTGTACAATATTCTGCATTATTTAATTGAGAGTCATATTACTAGGTTTATACCTTAACGCGAGGTTGTGGCAACAAATACCTGCACTCTCCAACTTAAACACCTAACTCATTCTCTTAAGTGTCTGTCAAATTCTCTAATTTCTCTATGAAGTCTTCCTCATCTACAGTCTAGTCAAAGCTTTTCTTATACTGCTTTCTATAATTCAAAGCCAGAGTTTTATCAGATCATTGACGAACATTAATCATGTTATTGTCCTATTATAAGGTTGACATGCACAGAAGAACCCTGGTTTCTCATATTTTCAGTTTTCTGACCTTCGTTACATCAGATATTTGCCTGTTGTGTGAAACTATGACATTAGAAAAGGAAATGTTTTAATTTGGAGATATTTGATGCACTTAATAGCCAAATTATTCTGGTTAGATACCTCTCCTTATCATGACCTGATTCAAGGCACCAGTCCTCCCTAGATTCTTTGTCACATTCCAATTGGGGAAATATTGATATCATGATAATGTTACTTGGCAGGTCATTCAGAGGCCAGAGATGTTACCATGGCATGGGTTGAATTTTCACTGTGGCAGCTGGTGGAATATAAATTCAATGAATAAATCTGGAATATAAAGTGACTGTTGGTAGTAATTATCATGGAAACATTTTTTATATAATTAAATCTGGTTCACTAAAGTAATTTGGTAAAGGAAATCTGTCATCTGTACCAGTCTGGACCCTTAACTGCTGGCTGAAATGCCCCAGCATGTTACTCAGTTTAAGGCAATTAGGGATGGGAAAAAATATTGGCTTTTTAAGCAATGTTCAGATCCCCTAAAAACAGAAAAAATACATTACGATATACCAAAGAGTCTGTTTCTGAGCTTTATGACTCTATGACTTTGTAAATGTTCAAAACAGGTTTATATCCAAAGAGACAACTACTGAATGCATGAGAGAGCTCACATTTTTTTCTGCAAAACTGTGACCATGTAATTAGATTATTTTTTAAAAATGAATTAAGTAAAAACTTGATAATTGTTGGAAATGAATGAGAACTAAATTTTAGTGAGTTAGCACACTACCAATCAAGCAGCAGTGGTAGAGTCATTCAGGATTAATCAGTCAATTTATGTTGATGATGTTGTAAGACAGTGTGACATTAAATAACAAAGAATTAGAATATTATTTAAAGCTAAATATAGTCACATGAGAAATGAAGATTTAATTACAGGAAATAAGTATGTACAAGTTAATTTTTAGTTATGTTTTTATTTTAAAGTTATGTTAAGGTTCTTTATAATCCAAGATTTAAAGAACTGAATGATTGATAATGATAGAGTTGAGCTTCTGTGATCCCAAGTTACCATGTTATTTCATATTGTTCCATTAGGGAACTTCACTTGAAAGAAACTTGATGACGAATTGGGGCCACAATCACATAGGTTGATCCTTGAACCATGAGATTTTAGAATCAACCCTTTAATTTCCACAGTGCTAACATGAAATTTTTAAAAAATGTTAAACTCTCACATTTAGAATCCCTGCAGTGGGGAAGCGGGCCAGTTGGCCCATTGAGTCCACACCAACCCTCTGAAGACCATCTCTCACAGACCCACCTCATCCCTGTAACCCTGCATTTCCTATGGCTAATCCACGTAACCTTCAAATCCCTGGACACTATGGACAATTTTGCATGGCCAATCCACCTAACCTGCACATATCTGGACTGTGGATGGAAACCGAAGTACCCGGAGGAAACCCACGCAGACCTGGGTAGAATGTTTAAATTCCACACAGTCGGCCGAGGGTGGAATCAAACTCAAGTCCCTGGCGCTGTGAGGCAGCAATGCTAACCACTGAGCCACCGCACCACCATTTCTACAGCTGGTACATAGACAACTAAGAAATCTCAAGTAAGGTGGTGCAAAATCAAATTTAATGGAAGAGGAATGTAAAGGGAGACCGCTGTCATGTCCTTGGGGCAGATGCCCTGCTGTTTTCTAGTTTTCAATTAAAAATATATTTATGGAGTACATGGGGCAGCCTTCATGGGTAGAAAATAGATAAAGTAAGACATTTGATAGTGCTCCTAAAACTAATCCATCGCTGGCAGAGTAGCAGGAATGAAACTGCCGTTTTATAAACATAATAATGTCAGCAAGTAAATGGATTCAATATTAGAACTCAGCAGCGCAGTGATTATTTAAGAACTGAGGCTTGAATGGTTACTTGGTGCCAGCCACTGTATTAATTAGAGCAATAATACCACATGCAAAATACAATGAGTGCTGGACATTTGAAAGAAGAACCTAAATGCTGAAAATAGTCATACAGCATCTTTGGAGAGAGAAAACCAGGATTAATCTTTGAAATTGAGATTACCTTTCATCAAAAATAATTTTAACAAAAGGTCATCTTGACCAGTTGCGCCATGCCAACCTGAGTATTTCCAGTATTTTTGGTTATAAATTAGAAAAGATATTGCACCGTAAAGTGATACATTAATTCAACAAGATTTCATAGTACTTCTTTCAAGCTCTTTCCTGTTTAATATTTTAGGTGCCTTGAAGCATTGTGTATTTACCTAAATGTTGGTAGAGTTGAAGAACCTTATGTCAGTATTACCAAAAAGAAGCAGATGAGAAAAAATGGCTACTCCGAAGAAATTGAGAAGGAAGTGGGTCAAGCTGAAGGCAAAATGTTCACACACAGAGCAGCTTTTAACCGGACTTCAGTGATTCAGGCTTTCATAGGCTCTGCACCCCAACTTACCCTCCAGCTCTATGTCAGTGTAAAGGAACAGTTTGTAACACCTGGTAGAGGTACGTGTTTTCATCATCTGAAATTACACATTTACCTAAAGTTACTCCACCAAGTGGTACACCATTTGAATAAGTGTTTGAATTCAATCTAAATAAATTGGATGAAGATCTGTTATCAGGTCATGTTATATTCAGACATCAGCATCATTTCTGTTGAAACATTGACTTAGAGGGGGTCCAGAGGAGGTTCACATGGATCATCCTGGAAAAGAAGAGCTTATCATATAAATAGCAATTGAGGATTCTGGACTCAATGAGGGGAGATCTAATTGAAACATAGAGAGTGCTGAGAGACCTGGAGAGAGTGAATGTCATAGTGTCATAGAGATGTACAGCATGGAAACAAACCCTTCGGTCCATCACGTCCATGCTGACCAATCTAGTCCCACCTGCCAGCACCCGGCCCATATCCCTCCAAACACGTCCTTTTCAAGAATGTGGAGAAGATATTTCCTTTAGTAAGGGAGTATTGGACTGAAGGTTCTCAGTGTGAAGGGATGACCCTTTAGAACTGAGATGAGGAGGAATTGTTTCAGTCAGAGGTGGTGAATCCTGGAACTCATTGCTGCAGAAGGCTGTGGAGGCAAAGTCATTGAGTATGTTTAAGACAAAGATAGATAGGCTCTTGATTAGTAAGGAGATCAACGGTTACAGGCAGAATGCAGGAGAATGGGGTTCAGCCAGGATCGGATGGCAGAGCAGACTCAATGAGCCAAATGGCCTAATTTTGCTCCTTTGTCTTATGGTCTTATTTGTAATGAGGAAATTAATGGAATTAAAGAGTGACTATTCCCTGGGACCTCACAGTTTCCATCTAAGGGTGTTAAAGGAAATGGTGGACCACATTGTAGATGTCCTAAGTATAATCCTTCAGTGTTTCCTGGATACAGAGTCGTCCCTCTAGAATGGAAAATTGCACATGTCACTCCATGTTTTAAGAAGGGCAGAAGAAGGAAACCAGGGATTCACAAATCAGTTGGCCTAATATTTGCAGTAGGGAAGTTGTTAGGGTCCATAATCAAGAATGGAGTAACTGAACACTTTGAAAATATTCAGTTAATCAGGGAGAGCCAGCATGGAATCCTGGCAGGTAGGTCATGTCTGATAAACCTCATTGCATTTTTATGAAGAGGTGACTAAAGTAGTGGACGGGGAAATGTCTATGAATCTTGTTTATGTGGGCTGCTAGAACACATTTGAAAGTGTTTCACAAAAGAGACTATTAGCTACAATAGAAGTCCATGGAATTGAGGGCAAATTAGTGCCAATGTTTGGAAATTAAATAACAGAAGTAGAGATAATGGCTAGGTACTCAAATGGACTGGATTTGATCAGAGGTGTCCCATCAGGATCTGTGTTAAGGCCTTAATTATTCACATTATTTATTAGAGACTTGAATAATAGCAAAGAAAATTATACATCCAAATTTGCTGATAACACAAACTTAGGCAGCATTGTAGACAGTGTAGATGATAGCATAAAATGACAAAGGGATATTGATAGACTAAGTGAATGGTCAGATGGTGTTCAATGTAAGCAACTGTGAAGTTTTCCATTTTGGACCAAAAAAGGACAAATCACATTACTAGATTGTATGAAGTTAGATGTATGAAGTTGTCCAAAGCTACTTGTGGGATCAGGTTCATAAATCTTTAAAATGTCATGAACAGGTACAGAAAATAATCAAACAACCTAATAGAATGTTGGCCTTTATATAGAGAGAGGACTGCAGTACAAGGACACAGAGGTCATGCTGCTGTTATACAAAATCCTGGTTACACTCCAGTTGGAGAACTGTGAGCAGGTCCGGGCTCCACGCCTTAGGTAGGATACATTGGCTTTGGAGTGAATACTAGAACTCATTGCTGCAGAAGGCTGTGGAGGCCAAGTCATTGAGTATGTTTAAAACAAAGATAGATAGGCTCTTGATTAGTAAGGAGATCAACGGTTACGGGCAGAATGCAGGAGAATGGGGTTCAGACACATTTCAGCCAGGATCGAATGGCAGAGCAGACTCGATGAGCCAAATGGCCTAATTTTGCTCCTTTGTCTTATGGTCTTTCGAGGTTAAGAGGAGAGATTTTACAAATTAGGCCTGTTTTCTCTAAAATTCAAATTAAGAGATGATCTGATGAAGTCTTCAAGAATTTAACAGGAAAAGGCAGGGCAGGTAAAAAATAAACTCTTTCCACTGGTTGGGAATTCTGGAACAAAGGGGGCATAGTCTGAGAATTAGGGCCAGACCATTCAGGGAAGATGTTAGGAAGCACTTCTATCCATTAAGAGTGGTAGATGCTTGGAACTCACTTCCACAGCAGTGGATGTTGGATCAGTTGTTAATTTTAAAGCTGTGAAAGATAAACTTTTGTTAAACAAAGGTATTAAGGGAGACGTTCCAAGGGCAGGTATGCAGAAATCAGCCACAGATCAGCCACAATCTCATTGAATGGTAGAGCACGCTCAAGGAACTGAATAGGTGAAAGTAGGTACTGCAGATGCTGGAGATTAGAGTCAAGATTAGAGTGATGCTGGAAAAGCACAGCAGCTAAGGCAGCATCCGAGGAACAGGAAAATCAACATTTCAGGCAAAAGCCCTTTCATCAGGATTGAGGCTGGCAGCCTCTGAGGTGGAGAAATAATAGGGAGAGCAGTGGGGCTGGGGAGAAGGTAGCTGAGAGTGCAATAGGTTGATGGAGGTGGGTGCGAAGGTGATAGGTCAAAGGGGACGGTGGAGCAGATAGGTGGGAAGAAAGATGGACAGGTAGGACCGGTCATGAGGATGGTGCTGAGCTGGAAGGTTGGAACTGGGGTAAGGTGGGGGACGGGAAATGAGGAAACTGGTGAAGTCCACATTGATGCCATGGTGTTGAAGATGAGGCAGAAGATGTTCCTCCAGGTGTCGGGTGGTGAGGGAGTGACAATGGAGGATGCCCAGGACCTGCATGTCCTTGGCAGAGTGGGAGGGGGAGTTGAAATGTTTGGCCACAGGGCGGTGAGGTTGATTGGTGTGGATGTCCCAGATGGGGCATATCCCATCCTCATGACCTGTCCCACCTGTTAATCATCCTTCCCACCTATCCGCTCCACCCTCCTCTCTGACCTATCACCTTCACCCACACCTCCATCCACCTATTGCACTCTCAGCTACCTTCTTCTTAGCCCCACCCCCCTCCCATTTATTTCTCCACCCCCAAGGCTCCCAGCCTCATTCCTGATGAAGGGCTTTTGCCCGAAACGTCGATTTTCATGCTCAACAAGCTGAATAGCCTATTCCCGGCCCTATGTCTATTGTCTGCTAAAATTTTCTCAATTTTATTAGAAAACGATTATCAACTTTCATCAAATGATTATACTGGTCAGCAGGGATAGCAGCATCACAAGTATGTCCAAAATAAACCATATTGTTCTTCTACTGTTTATGTGACTGAAATAATCCTCTTAGAATAGAAGGAAGGGAGTTATTTATTCAAAAGGGTGAAAATGGATGCAATTCTCATAATACTAATTTGTTTGGAAGTTTGAATTTAGCCCAGAATATTTTTCTGAATTACTGATTACCATAACTTTAACTTGCCTGAAACTGTTAAACCAAAGCCTGTAATGACTTGATATATTTTTAAAAAGCAGTATATATGGGTGTTTTTCACTGAAGGCATGGCATGCTATGCATCAGACACAGCAGCACATTGAAGATAGCTATAGGGCCAAGAGGGATGGTGCACAGGTTCTGTGTAACATCAGAGGTCTTGCTGGGGCAATCCTAGGAACAGACAAATACCTATATAATACCTATACCTATACTTATATACCTATAAGGTGGCGTGACAGAGCACTTACTGTTTTAAAGTGAGAATTTCCAGAAAAAGTGTTGATGAAACCTTGACCAAGTATAGCCAAAAGTCCTGTGTTGAGTTTCAGAGATCCACTTTAATTTCCAGCAACAACAAACATGAAATGGAGAGTGTCCTTTAAGTAGATAAACTGAACTGAGAAACTGGCATTGCAAATTAATTTGTCAGCCTAAGATACTATTACTGGAGCGTAGTCCACCAGCAAGGGAGCAATTTGAAACAAGAGATATAATTAGGATGAAATTTCAACAAAATTTGGATGTGATTGTTACAAGTATAGCAATAAATTACAAAGATACAACATTCTTCATTTACAAAATGCTAAGAAATACCCTGGGCCAATGAATAACAAATGCAAATAAATGTGATTGCAAAATACTGTCAATGCTGGAAATCTGAAATAAAACAGAAAAAACTGTAATGTTCAGTCAGACTGACATCATCTTTAGAGAGAGAGGAACAAAGTTAACTGATAACCAAGTTGGGGTGTCACACTTCAATACTAGTCTAGTGCAAGATATCCTATTTAAGTAGTTGAAGCCGGGAACAACGCCTGAATAAACAGCTGACTGTCACATAAAATGACGAGTAATGCTCAGTGAAACATCAGCATGGTATTTTCTATGGTTAACACTTCAACTCCTACTCTTGGATAACAGCAACCAGTTATTTTGATGTCAGTAATTTGTTGATATGATTGCATGCATTTGATACATCAATGTAAAGAAGTTATGATCCTATTGCTTTTATATTGCTACTTTGATCAACTTTTCACTCATGTTTTTAAAATGTACCTATGTCTTTCTTTTACTTTCTATATACAGCTTGCTTCACAGTTTACTGCATTCCTTATTTTTGTGCTGCATGCAAATGTTGTTGTTGTGCTTTCACGTTTAGGACAAATTTAGAGAAAAATAAGAACTGATCTCTGAAGGATACGATTGTTTACATATTCCAATAAAAATACCCATTCCCCATTCATTTCTGTTTACGTTTAATCTGTTTTCAGTCCATGCTGCAACACTTTTCTAATACTTAGGGGTGACTGTCTATGGCAATTCTCCTAATTGACTGCAAAACCACCTAAGTGCATTTCCACCCATTTCTATTACGGTACTAGTCTAACGTATTGTTACCTTGGCAACCAAATTCTGTGGCTGCGTTACATTTTAGTACACTTCTGTGAACAATGATTGATCATTTTTGGATTTCTTTTATAATTTAAAAAAACTCAGTTTTGTTTCATTTTCAGGAGTACTAATGGTTATTTCTCTACTTACCATTGTATATGGAGCCTTGCGGTGCAATATCCTCGCTATCAAAATCAAGTATGATGAATATGAGATACATGTGAAGCCTGCAGCCTACATCTGCATATTTCTGTGGAGAAGTTTTGAGATTGCAACCAGAGTTGTTGTTTTGGTCCTTTTTAGCTCTGTGTTGCAGATATGGATCCTTCCTGTAGTTCTCTTGAACTTTTTTACATTCTTTTTCTATCCATGGGTATTATTCTGGAACAGTAAATCACCTTTCCCTGAGAACATTGAGAAAACATTTACAAGAGTAGGTACAACAATAGTATTATGTTGCCTTACATTCCTCTATGCCGGCGTTAATATGTTCTGTTGGTCAGCAGTTCAACTCAAGCTAAATGATCCTGACTTAATTAATAAGTCTCAGAATTGGTACAGACTAGCAGTGTACTATATGTTAAGATTCATTGAAAATGCTGTTCTTATTCTCTTATGGTACATCTACAAAACTGATGTATATACCTATATATGTGCTCCTTTGTTGGTTATGCAGTTGTTAATTGGATACTGCATTGCAATATTTTTTATGCTGGTCTTTTATCAGTTCTGCCACCCATGTAAAAAACTTTTCACTTCCAGTATTTCTGAAAGATTATTAGCTTGCATCCATTTTGTTTTTCACTGCCATTGTCACAAATCCTCTGAACCTGTAGAAAGAGCTGTCTTAGAACCCAATAATGCCAATGACCACGAACAGGGTGCTCAACCTAACCCTAAGTCTCAAGATTAGAAGAACCTTCAAAATACAATAGTAAATGCACATTGTTCGCATTTTTGTGTACTCATCCAATTTGTTTGGATACAATTTTCACGTTAATTTCAAAGCTTGTCTTCAGATGAATTCTGCAGCTTAAAATTCCAAAGAAAGGTGATTGAGTTGCAATGCTTAAGGATCAATCTGCAATTAATTTCAGTGAGACATGACAGTAACCTTAACAAAAATAGGTTTCCAGCATGAAGAACCTGGCAGGAGAACATAGCAAGTAGTCTGACTTCATGGGATTTTTATTCCATTCATATTAATGACTGGAAATTAACTTTCTAATGTGTACTTCCAGCGGGTGAAGTTTATCCTGTTAACAATGCAGTACCAAATAACGTGCCAATTTTAGTTGCTGCTTTTAACTCATTAGCTTTGTATTGTACAGATTCTTGAGTGTGCATTACTGAAGTGGAATTGGAGATGAACAGAATTGAAATATCATCCCTTCTTGCGCACTCTGCCAATTTGAATAAATTGCAGCAATCACTTTTTTTTCCAATTTGTATTTATCTTCAATTTATACAGTGGAGTTTAATGGTTTCTTTGAATGGAAATCTCATTCACTTTGAAACTACTTGTGATAATAGCAGTGTTAATCCATTCATTGGAATATTCTCTTTCTACTATTTGAAAATAAGCCTTACTCTTTATAATCAAGTAGTTAAATACTCAGCATTGGAAAACTGTACAACGACAATACCATAAATAATTCCCAAATGTTGACCTCCTGTTAAATGACCTGCAAATGTTGCTACATAAGTTTTGGTGTAAAAAGATCCAGTGTAATTTTAAAATTATTCAATGATCATTATTCAATGTCATATTTTGAAATTTTATCAGAATTCAAACAGTAAAAATAACACTTCTTATCCACAAATCCATGACTAGAAAATAAGCTGTGATACAATCTTGAAAGCCTCTGATTTGTTCAAAATTAACTTCAAAACGTTAAATGCCTGTTTAACTATTCTCAGATCTTATCAGTTGAACCAAGACAGATTTTGGAATACTGAACTTCTTTTATAGGGGTGCCTCTATCCTGCTGCATAGCTTTTAAAAGCTTTTTTTTCTCTCTCTATTTTCTCCAGTCTCCCTTTTTAAAGGGAATTAAATCCCTTTTTTGTGGTTCTTTTGGCAGGTGTCACTTCCTTTACTATAAAATGATAAGGATTCACATGTAAGTCTTAATAATGAGAGTAAATAGGGATTCCAGTATGAAAACTAAGCCCAGTCCTACTTTCATTTAACATTAATGCATGCATTATTTCAGAAAAAAAGCAGTGAATCATGGTAAGGAATGTGCTGTATATTTGAAAAAAAATTCCATCCCATCTTCCAAAATTCAATTCACAAGTATACCTCACCTCCCTTCGTTCTAGTGCCAACACTCCTTCAGGTGCTAAGGATCAATGGATCTCTGAATTTTTCCCCACTAACCCTGCCCTATCAAAACTCTTTCAGAGATGGATTTAGACTTACTCATTATTCTAATAACACAGCTTTTGTTTAAGGAAAATCCTTGTTAGTGCAGGGTCTACATAGTCGATTGGAAGGAAGGCACTTGATGGGCTGAATTAACATTTTACATTTTAATACGATGTTCCTGAATCACATGCTAAGCTTGTCATATATGAATTAACATGAAATGTAGAGCTTGCTAATTATTCACTGCAACTTGAGATGTAATACACCTCAGTTAATCTATGTCTATTGTTAAAAGTAATGAATTTGTATACTTGTTTGGCAAAGTTAATCACTGCTATATGGTTACTTGGTAGCAAAGTAGAAGTAGGATCTTTGAATCAAGTAGTGCACTATAACCTGTTAGACATACTCATTAAATTGTGAAAGTCCCGTTGTAGCATTCAAGCGCTAAACATCAACGTCCAGGCAAGCAATGTCTAAAAAGTAATGAAAGCTCTGTAACTTCAGTGTGTGATGGTCAGGATGACAAAAAAGTACGATTAATCGACTTGTAAATTAGATGTATCTATTTCTTTTGGAACACTATAGAAGAAAAATTAACTGCTTCACAATTTAAGATCCTTCACTCAACTGGGAATTTCCACAGTAAATTGTTTGGTATCACTGCCAATTTTTATGCTTTCTGTTTTTGAGAGAAATGCCAGTGAAAAATATCTAACATGGACATGAACAACACTAAAAATCTGACCACCCAATAATTGACAATCTTGACAGGTCATCACATTTTGTTTGGTTTAATTCACCCTGTCTGATTGTGTCTCCTGAATTAGGTTTTATACCTCCAACAGCTGGGTAAAATGCTCCTTTCCTACCCTAACTCTAGTATAAGGAAAAACTGACACAAGTAGTTCTTCACTTGAGGCTAGGATTGGGCTAGCGAGTTTGAATAAATCACAGAAAACAATTTTCTGGGGAAAAGTGTTTCAAAATTTGGCACATTAATTACAGTAGTACTGCAATTTTCAGTGAAAATTATTTATAGATGTAAGTGACTACAATCTTTATGGAATGTGCATAATGTAATAACTACTTGAAAAAAATCACTTTAACAGTGTGTTGATAAGATGCAATTATGAACGTATTCTTAAAAGACATTGAGAAAATAAACAATTTCAAAGACAAATGCAGAATCTTGTAAATATTTGCTATGGATAGACCAGTCACAAACATTAAATGAAGTTTGCATATAATAATAGTTTCATTTAATATATTGTCTTGTGTTTTCAATGGAACTGAAAACAGTTGCTCCGTTTTACAGATATTTGATGACTGTAGCTCTAATGTAAAATAAATTAATACATAGAAATTAATTTTGTATTTTATGATGCATTATTTGTATACACCTTATTTAAGAATAAATAGAGTACTTTCGATATAAATTGCATAACACACTGTGCCCTACTCTTCCCCATTCCAGCCTTTGAATTTCACCATAACTGGGAAACTTCCATTCTGAGGTGTTACTATTATCTGGAATTCATCTGTATTACACAAGTTCTGCTATTTGTGGGAACTGTAGAAGAGTTTTCACCGTACGATTTCACATCGTTTGAGAATAAAAATTTCAGTCCAAAGTAGCATGCTTGAAGGAGTTAAATTCACCACCTGTTGTGCAATGCATTAACTACAGATTTTAATATCTAATCCTTTTTCTTCATATGCATTCAGAAACTGTGTCTGGAGTCAATCCTGAACAACAACAATAACAGATTGTGTTACAGTGGTGTTCTGGTGCAAAAACAATCTATTTGGCTGATCATGTCTGGACTAGCTCTCCAAGTCAGCATTTGTTTCACTTAAATAATCATATAATGCGCTCTTGAATGCCTCAATTAAACCTGCCTCCACTATATTTCTAGGCCATGCATTCCATATGCTAACCACTCATTGTATGAAAATGTTCTTTCACATCATATTTGGGGTTTTTCTAAATCACTTTAAATCTGTACCATCTGAATCTCGATCCAGTTCTAAAGGGGAACAGTTTCTCCCTAATTAATCCAGCCTTTTCAAAACTTTTTTTGCTTTCTTCCCTCCAAAGAAATAAATCCCAACCTCTTTAATCTGTCCTTATAACTGAAGTTTCTCATCCCTGGAACCATTCTTTTAAATCTCTTCTGCACTGTCTCTAATGTGTGCATATCCTACTTACCATGTAGTACACAAAACAGATCACAATTCCTCAACTGAGGATATTATTAAATTGGAGAGGGTACAGAAAAGATTTACAAGGATGTTACCGGGACTGGAGGGTATGAGTTATAAGGAGATGCTGGATATGCTGAGATGTTTTTCACTGGAGCAAAAGAGGTTGAGGTTTATAAGGTTCATAAAATAATGCAGGGAATAAATAAGGTGAATAGTGAGGGTCTTTTCCCTAGGGTGGGGGAGTTCAAAACCAAAGGACGTAATTTTTAAGTGAGAGGAGAAAGATTTAAAAGGGATCTGAGGGCAACTTTTTCACACAAGAGGGAGGTGTTTACGTGGCATGAACTGCCAGGGAAAGTGCAACAGTTGTAACATTTAGAAGACATTTGGACAGGTACATGAATAGTGAAGGTTTAGGAGGATATGGGCTGAACACAGACAAATGGGACTAGTTTAGTTTGGGGAAGCCTGGTTGATATGGACAAGTTGGACCAAAGGGTCTCTTTCCATGCTGTGTGCTCTATGCTTTATTAATAGAGGCCATGATACAGTACTGACTGTACTTCTATTTGTATTGCATGTTTACTGTAACAAAACATCACAAACTGCTACATAGATGCATTAGAAAACAAAATATAACATCAAATGGCATACGGGCAGGTGATGAAAAACTTCGTGAACAAAGTAGGTTTTAAAGTGTGTCTTAAAGGAAGAAAAATACAGAGGGGAGGGGAGATTTAGGCAGGGAATTCCAGGAGAAGACAAAATACCACCGGTGGTGATTGAAATTCGGGATGCTCAAGTGATCGGAACTGGAAGAACATAGATCTGTTGGAGGGGTGTAGAACTGGGCCTGAGCCAGGCCACTGGGATATTTAAAAATCATGATGACTATTTAAAAAGGAAAGAATTACAGATGCTGGATCTCAGAAATATAAAATTGAAGAGATATTGAAAAGGTCATCCAGCATTTGTGATGACAGAACAGAGTTAACGTTTAAGTGAGAGTCAGCAGAACTGGAATAAGTTAGAAATGCAATAAGTTTTAAGTGATTTTAAGGGAATGGCTCTGACAGGGTGGAAATGGGAAAAGGTGAGGAACCAAAATGTTGATGGTGCATTTCCCTAAAGAAAACAAGTAGAAAACCAAAAGATGTGTGGAGAGGAGGTGGGAGTGGGAGAATACTGAAGAACTGCTATCTGAGAACGATGAGAATATGACCAAAATAAACAAAGTAAAGGAAAACACAATGCTACAGAGATTATAGTCTGAAATGTTTTGATTCCTGTTGCCTTCGATACGAGGAAGTTTGGGTGCTTCTAATGGATTGTTGCTGAGTTTAGGCTTTTGTTGGCTTTTTTGTCGAGTAACAATTTCTGAATGTGGGCATGATTCCGTTTTGACATAAGCATCTCTTCTGGCCAAAATATTTTTAGCTCCTTGCCATTGTTAAATTATCAATTTTCCCAAAAAAGAAAGTCTCTTGGTCCTTGAAAGCATCTTCTTCTTGGACAACTGCAAGCTGAGCTGGAATGTTTTGAAACTTCCTTGTTGCAGCTTGAAATTTCCTATTACTCGTTTGGAAAAGTGCCTGAAATTGGCATATCTTATGGCATGCGTGGCAATCAGGAGCCAGCAGGTTTAATGCTGATGTGGGCTCTCCTGCCACAACATAGACACAAAGCAATGTTTGCCTCATGGCTGTCATCTTTCTGACACATTAGAGCCCAAAGATTAACAAAGCTGACCAAGTCAGAGTCAGTGTGATGACTCCATGAAATTCCTCTGTTCTTTGGATAAGATATCTATTTGTCTACCAAAAGTTGTGTGTAACTTAGAACAGTACAGCTCAAGAAAACAAGCCCTGCAGCACACCATGTCTGTGCCAACCATGATGCTACTCTAAACTAATCCCATCTGCTTGTATATGGCCTGTACCATCTATTTGTTGTCTGTTCATGCGTCTATCTAAATGCCCCTTAAACCATTGTATCTGCTTTTTCCACCTCCCCGGCAGTGCACTTCAGGGTACCTGCTGCCCTCTTTGTAAATAACGTCCTTGAAACCTTTCTTCTCTTGCCTTAAACCTACGTTCCCTAATATTTGACATTTTCACCCTCAGAAAGATACTCCAAATATCCACCCTAATCTTTCCTTTTATAGTTATATATACTTCAATCAGATCGCCCCTCAGTCTCTAATGGTCCAGCAAAAACAATCCAAGTTTATCCAACCTCTCCCTACACCTAATACACTCCAATCCAGGCATCATCCTAGTGAACCTCTTTTGCACTCAGTCCAAAACCTCCAAATCGTTCCTATTGTGTGGCGACCAGAACTGTGGACAGTACTCCAAATGTGGCTTGACCAAAGTCTTATACAGGGAGAAAGTGAGGACTGCAGATGCTGGATATCAGAGTCGAGATTGTGGTGTTGGAAAAGCAGAGTAGGTTCGGCAGCATCCGAGAAGCAGGAGAATCAACATTTCGGACATAAGTCGAATGAGGCTTGTGAGCCGGGGCTGAAAGATAAATGGGAGGGGGTTGGGATTGTGGGAAGATAGCTGGGAATGTGATAGGCAAATGAAGATGGTGGAGAAGATGATAGGCCGGAGAAGAGGGCGGAGAGAATAGATGGGAAAGGTGATGGACAGGTCAAGAGGACAGTGCCGAGTTGGAGGCTTGGGACAGGGATAATGTGGGTGGAGGGGAAATGAGAAAACTGGTGAAATCCACATCGATAACATGTGGTTGCAGGGTCCCAAGGTGGAAAATGAGGCATTCTTCATCCAGGTGTCAAGTGGTAAGGGTTTGGCAATGAAGGAGGGCCAGGACCTGAGTGTCCTCAGTGGAGTGAGAGGGGGGAGTTGAATTGTTCTGCCACAGGGCAGTGGGTTGTTTGGTGTGGGGTGTCCCAGAGATGTTCTCTGAAATGATCCGCAAGTAGGCATCCTATCTGCCCGATGTAGAGGAGACCACACTGGGTACAACAGGTGCAGTAGATGACATTGGTGGAGGTACAGGTAAATTTCTGTCAGATGTGGAAGGATCCTTTAGGGCCTTGGACGGAGGTGAGGGGAGTGGTGTGGGTGCACGTTTTGCACTTCCTGCGGTGGCAGGGGAAGGTGCTGGGAGTGAGGTGTGGGCTGGTAGAGGGTGTGGATCTGATAAGGGAGTCGTGGAGTGAATGGTCTTTCTGGAATACTGATAGGGGTGGGGAGGGAAATAGATCTCTGATGTGGGGTCCTTTTGTAGGTGGCAGAAGTGGCAGAGGATGATGCGATGTATATAGAGGTGGGTGGGGTGGAGGGTGAGGACCAGAAGGGTTCTGTCCTTGTTGCATTGGGAGGGGTTGGGTTCAAGGGCAGAAGTGCGGGAAGTGGCGGAAATGTGCTGGAGGGCATTGTCGATCACATGGGAAGGGAAATTGCACTATTGGAAGAAGGAGGCCATCTGGGATTTTCTAAGGTGGAATTGGTCATTGTGAGAACAGATGTGGAGAAGGCGGAGGAATTGGGAATAAAGGATGGCGTTTTTACAGGAGTAGGTTGGGAGGGGTGTAGCCTAGGTAGCTGTAGGAGTTGGTGGGCATTTTAGATGTCCATGGTTAGTTGGTCACCAGAGATGGAGCTGGAGAGGTCCAGGAAGGGGAGGGAGGTGTCAGAGATGGTCCAGGTGAATTTGAGGTCAAGTTGAAAGGCGTTAGTCAAGTTGATGAACTGAGCTTAAAAATGTGATGCTGGAAGAGCGCAGCAGGTCAGGCAGCATCAAAGGAGAAGGAGAATCGACGTTTCGGGCATACAGAAGATGGACTGTTCCACATACCTGACAAAGAGGCAGGCATAGCTGGTTCCCATGCAGGTGCATATGGCTACCCCTTTGGTTTTCAGGAAGTGGAAGGGTTGGAAGGAGAAATTGTTAAGGGGGAGGTCTAGTTCAGCCAGGTGGATTAGGGTGTCTTTGAAGGGTATAGGTTGGGATGGTGTGAGAGGAAGAATCAGAGGCCCGCGTCATGGCTGATGGATGTGTACAGGGACTGGATGTCCAAGGTGAAGGTGAAGCATTGGGGGCCAGAAAATGAAAGTCTTGGAGGAGGTGAAGGGTGTGGGTGGTGTCCCGAATGTAGGTGGGGAGTGGGATGTGGATGGGAGATCCCAGAGGTGATGAGGTTGTGGATGGTCTGGAGGATGATGGTTTGGTAATGGGAGGTGGGGTTGTGGTTGAGGGGACAGTAGGAGGTGGTGTCTGCGAGTTGGCGCCTGGCTTCAGCAGTGTAGAGGTCGGTGCATACTACCTGTGTGCCCCATCTTGTCTGTTGGTTTGGTGGTGAGGTTGGGGTTCGAGCTGAGGTAGTGGAGGTCTGTGCATTGCGAGGGTGAGAGGTTGGAGTGGGTGGGGGGTGGACAGGTTGAGGCAGTCAATGTCACGGCAGCAGTTAGAAATGAAGAGATTGGGGATGGGTAACAGGCAGTACTGGGTGTCCACGTGGATGGGGTGTGTTTACAGTTACAATATGACATGCCAACTTTTATATTCAGTGCCCTGACCAATGAAGGCAAGCAAACATAATCATTCTTTTCCACCTATCCACTTGTGTTGCCACTTTCAGGGAGCTATGGATTTAAGTCTCTGTATTTCAATAGTCCTAAGGGTCAGTTTTTCTCTTGTATTTGAACTCCCAAAATGCATCACCTCACAGTTGGCTAAACTCCATCTGCCACTTCACTACTCAACCTTCTAATTGATCTACATCCTTTGATATATTTTGTCACTATCCACAACTTTTTGGTGGACGACTTATCCACAATTTTTGTGTCATTTGCAAATATACTAACCAGACAATTGATATTTTCATCAAAATCATTTATAAATATTACAAACAGCAGAAGTCACGGCACTGATTATTTTAGAAACTGTTGTTGTGGTTCTGTTCGCCGAGCTGGGAATTTGTGTTGCAGACATTTCGTCCCCTGTCTAGGTGACATCCTCAGTGCTTGGGAGCCTCCTGTGAAGTGCTTCTGTGATTTTTCCTCCGGCATTTATAGTGGCCTGTCTCTGCCGCTTCCGGTGGCCAGTTCCAGCTGTCTGCTGCAGTGGTTGGTATATTGGGTCCAGGTCGATGTGCGTGTTGATAGAATCTGTGGAGGAGTGCCATGCCTCTAGGAGTTCCCTGGCTGTTCTCTGTTTGGCTTGTCCTATAATAATAGTGTTGTCCCAGTCGAACTCATGTTGCTTGTCATCTGCGTGATTTGCTACTAAGGATAGCTGGTCGTGTCGTTTCGTGGCTAGTTGGTGTTCATGGATGCGGATCATTAGCTGTCTTCCTGTTTGTCCTATGGAGTGTTTTGTGCAGTCCTTGCATGGGATTTTGTACATTACATTGGTTTTGCTCATGCTGGGTATCGGGTCCTTCGTCCTGGTGAGTTGTTGTTAGAGAGTGGCTGTTGGTTTGTGTGCTGTTATGAGTCCTAGTGGTCATAGTAGTCTGGCTGTCAGTTCAGAAACGTTCTTGATGTATGATAACGTGGCTAGTCCTTTGGGTTGTGGCATGTCTTCATTCCATTGTCTTTCCCTTAGGCATCTGTTGATGAAATTGCGCGGGTATCCGTTTTTGGCAAATACATTGTAGAGGTGTTCTTCTTCCTCTTTTTGCAGTTCTAGTGTGCTGCAGTGTGTTGTGGCCCTTTTGAACAGTGTCTTGATTCAACTTCTTTTTGTGTGTTCTGGGGTGGTTGCTTTCGTAGTTCAGGACTTGGTCTGTGTGTGGCTTTCCTGTATACCTTTGTGGTGAATTCTCTGTTTGGTGTTCTCTGTACCATCACGTCTAGGAATGGGAATTGGTTGTCCTTTTCTTCCTCTCTAGTGAATCAGATTCCTGTGAGTGTGGCGTTGATGATCCGGTGTGTGTTCTCTATTTCTGTGTTTTTAATGATTACAACAACAACGAGCACCCGAGCTACAAATCTTCTCACAAACTTTGAACACCTACGGCCGAGAGACGTTAAGACAAGCCAGGAAATGGGAATCCTGTGCCAACCGCCTAAGCGCCACATACGAACAACTCCGGTTCCTGCACGAATGCCGAAAGAACCGAATCCTTCCACCATGTGTCAGATACAGACTACCAGTCAACAACCCACAAGCCAGGGACACAGCCAGACAGAATGGATTCAGGATGATCCAGGTAATGATTACAGACGCTCACAACATACTACCCAAATACTGACAAGTAATTGTGCACCAAAAATCGTTAATTTCAAAAACCACCAAACTGGAATGGAGCCGGACCATAGAATAAGCCATCACCTTAGGACAGAACAGAACCACACACTGCAAAAAAACAGCACTAATTGAAAAATGGCCAAACTAACACACAACAGAGAGGACACCACAACGACTTAGAAACCTCTCCCACAGACAGCTCACAGACACATAGAACATAGAACATAGAACAGTACAGCACAGAACAGGCCCTTCAGCTCACGATGTTGTTCCGACCACTGATCCTCATGTATGCACCGTCATATTTCTGTGACCATATGCATGTCCAGTAGTCTCTAAATGTCCCCAATGACCTTGCTTCCACAACTGCTGCTGGCAACGCATTCCATGCTCTCACAACTCTCTGTGTAAAGAACCCACCTCTGACATCCCCTCTATACTTTCCTCCAACCAGCTTAAAACTATGACCCCTCGTGTTAGTCATTTCTGCCCTGGCAAATAGTGTCTGGCTATCGACTCTATCTAAGCCTCTCATTATCTTGTACACCTCAATTAGGTCCCCTCTCCTCCTCCTTTTCTCCAATGAAAAAAGTCCGAGCTCAGTCAACCTTTCCTCATAAGATAAGCCCTCCAGTCCAGGCAGCATCCTGGTAAACCTCCTCTGAACCCTATCCAAAGTATTCACATCTTTCTTATAATAGAACGACCAGAACTGGACGCAGTATTCCAAGTGCGGTCTAACCAAAGTTTTATAGAGCTGCAACAAGATCTCACGACTCTTAAACTCAATACCCCTGTTAATGAAAGCCAAAACAACCCTGTCCACTTGGGTGGCCATTTTAAGGGATCTATGTACCTGCACCCCAATGTCTCTCTGTTCCTCCATACTGCCAAGAATCCTATCCTTAATCCTGTACTCAGCTTTCAAATTCGACCTTCCAAAATGTATCACCTCGCATTTATCCAGGTTGAACTCAATCTGCCACCTCTCAGCCCATCTCTGCATCCTGTTAATGTCCCGCTGCAGCCTACAACAGCCCTCTATAATGTCAACGACACCTCCAACCTTTGTGTCATCTGCAAACTTGCTGACCCATCCTTCAATCCCCTCATCCAAGTCATTAATAAAAATTACAAACAGTAGAGGCCCAAGGACAGAGCCCTGTGGAACACCACTCACCACAGACTTCCAGGCAGAATATTTTCCTTCTACTACCACTCGCTGTCTTCTGTTGGCCAGCCAATTCTGTATCCAGACAGCTATGTTCCCTTGAATCCCGTTCCTCCTGACCTTCTGAATGAGCCTACCATGGGGAACCTTATCGAATGCCTTGCTGAAGTCCATATACACCACATCCACAGCTCGACCCTCATCAACTTTTCTAGTCACATCCTCAAAGAACTCGATAAGGTTTGTGAGGCATGACCTGCCCCTCACAAAGCCGTGTTGACTGCATTTAATCAAGCCATGCTCTTCCAGATGGTCATAAATCCTATCCCTCAGAATCCTTTCTAACACCTTGCAGATGACAGACGTGAGACTTACTGGTCTGTAATTGCCGGGGATTTCCCTATTTCCTTTCTTGAAGAGAGGAATTACATTTGCCTCTCTCCAGTCATCAGGTACGACTCCAGTGGACAGCGAGGATGAAAAGATCTTCGGAAGTGGCGAAGCAATTGCATTCCTCATTTCCCAAAGCAGCTGAAGACAAATCTGGTCTGGGCCTGGCAATTTGTCAATCTTAATGTTTGACAAAATTTTCAGCACATCAGCTTCCTCTATCTCTATCCATTCCAGCATGCACACCTGTTCTTCAAAGGTTTCATTCACTACAAAGTTTGTTTCTTTCGTAAAGACAGAAGCAAAAAAAAACTCATTTAGGGTTTCCCCTACCTCCTCAGACTCCACACACAAATTCCCTATGCTATCCCTGATCAGCCCTACTCTTTCTTTGACCATTCTCTTATTCCTCACATAAATGTAAAATGCCTTTGTGTTCTCCCTAATCAGTTCTGCCAAGCCTTTCTCGTGCCCCTCCTGGCTCTCCTCAGACCATTTTTGAGCTCCTTCTTCACCTGCCTGTGATCCTCTAGAGCTGTGTTTGACCCTAGCTCCCTCCACCTTATGTAAGCTACCTTTTTCCTTTTGACGAGAAGCTCCACCGCTCTCGTCATCCAAGATTCCTTTATCTTACCACTTCTTGCCTGTCTCAGAGGGACATATTTATTCATCACTCACAACAACTGTTCCTTAAACAGTCTCCACATGTCTATAGTGCCTTTACCATGGAACAATTGCTCCTAATCCATGCTTCCTAACTCATGTCTAATCACATCATAGTTTCCTCTTCCCCAATTAAACATCCTCCCATTTTGCCTAATCCTCTCCTTCTCCATAGCTATGTAGAATGTGAGGCAGTTGTGGTCACTATCACCAAAATGGTCACCCACCACAAGATCTGATACCTGCCCCGGCTCGGTTCCGAGCACTAAGTCTAGAATGGCCTCTCCCATTCGTCGGCCTGTCAACGTACTGAGTTAGGAAACCCTCCTGAATACACCTTACAAAAACAGCTCCATTCAAATCTTCTGCTCGAAGGACGATCCAAGCAATATTGGGAAAGTTAAAGTCACCCATTACAACAACCCTACTACATCCACACTTTTCCAAAATCTGCCGACCTATGCTTTCTTCCATCTCCCTGCTGCTACTGGGGGGCCTGTAGTAAACCCCTAATGAGGTAACTGCTCCCTTACTGTTCCTAATTTCCACCCATACTGACTCGGTAGGCAGATCTTCCTCGACAATGGAAGCTTCTGTAGCTGTGATATACTCTCTGATTAGTAGTGCTACACCCCCTCCTCTTTTTCCCCACTCTCTATTCTTTTTAAATGCTCTAAACCCTGGAACATCCAGCTACCATTCCTGCCCCTGAGAAACCCATGTCTCTGTTATGGCCACAACATCATAGCACCAGGTACTGATCCATGCTCTAAGTTCGTCACTTTTATTCCTGATACTCCTTGCGTTAAAGCAAACACACTTTAACTGATACCTTGCTTCCTTGCCAGGAAAATCCTCCCCACTAGCTGGTCTACCTCTTGCTGTTGCCTCCCCTGCATCAACTCTCACCTCTGGTATACAGCTCAGGTTCCCACCCCCCTGCCATATTAGTTTAAACCCTCTCGAACTACTCGAGCAAACCTTCCACCCAGGACATTGGTCCCCTTCCAGTTCAGATGCAACCCATCCTTCTTGTACAGGTCCCACCTTCCCCAGAAGGCATCCCAATTATCTACATATCTGAAGCCCTCCCTCCTACATCAGCTGCGCAGCCACGTATTAAGCTGCGCCTGCTCCCTGTTCCTCGCCTCGCTATCTCGTGGCACCGGTTGTAAACTAGAGAACACTACTCTGTTCATCCTGCTTTGCAGCTTCCATCCTAACTCTCTGAAATCACTTTTTATATCCTCGATCCTTTTCCTGGCTATATCATTGGTGCCAATATGTAACAAGATTTCTGGCTGTTCGCCCTCCCCTTTTAGAACCTTATACACCCGATCGGAGACGTCCCGGACCCTGGCACCAGGGAGGCAACATACCTTCCGGGAATCCCGGCCCGGGCCACAAATCTCCTGTCGATTCCCCTAACTATCGAGTCCCCTACCACGAGTACTTTTCTATTCTGCCCCCTTCCCTTCTTTGCCACAGTGTCAGGCTCAGTGCCAGAGAACTGACTGCTATGGCTTTCCTCTGGTAGGTCATCCCCCCCAGCAGTATCCAAAACGGTATACTTATTGCTGAGGGGAATGTCCACGGGGGATCTCTGCACTGTCTGACTGTCCCCTTTCCTCCCCCCTAACTGTAACCCATTTATCCTTGTCCTGAGTCTTAGGAGTGACCAATTCCCAGTAACTCCTCGCAATTACCCCCTCAGCCTCCTGAATGATCCGTAGTTCATCCAGCTCCAGCTCCAATTCCCTAACACGGTTTTCAAGGAGCTGGAGTTGGGTGCACTTTCCGCAGATGTAGCCAACGGAGACGTATGCCATGTCTTCCACCTGCCACATTTTGCAGGAGGAGCAAGTAACTGCCCTCGCATCCATACCCGACTTATCTGAACACCCACTCAGTACTAAAGGAGAAAACTTAGTTCAAGTTGTTATAAAATCAATAACAAACTTATATTCAATAGAGGAAGTTTAGAATGAACCTTACCTTATTAACTAGGTCAGAGGAGGAGGGCGGGTGGGAGACGCTACAGTTGTAGAGTCTCGGGTTTAGCCGCCTTGCTGATATATATGGTCACTGCTTTCCTTCCCGGCTGCTCCTCCGGTCCACGTCACTTCCCCCGCTGCTCCCGCTCCTTCTGTGAAAGGGAAAACACTGCTGTCCGTTACCGGTAAGTAATGTTTTTTTAAAAAACCGCCTTTCCTTAGCTGCAGTCTTCCGGGTTCGTCTTACCTCCGCTGCTGCTCGCCCTCACACGGAAGGAACAATACTGGCCAAGGGACTCAACTATAACCACAGGGATGCCAAGACAGCAGGCTTCCTAGCAGCACTAGAATGCACACTCAGAAACAATGGACTGACAGAAGAGACACAACAAACAGTGAGACAAAGTATCGTACCCCTGATAATAAGGAAAAGACAAACACACAATCTCAACACCAAGGAGAGGGAAGCACTAAAAACACTAAGAAATGATAAGAACATACTACCAGCAGACAAAGACAGAATGACGGTCATCCTGGATAAAGCAGAGTACATCCAGAAAGTGCAACAGCTACATGCAGATACCAACACCTATCAAAAGAGAGAGTTTGACCCCACCCCACAGCTCACCAATAGGATAAACAACACACTGAGGAACTTGCAAAAAAAAGGACAGATAACCAGGTTTGATCTACAGAGAATGAAACCTGAAAGCAACACCACCCCCAGATTCTATGGACTACATAAAGTGCACAAACCCGACATCCCACTCAGACCCATCGTATCGCTACCAGGGACATCATCACACAAACTGGCTAAAGAACTACAACAGAAACTGAAACACCTGATCAGCAGATCCAGACACTCTATACAGTCAACACAGGAATTCTTGGACATCGTCAGAGATATACGTATAGACAAAGAAGAAACCATGGTCTCATTCGATGTAACGGCACTGTTCACCTCTATCGACAAAACCCTAGCCAGAGAAACAATGGGCAACCTGCTGGACATACAGAACAAACAACAAGACAGGGAAACTATCAACAAAGATGGCATACTCAAACTACTGGACCTGTGCCTCACAACACACTTCACAATCAACAACCAAATATATGAACAAATCAACGGCACACCCATGGGCTCACCCATCTCTGGACTCATAGCAGAAGCAGTAATGCAAAGGACAAACAGTCTTACCGCAAATTCAACCCAAACTCTGGGTCAGATATGTGGATGACACCTTTGTAATCATTAAAAACACAGAAATAGAGAACACACACCGGATCATCAACGCCACACTCACAGGAATCCGATTCACTAGAGAGGAAGAAAAGGACAACCAACTCCCATTCCAAGACGTGATGGTACAGAGAACACCTAACGGAGAATTCACCACAAAGGTATACAGGAAAGCCACACACACAGACCAAGTCCTGAACTACGAAAGCAACCACCCCAACACACACAAAAGAAGTTGAATCAAGACACTGTTCAAAAGGGCCACAACACACTGCAGTACACCAGAACTGCAAAAAGAGGAAGAAGAACACCTGTACAATGTATTCGCCAAAAACGGATACCCGTGCAATTTCATCAACAGATGCCTAAGGGAAAGACAACGGAATGAGGACATGCCACAACCCAAAGGACTAGCCACATTACTATTCATCAAGAATGTTTCTGAACTGACAGTCAGACTACTATGACCACTAGGACTCATAACAGCACACAGACCAACAGCCACGCTCAGACAACAACTCACCAGGACAAAGGACCCGATACCCAGCATGAGCAAAACCAATGTAGTGTACAAAATCCCATGCAAGGACTGCACAAAACACTACATAGGACAAATAGGAAGACAGCTAATGGTCCGCATCCATGAACACCAACTAGCCACGAAACGACATGACCAACTATCCTTAGTAGCCACACACTCAGATGACAAGCAACATGAGTTCAACTGGGACAACACTACTATTATAGGACAAGCCAAACAGAGAACAGCCAGGGAATTCCTAGAGGCATGGCACTCATCCACAGATTCAATCAATAAGCACATTGACCTGGACCCAATATACCGGCCACTGCAGCACACAGCTGGAACTGACAACTGGAAGCGGCAGGTACAAATCACTATAAATGCCGGAGGAAACATCACAGAAGCGCTTCACAGGAGGCTCCCAAGCACTGAGGATGTCACCTAGACAGGGGACGAAACGTCTACAACACAAATTCCCAGCTCGGCGAACAGAACCACAACAATGAGCACCCGAGCTACAAATCTTCTCACAATATTTTAGAAACTCATTGGTCACAAACTTCCTGTCAGAACAACATCCAGTCACAATTATTCTCTTTTATTATATTGCCAAGACAATTTTGTATTCAACTTACCAACTCACTGCGGATCCCATTCAATGTGATTTTTTAGACCAGACTACCACAAGGGACCTTGTCAAATGTTCAGGCTCTTTGGGAAGCTACACTGCTTGAAATAGCAATAGGTCTTCTTTAGACTCGAAAAGTTCTGAGATAGCATCATCATATTGTCTCGTATGAATTGTTCATTCAAGTTTCTATATTGGCAATTATCCATAAGATGGTCCAAATTATTTATACAGGAATTTCTCCCCAGATCCTGGCTGTAGTAATTAAAAACTTTGCCTGCTCTATAATGTAGTTTCACTTTGAACTGAAAAAGGAGTCAAAAGCTATAATTACCTCTTCATATGTTGTAGTTTCTTTTGCTATACTTATCTGACAATAATGGTGTCAGTCCTGATCATATACAGCAATACACAAATCAATCCTTTGTCTAGCTTTGTAATGGGGAGTGAAGCAAAACTATTGATGCCATTGCAGAGAACAAACTGCCCAGTCAGGCCTTTCACAGTCTTAGGAGGACTGATCCTCAGTCTATTTGCTATTGGGCTATGGCAACTGAACTGCTTATTTTGTTTCCTTTACTTTTGAAGATTTTACACGTGTCTTTTCTCTCTGCACTCTGTACAGCACTTAAGAAGTCATCCAGGTAATTTTAAAAGATTTAGGGTCTCTGCCTCCATCACCAATTCAGGCAATGAATTCCATTCACCCACCACTCTCTGAATCAAAACATTTTTCCTCTTGTCCCCAATAATCCTTCTGCCACTTAGTTAGAATCAATGACCCCTGGTTTTTGAACTCTCAGCTAAGGGAAACAGCTACCTCCTGTCTACTCTATCTCTACCCCTCACAATTATGTGTACTTTAATGATGTCACCCCTCAGTGTTCTCTGTTCCAAGGAAAACAATCCCAACCTTTCCAAACTCTTCTTGTAGTCACAATTCTCTAGCCCTGGCAACGTTCTAGTAAATCTTCTCTGCACTCTCTCCAGAGCAATTACTTTCCTCTAATGTGGTGACCAGACCTGCACACAATACTCCAGTTGTGGCCTCACCAATGTCTTATATAGTTTCACCATTACATCTCTACTTTTGTATTCTATACATCTGCCAATGAAGGAGAGCATTCCATATGCCTTCTTTACAACCTTCTCTATTTGTACTACTACTTTTAGAGATCTGTGCATTTGCATATCAAGATCTATTACTTCATCTATGCGTGTCAGTACATTCCCAATTATTGCATATTTACTTTTACTGTTTGATCTCCATAAATGCATTACTCCACACTTAGAATCATAAGTTATAGGGTCATAGAGATGTACAGTATGGAACCGTTCAGTCCAACTCATCCATGCCGACCAGATATCCTCACTTAATCTAATCCCATTTGCCAGCACTTGGTCCATGTCCCTCTGAGTCTTTCCTGTTCATAGACCCATCCAGATGCCTTTTAAATGTTGTAATGTAACTGCCTCCATCACTTCCTCTATTAGCTCATTCCATACAGGCCCCACTCTTGGTGTGAAAAAGTTGCCCCTTAGGTTCCTTTTAATCACCCTAAACCTATGCCTTCTAGTTCTGGATTCCCCTACCCCAGGGAAAATACCTTGTCTATTTACCCTATCTATGCCCCTCATGATTTTATAAACCTCTATTAGGTCACTCCTCAGCCTCCGACACTCCGGAGAAAACAGCCCCAGTCTATGTAGTCTCTCCCTATACCTCAAATCCTCCAACCCTGGCAACATCCTTGTAAATCTTTTCAGAACCCTTTCAAGGTTTCACAACATCATTCCTGCCCACTCCACCAACCCATCCATATCATTCTGAAGCTTACAGCTATCCTCTACACGAGCCACTACATGGCCAATTTTGGTGTCATCTGCAGAATTCCCATTTGTGCACCCTACATTCAAATCCAAATTGTTAAGGTATAAAACAAACAGCAGGGGACCCAATACCAAACCCTGTGATGCAACGCTTGAAATAGCTTTCTGTGCTCAGTAACTAGCCTTAGAGCCAAAGATGTTTTTGGCTTTCAGCTGTAGACAGAAGAATTTAGTGCAAACACAACTACTGGTAAAAAGACATAATTTTAGTGAGCAATAGTGACACAGAATAAAGATATAATTCCCTTTACACAAATCAGCTGTTAATTAACTGAGTAGCAGAACAGGTTTCACAGGCTCTAATTTGTTTTTCTTCCCTCTGAGTCACACTACATGTCGACACACATTCTTTCCTGGATGCTAGATCATGATTTTAAATTCTCTACCATTAGCATCAGTATTTGGACTGTAGCAATTCGAGCAGAAGGATCACCAAAATTTTCTCAGGGCAACTACTGGTTATCAGACAATTACATTTGCCAGTGGCATCCCAAACCATCCCATCCAGAGAACAAACAAAACCTGAGGAGGAAGAGAATGCCAGGCCCAATAGTAACTGGTATCAAATAACAACTTTGTAGGTTCAAACCCCATTTCCAGGTTTTGAATACAAAAGTTAATTTGACATTTTAGTGCATCACTAATCAGCACTGTTTGCCAGAGATATAATATTAAGCCACAGGCCTACCTACTTGTTCAGGTGGACATAAAAGATTCAATGTCACTAGCGGAAGAAAATCAGATTAATTGACCTTATGCCCTGGCCGACCTTTATCTCAAAACCAACATCCTCACAAATGGCTTCCCTTCTTTTTATCTCATTGTTATTTTTGGCTCCTGCTCACACTTTTAAAAAGCTCATTGATTGTGATTTTGAGACATGATGGGAACATGAAGAGTATGACACAAATCCAAACTGATTTGCCTGCCAAATGTCTCTCTCCCCTCTCATCCAGTTTGAGAAATTGAGTGAAATTGAGATAATCTAATTGCCAATAATCAAATCTCCAATTACATAGCCATGGACTGTAGGAAATGAACCATTTACAATTTGATGGTCAAAGCTTTTAACAAGACAATTATCAAAAGAAGTAAACAGACTATTTTGTCTTTCATCCATTATTTCATGAGTCAAGGTGGACGACCAATGTAGAGTTTTATATAAATTACTGGAGTCAAGGCACAAGAAGGTGAGACTCAATAAAAGTCAAGAAGCTGGACATTCCCAATGATGGTTGCCATGGCTCAATGTTTTTCTGTTCCTTTTTTGTTGGTAATAACAGTGGTCTCAGCATCTTCCTCCAATGCCTTTCCTGAAGTGCTCAGCTCAGCTTGATTGCAACTGAACAAGAGCACTCTCAAGTTTATGTAGCCACCTACACCAATCAATGCTCTTCCCTCTCCTGCATTGTTAACTCAAGACTCGCACAAGTAGTTGCCTTTTGGTTCCACATGTTCTGCATGTTTCCACTACAGCATCATTGATAGACGTATGCAATTAGATTCCTCATGTCTGCTGACAACATACAGCTTGATGTCCCCATAACCCATTCATCCCCTCCACTGCACTTGTGCTTTTAGACAACTCCAGTATTGCATGAAACGCAAATCCCCTGAATAAGGAATGGGAAGATTGAAGCCATTCACCCACATTTTGCAGCCAGTAGTGATCAAAAACCAGAAATTATTCCTTACATTTACATTTGACCTGACAATCTCCCACTTCATTGACTTGAAATGTCAGCTGAAATTTTTCCAAGGCAGCAAGGTACCCACTACCAGTGCAGGGAGTACACAGCAACCTCGCTTTGGCAGACACCAGATCCCGACATTGCATTTTTCTGGTGCCGTTAATTAAGTAGCTATTGCCATCTGGCCTACCATCCAGTGAAGAATGGAAGACGTTCCTGAGTATAATCACAGCAGCCTCAGCAGTACAGCCATGGCCATTGTAGGGCTGCAGCTGAAGAAAGAACACACTTTAAAATGAGCACTCTCAGAGATAGGTAAGTAGGGCCAGGGGTATTGGAGACTGTATGCTCCTGACGAGAGGAGGCAGCAACTAAGGCACATGGCTTCAATGGTTACTGGGGGGCCTACATAGCCAAAGCTGCCCAAAGCTGTCCACTTCGTTGAGGCCACTCAAAGACCTCAGGTGATTGTCAGCTGATATGGGGTGTAGGTCCCATTTATCCACTAAGCTATCTCAAACGGGCACTGGGCTGGTCGGCAGTCTGCCATCTCTCCTGCCTCTGGCAAAAAAAAGAGGCAAATGGCAGGAAGACAACAGGTACTTCACCCATTGACCTTCCACACTATTTTGCCAACCCTCCAGGCTTTGACCTCATCCTCAAAGGGCCGGAAAAATTCTGACCATTAACTCTGCTTCTCTCTCCACAGGTACTCTGTGACCTGATGAGAATTTTCAACATGTTTTTTGTGTTTCAGAAGCACCACATCCAATTACCCATGCTATCAATCCTAGTCTACTCTCCACAAGCACAGTTACCTGCCATTCACCATCCTGACTTGTGAATATACCACAGTTTCTACAGTATCACTGGGTTAAAATCCTGGAACTCTTCCTAACAGCATTGTAGGCATTCCTACACAATATATACTGTTGTGGTTACACCTTCTCAGTTGTAAATGGCAATGAAGGATGAACAAATGCTAGCCCAGCAAGTTGCACCCAGTTCCCATAAAAGAATGAAAAGAAACTTTGCTAGAAGGACTAATCAGATCACACTGTGGAAAATAGCAGATGTAATGCACTATTCTTTCACATGGTGGCACTGCACACTCACTCACATATGCTAAAAAATCTCCTTTCAGGTTTTAGGATGTGGTAAAAAAATAGAATCCCTACAGTGTGGTTACTGGCCATTCAGCCCATCAAGTCCACACAGACCCACCATTTTGTAAATGTAACCCTGCAATTCCCACAGCTAATCCGTCTTGTCTGCACATCCCTGGTCACTATAGGCAATTTAGCATGGCCAATCCACCTAACCTTTGCTGTGAAAGGAGGCCTGCAGACACAGAGAATGTACAAAACAGCACACAGACAGAGAGACTGTCAGCTGAGGCTAGAATTGAATCCAGGTTCCTCGTACTGCAAGGCAGCAGTGCTAACCACTGAACCACCAGCAAGAAATAAAGAAGGATACTGCAGAACATTATAAGGTACCTAATCTGAAGGCCATTCAATCCATCACATTATATCAATCCAGAACAATTTCACAGTAATTTCATCATTTAGAGTGTGTGCCAAAATTATTTTTTTTCAAGAATTACATTGCATGTATTAATCACGAAGTGTTGGTGGTGCTCTTGAATGGTATTATGATGGTTTGGTTAAAGGATAACTAATTCAGAGTGATGGGCTAATGATCCAAAGGCAGGCTTCCAAATCCTATATGACATTTAGGGAATCAGTTAATTAAATAACTCTGGAAGTAAAGAGTAACCATTAGTATGATAATCATGAAATGATCTGATTGTTGATAATGCCTTTGAAGGAAGGAAACTTACAGCCCTTAGTTTATCTAATAGGTGACTCCAAAATCACAGCAAAGGACTTTGAAAGAAAGTTGTCGCCTGTAACAAACTGCTCAATAAAAGCATAAGAAAACCACATGAACAACATGGAATCAACCTTGAGTTACTGAGTTCAGACATAAAGACAAACCCTTCAATGTCCTTCTTGCTAAAATCCCAGAATTTGTGCCAAGTTTGGAAGAGATATTCTACACATTAGTCCAGAGAAACGTTGATATAGTGATAGTCACTGAGTACAACCAATGGTTCAGACTCTTCCATCAATATCCCTGGGGTATAGCATTTCCCACTAGCAGAGTATACCCATTAGAGATAATGGTACAGTGCTATACAGTGGGCTGGGATTGCCTCTGGGAATTCACAATATTTATTGTGGGGACCATAGCCTGATATCATATGACATCAGGGAAAACATTGGCAAGAAAACCTCCTGCGCATTAGAAGGCACCTCAGTGAATGACTCAGTGCTCCTGATATGTTGAACATCACATAGGAGAGGCACTCATGACAATTTATTTGGGGGGGGGGGAGTGGGAGGCTGGGTGGTGGTAACTTCAATATCTATCATCAAGAATGGACCATTACTTCCAATATGACAGCTATGAACAGATGTGATTCTGGATTAGTGGTGCTGGAAGAACACAGCAGTTCAGGCAGCTGAACAGCTGTGAACCATTCAGCTCTGAGCATTTCCGGAATCAAGATTGATCTGTCTGGTCTTTTGCCTCAACTCCCCTTTCCTTTGCATTCGCTATATCCCCTAATTCACAGATGGCAAAAACAAATCTGTCTACAGCCTTAAGTATATTCAACCATGACATATTTGTAAGCATCTGGAGCAGAAAATTCCTAGATTTATAAACCACTGACAAAAAAAAAAGAGTTACTCTGTGCCTTGGTCCCAAATGATCAACTTCTTATCCTGCAAGCATCATCTTCCTTAGAAATGAACTCCAAAACTGTGCACAGAATTCCAAATGTGGTAAAATGTAGCAAGATTTTCTTGTTCTTGTACTCCAGTCTACTTGTAATAAAAACAGCAACATATTTGTCCTCTTTATGGCTTACTGTACCTGCACACTAACTTTGTGTTCCTTGTACGAACACACTGAATTGTCTTTCAGTACCAACATTTAGAAGTTTCATGTTTTTTTTAAAATCTACTTTCCTATTCTCACTCTAAAAGTGAAGCACTTTACACTTCCTCACATTCGTCTCTACCTGTCACCTTATTGTCTATCACAGCAACATAAGGAGACATCTCACTATCACTTTCTCAAAGGCAGCAACAGGTGGGCAATAAATGCTGGCCCAGCCGGAAAAGCCAATATCCCACAAGCATATAAAGAAAAAAAAAATTCAACTGTCCATATCTCTTTGCAGCATCTTTTTGCCTTCCTCATAGTTTGCATTCCCACCCAGCTATGCAGAGATATTTTATTTTCTTTCTCTTCCTCAAAATCAGTGATATAGATCATAAATAACTGAAGACAAATACTGACTCTTGTGACACTTCACTGGTTATGACTTGTTAACTTGAGGTTGTGCCATTTATGCCTACTCTGTGCTTCTTTACTATCCTTGATACATGATAATATATTACCACCAATGCCATGAGACTTAATTTTGTACCTTAACTTTGTGCTGTTCTATCAAATGGATTTGGAAATCTATGTACATTACATTTATCTACCATATATTTTACATTCTCAAGATCTCTAAAAAAAAAATTGTCATCCAAAATTTCCCTTTTATAAAAAACATTTTGACGTTGGTCAATCACCTGAGAGTTTAAGCATATTGTTAAGACTTCCTGAATAAGAGATTCTAGCACTTTCCTGATGACCCATATCTGGAAATCACATCTGCATTTCCCAGTATTCTCTTTATTGCCTTTCTACAGTAAGCTATTCTTTAACCACCAGTCCCCTGAGGTTATTCTAGAATCTAGGGAATTTTGGAAAATCATAAACACTTTAAAAAAATAAAGTGGAAAATACATCAAATCTCTCTGAAGCTACTTCTTTTGAACCGGGGGTGCAGACCAACATGTCCTGAGTGTTTGGTTTTTTAAGTGTATTTAATCTGATACTATTAAATTATATTAAGTACCTCACTCTTATTAGCTGTCTGATTTCCCTTTCTGTGTACTTATGTCAGTTTCTACAAGTCACCAGGCAGGTATAAAGAACAAAAAGAATTTATTCAATATCTCTGTTGTTTGTTGATTCCTCTTGATAATTTCAACTGTCTTAATCTTTAAAGGGCCAATATTTGCTATTCCTTCCCTCCTTTTTTGGTAAAATCTCTTATAAGTTGTTCTTATATCCCTGTTGAGTCCATGTGTTCTCATTTCCTTCTTAATAACTTTTTAATAGTGTTTATGGGGCAGGAATTTCAGCACCCTTTGAGATACCATTATCTGACAGCTCTGCAAGCAGGGAAGCAGTCATGGGTCATAATTTTCTCACCTGTCAGCCTTATTGGGTGGAAAGCAGTTGCAACAGTATGTGCACTAGCGGAAAGTACTTATTTCTATACAACCTCTGCCAGCGCAGATACATTCACACCAATTGGTCTTTGTACACAGTTAGAAAGGATGGCAGTGGGTGAAAGAAGGATTTTATCCTGTACTCCCTCTTTAGAACAGACTCGACTCCAGTTTCTTGGTTTAAATGTTTATTCATGCATGCAAGGGAGATGTATATATCAAAAAATGGTGTACAGCTCACAATTACAAACTTCCAATCAACTATTTCTACAGACAATAATTGCTAATCAAAAGGTTACACATTCACTCATCCATGTCTTTATGGAACTAAGTTCATGTTGTCTACATTCTGGGTTAGTACACATGACTGTATTATCCAATCATATTTAAATGCATACATGTGACTATACTACCCCATTGGATCGTAACATGTTCACATCTTCTTGCTTTAAGTACATCTTTAATTGTAATTTGAGATCAGAAAGCCCATACTGTCTAATTTTCACCATTCACTTCAGGACAGAATGGCACTAGTTACCAGGAAGAGATGAAAGAAGCAGAGGTAGCTATGGAGAGAACAAACCTGACTCTGCCCAGCTGACTGACAGCTTTGGGAGTCACAGGAAGTTGGCTGTACTTTGGTACCAGTATGAGGTGTATGCCTATATGCGGAAGTTACCAGCAATATACATCCTCACTCCCTGCAAGAACCTATCCCATGCTCCCAAGTTCACTGTCACAGGCCTGCTGCAATGCTCCAATGAGCCTGAGCACAAACTCAACATACAACATCTCACTTTCCACTCAGGGACCATACAGCCTCTTCCACATTGAGTTCAAGAACTTCAGAACTTGATTCCATCCTTCCATGTTTCTTTATCCACCCCACACCCTGTTATGACATGGGTTGCCTTTAAAACAGTCACCCTAACGTACTCCTAAATTCATTACCATATTATATGGGTTACATTCAGCACAGTTAACCCCTTTTCTTCTGCTCTTAGCTCTTTATTATCACTTATTCAGCTTTTGTCTTGCCTTGACCTGCTAATCCATAATCTCCTTGTTTACCTATCCTTTTCAATTCTCTTTAGGCTCCATCTCCACCCATTCACTCAGTTTTCCCTTTACGTCCTACCCCCAGTCTTTGGATTCAGCATAAATACTGTGTCTTTTCCCAGCTTGCAATCTGTTCTTGCTATCAAAGACCACAGAGTGAATGTCTTTAGAGAGGGTAAAGAAGACTTTTCAGATAATATTGCCAGGACTAGGAAACTACAGCTATGAGGAAAGATTTGATACACTGGAATTGTTTTCCTTGGGTCAAAGGGGGCTGAAGAGGTATTTAATTGTATACAAAGTTGTAAGGGGTCTGGATTGGGCAGATGGGAAGGACCAACTTACCTTAGCAGAGAAATCAGTGACTCGGGGCACAGGTGTACAGTGATTGGTGGAGAGATTAAAGAGGAACTGGGGAACATGTTTGTCATTAAAAGGTTGGTTGTGGTCTGAAACTCATTATCTGAAACGAAGTAGTGGGAGAAACCCTCAATTCATTTGAAAGATGACTGGAAATGTATCTCAAGTGCTGTAACCTGTAGGAATATGGATCAAATAGTGGAAAGTTGGATTAAGCTGGATGTTTCATTTTTCAACTAGCAGTCACAACTGATCAAGGGGCTTCTTTCTGCGTCAAGGACTTTCAATGATTCCAGTCTACCAGGTCACTTGACACAAAACTGCATTAGAGCCTTGGCCCAAAAATAGGCAAAGGAACTGAATAGAAGAACAGAAGAATGAGTCACTGCTTATGTTCATTGCAGTGAGCCCCTTAGTCTTTCTCTCTGCAATATGAGTAGAATGATCATTTTTCATTTAGGCTTCCCTTGTAATTTGCTAATTATGTTAAGTTAAGGAGATGGGAGTAATTCTGACATTGTGCAAAATACAAAATGAGGAATAGCAAATTATTTTGAAATGTGAAATACCCAGTACGTTTTACAATGGCATAATGTCATAGCTTTTCACACAACTGTGTGCTAACCATTTGATGGTTGATTAATTAACCTGGGTGAAACAAAATGACGTCAATATGCAGAAGTTAGTTAATCTCAGTAAAATATAAATTGAATTTCCTGTGTATTAAATTGGTCATGTTAATCTCATTTACTGTGATTAGCACTGCAGTGTACTCATACAGATACTGCAATGACAGCAGGTTCTGTAACTATACCAATACACCAAAAGGGAAACTGACTTGTCTTCAAATAAACTGTTCAACTTTTAGTCTTTTATTCCAGTTCTGTAGTTTCTGCACACAAGTTTAGTGTTGAGAGTGGATCAAGATACCCACTACATTATGATTTCAAACTAATATTCACCTTTACTGTGTTGACATGGGAAATTATAGTTCACACATACAACAAATACAAATCTGGAGGAAAAAACGATTCCCTTTTTATTGGTACTATAATTTACAGACTGTTCTGAAGAATCTGAAAGAAACACACAGTCTTTAAATATCACTGTACAGCAGTTTATTTTTAGTTTAAAAATTACTGAGTTTGAATAACTTCCTCATTCTATGATCTACCTATTTCTCTAATGCTCATAACAACAATAGTAATGAGTATTAATGTAGCACTTTTAATGCAATAAAATGTCTCAAAGTAATTCAAAAGAACTTTTGAAAGCAATATTTGACACCAAGCCTGTAAGGAGATATTACAGCAGGAGGAATTCCTGACTGTAGGATCGAGGCGAATGAAAGTAAAACCAACAGTTGTGGAGTCATTTTAAACAAGGATGCACCAGAGATCAGAATTAAATGAACATTAGATGCAGATGTGGAACGGAGGAGATTTCAGAGATAGGGAGGGGCCTATAGGGATATTAGCAATGAGTGTTCTTGGGGCCATTCACACTTAAGTGCAAATTGCTGTACCGCAGGAATGGTTATACAAGTGACAAGATTTTAGTTTATGGATGTAACTCTATGTATGGTCTGGAGTTGTTGACTCAAATCAGTGACTTGGACTTGAGAAATGGCCGGAGTTACTTTTTTTTCACTTGTGAATTGACTTGGACAAAATTAGCTTGGTGACAATCCTTGATTTAAAAGCAAAACGTAATATTTAACTCCCGCATGTTGTGCAAAGTTTGGTGAGAACCACGGTACCTGGGACCAGTACAACCTTTGTGAGGGGCGAGGATAACGACAAGGTGGGTCTCAGAGGGTGCCTGGTGAATGAGGGGGTAGAGAACCACAACGTGTGAAGTCCAGCACAACTCTATCTCCTCTTTCTGCCTGACCACAACCATTGCTCCTGCTCACTGGAAGTTTTGTAAATTGGACTGCACTGATTAGTCAAGCAGGTAATTAACTAGGAATAGCCTAGGTACCAGATTTACCATTCCTTCCTTTCCCTCTAACCTTGTGCAAGGAGAGGTCTATTGTTCTCAGTGGAAACAACCATAATGTGAAGGATGCAATTGCAATTCATTGGTTTTTGACCACTTCCTGATGGTATCTGCTGTCCTTTCTGAAGGACAAACACAAAGGTTTGCATGGCCACCCCAGACCAAATTCTTACACTGTCGTACCTGTTCTAACTATTAGATGATTGCCCCTACCCACTACAACCTTTTCATGGCTCTGTGCCTGAACCGTAAAAGTTAGAAAGGAATGGGGGAAGAGAGAGGAGAGAGGGAGAAGCAAGAAAGATAGGGATGTCATCCAGGAGAAAAGTGCAGGGAGAAAAAAAAGGACGGAAGACGCAGTAGAAAGATAGTAAATGGGCAAGAGAGAGGCAAGGTGGAATATGGGAGACTGATAATGGAAAGGGACAGCAGAGAGGGGATAGGAGAGAAACGGACATTGGATTGGGGGTGATTATGAAATGCTGGAGGGGATCAAGCCACACAAGATCCTCACCTCAGAATTATATCACTATTCCTTCATTGTCGCTAGGTCAAAATTCAGAAACTCACTTCTTAACCCTCCAATGTTATTTAGAAGTATACTCTTCCACTTTGTGAGTAGCTTTCTTGAAACTGAAAGTACATTGAACTGAAAAACAATGGTACAAAGTGTCCAATCTTCACAATTTGTATTCACTGCAATGAGTTGCAGCCTCTCCTATGATCTACAATAAACCCCCATTTTGCATTTCCCCTACTGTCTCGCAATCCCTATTTCCCCAATGACCTTTCACCATCCCCCATTTCGTTTGAGCCCTTTATGTTACTATTCATCACAACCCCTCACAATCATGATCCTAATGCCCATGATCCCCTTCCCAAATGCAGGTACAGTCACTGTGTTTCCTTGATGATACCCGTATGCTAGACTACCACATCTCACCCCATTACAATCAGTTTCTTCCTATTACTATAGCCCTTCCCTCAGCTAGCCAATACAATCAGACAAGTCCCAGATTGGAGCTGCCTGCAGCCTTGAAGATGCCATGGACAGATTCTATGGCACTCCCCACCCTCCCAGTTAATCCACCATCTATCTTCCTGATCAACATAGCCCAAACTCCTGCATGGCCTTACATGATGTCCCTGATTAAGCATGACTCCCTTCTGCTGTTCACATACCCCATGCTTTTCATCCTCAAGTTGTGCTTGGCACAGGCACATGCAGCACCTCTGAAGGTAACATATCACCAAGCCTTTCAACCATAAGTATTCCCTTTTATTTAAACATTAACTATGCCCTTTGGCACAAGCTGAAGTGCAATCTTCTGCTCTCTCAGCCACAGTTGCTGCCTTGCTTTTGGAGCTAAGCCACCAAATCTGAAATGCAATTGGTGCAATTCTTGGGACACAAATGCCTACTGTTGAGGTTCTTTATACTTGATTGCTGGAAGGTCGACTTGCCTTTTGAGGAGCAACTCTCCGACGCAAACATCTTATTTTTGGACACTCACTCAATTATGTTGTCATACCCACCAAGTTTTTTGCCTCCACTTGAAGTGGAATACCATGCCCATATTATGGGCCAGATATGTCCTAAAAACAAGAATGAGTGAGTTGAATAGAAAACAAATCTGCTGGATCAAAACTTTGAATTTCCTACTGGTAAAGCAGCCCACACAAACAGTTTACAGATGGAAAAAGATTCATGTCAAGTTTAGCCTACATGGGGTCAGAGTCACAATTGACATCCCTAACAGAAATTTGCATTTCCTGTCCTCTGCCAAGTCTCCTCTGACAGGACTTTTTACACAAGTGACCTCTGCTACCTAGAAGGACAAAGGCAAAAGATAAATGGGAACCGCACCATCTGCCAGCAAACCTCCAAGGCACACATCATCCTGACTTGGAACTATATTGCTATTCATTCACTGTCAAAATCCAACAACAGCATGGAGATATCTACACCCAAAGGGCTGCAAAAGTTCAAGAACACAGCTCCCTTCTCAAGGACAATTGGGAATGGGCAATAAATAATGGCCTATCCAATAATATCCACATCCTTAAACGAAAAACAAAGAAAAAACGATATTTAATAGTTTTAGCATCCATGGATATCCATGTAATTAATTTTATTCACTTAATTTATTCTACAAGTAGAGAACGGTTGCACAACTATCAACAAAATTCTCACTTCCTTATTTGTTTGCTTAAATTCACATCTGTGAGCTGGTAAATTCATAGTTTCTCCAAGAATGGGAAACTGGCTGGTGAACGAGGGAGTTTCCATCTTCGTGATTGTAAGTACTCTGAAAGCAAAAGCAATGTGGAAATGTTCTGTGTTTTCACATTTTATTTGAATCCTCTTGTTATATTAATTGGCTAATTTAAGCCTTCATAAACAAAATAGTTTGATTAAAATACACATTTAAAACTGAAGACTTTGCAGATTAATTTTTTTGAGGCTATATTTATATCTTGTTATTTTGCGTCTGCTATTTTAGAGATCTGAAATGCTTATGCTTTCAGTTGTATTTCTTTGGAAAATAAAAAAGTAAAAATTAAAATACAGATCACACAGGGAAATGTATTAAAATTGCTCATAAGTTGGAAGTAAAATTTACTTTGATGGTGCTTTAGGTAAATAATGAAGATTAAGTGTTTGGGTTCAAGTATGAAAATACATATATTACACACCTTAGAGGCTTGTGTTAGTCACAACTATTTGAACAATTCATTTTAATTCACTTCAAATCTATTGATTTCACAAGACCATATTTACCAAATAAATTTCTCTACTCTTCAGTCAGATAATAGAAGTGCTTAAAAAGAATTAGTCCAACTTTTTAAAAAGTTACTCTCTCAACTCTTTTTAAAAAAATCATCCCAGGATGTCATTCTTAATGCTACCATATATTTTCCACTCCTAATTGCCCTGAGGGGTTAAATTGGGTTACCTTCTTCAACTGTTCCAGCCTGTCTTGTTCCATTTGTTAGTGGTTTTGATACAATTAAATACATTCTCAAAATTACTTCAGAGTTGCTGAGAATCAACTGTAATGGAGTGGGACTGGAGTTGCATATAAATGAGACTGTTCCACAGCATTGTTCCTTCTCTTGGAGGATATTAAGAGACAATAGCATTCTTACAGCAAGCCAGTCACTTCCAGGACATGTTTAAATGTTCTATTTCCAAGATTTGAAATGTATTAAAGTTCTGAAATTACGGTACCACGATGAGATTAAACTCTCATTCTATATATTTATTAGCTCAGATTGTTGGATTTCTAGTCCAGTAATATAACGGCAAAAGGCATTAGATATCCAATTTACAATGAATCAGTAATGAAGGTAATGAGGCACATGTTAATAAGAGGACAACTCTGCAAGTGTTGAATTAGTCAGTTCAAGAATTTGTTAATTGCAAGGTAACCCACTCTGACCTGTCAGGACAATTAGGGTTGTACAATAAATGACACTCTTAAGGGTGAGATCCACATCCCCAAAATGATTTTTTTTAAAGACTTGAGAGGCTAATATTTTTAAAAGTTAGAATAAATTTTATAAGCACCTCTACCAAATTGGTGAAGATTCTGGAGAAATTTTTATTCAGTCAATATGATCATTGAAGTATATCAAAATTAATTGTATTAATTGTTATTAATAGCACATGCTTGCAAGACACGTATATTTCATTCAGATTGGTGTAAGTTAGGAACTGAAACAGGGAATATTTTAATCTTTTTATTCTGATCAAAAATTCAAAGTGAACTTTTACAAAACAATTTATGCAGAGTTGTGATTACTTAGACGTATGTGCTCAATAAAGGGAAATTCAAAACTTGCAAAAGTTAATGCAATACTGAAAGAAAAAAAAGTTTACTAATCTTTGCTCTCATTCTACTTATGATGACTTGAACATTAATTTTAAACCAAAGAGGAAGTTAAATACCACAAATGCTGGAAATCTGAACTAAAATAGAAAATATTGGAGAAACGTAGCAGGCAAACAGAGTTAACATTTCAAGTCCAATGACTCTTCTTTGGTACCGAATTAAAAGCGAAATTAATTCACACCAATTCCCTTCTTTTATTCCTGTACTGTCAACCCAATGATTGCATTGTCATTGTTAGTATTCCTCAGGGCAAGACTGTACCAATGAAAAAATCATGACAATGGTTAATTTTATTATTTGCCAATCATCTGACAGCAGTAATTTTTACTATTTGTTTGTAGACATTGTCATTTTTGGCTAGCAACCAGGATCACTTGTTACACTATGTAGTTCACTTCATTTTCTGCCTAGATTTCTACCTTATCCTATAGTTACTCTTTATGGTGAGCAATCTGGAGCATGATTTGTTGAAAGGGAAAAGTTTATGTATTCTTCTATCATTGGAAGTAGGCCAGGAATGGGCATAGGAGGCAAACATTTCTAAGAACAGATGTAATTTTCTAATAACTTTGTTCTGGATTCAAGGCCCAGCCCAATGGTACAATGACTAAGAGAATTTCAAGCATGATTTATGACAGATGCTCTTAGCTAGGTTCAATCATAAAATCCGTACAGCATTGAAGCAGGCCATTTGGCCCAGAGAGTCCACATCAACTCTCTAACGAGCACCCCACCTAGATGGCATTTTCATTTACAAGCTTGGCTTTCAGTTAGGCAAGGAGAATTTTATTGTGTAAGGATATTAGGACCCTGGAACAACCTCGTAGTGATATCTGTACTTCACAGAGTATAAATGGTCAGAGTGGAAGAAATTAGAACACACCAGAATGAAAAAATTCAGACTCTGTACCAGAGCAGACTACAACAGGTACATGAACTCACAAAGAAGAGAGAGATTAGTCATTTAATCTGGTTCATTACTACCCGAAAACCCACTGAGGAACTTGGTTAAGACTTCTAACAATGAGTTATCAAATTTCTGACCTATTAAATTGATGGAAAAGACAAAAGCAGAAAATAAAGTAATTCTTCAGGTACAGTGAAGGCACTAACAGTGAAGTTAGTGAGATTTTTTATTATTTTGACTGTTTGAATGACAAATTCAAATTTTATTCAACAAATTGGAAGTTTTATTGATATAAATTATTAAACTGAAAAATGGAATTAAAAAATGCACAAATCTGACTACATGCCACCAAACTCTGAAATAAACCTCAGATGCTGGAAAGATTATCATAAATTGTCAGCTTTGGAAATCCTTCAGCCATTTTGGAAAAGGAATATTTTTATTCATCTCTAAGAAGATGGCATTTTGGAAATGGAAAACCAAGTTTTACTTTGAAAACAGCAGTTAGAACAGCAGAAACTTTGACAGCTTTCAGTTTTAGACTTACAACAATGATTCAACAACAGCTTTAATGAACAAAGAATACAAGGCAACAAATTAGTGCACTAAAAGATAAAAAATTGTAAAATCCATTATGCACATCACAAAGATAATCAACAACTTCAGATGCCTACGAATGATCAAACAACGTAACAAAATATGTCTATATAGACCTTTCCAACTGAAAAATTCAAGCTATTGAATCCATTTGACAGATTAACAAATTGGCAAATGTGGAAAACACAATTCCTAAATATTAAGTAGCTTCAGATTTGGGCACCAAATCAAATGAAGAACAGGTTAGTCAGTTCTCTAAAAACATCACATCATGTGTTACATAAACAACAGAACAAACAAGACATGAGTGAAATTATGCTTCAGTGGCAGGTATCAACTTCCAGAAAAGTCTGCAAATGGTATATATAAATGAAGCAATCAGACCATGCAGCTTAGGGAACTTACAAGAGTGGCCTCTCAGTCACTGAACTTCTGTTGAAAGTAGATCTAATTCTAGAAGACCAGCCCAAATAGAGGTGGAATCAAGAACTAGAAAAGAAACATGACACAGCAAAAGTTTAATTTAATTTAGAACATTCTACATGCAAACTTAAAGCACAAGACACAATCTGACCAGAGAAGGTAGACCTCTCATTTGACCAGTAAATTGAGTGCAACAACATCAACTCAAAATACTAAACAATCAAATGCTATAATACATTGTCACAGATGTGGTTCCAAAATACTACATCAGTGAAGACATTTGCCAACAATGCAGTCATTGTAGCAAAACAAGTTACTTATTGAAAAGTTGCTAGTGAGAACACACCAAGCAAAGATCAAATAATTTCCAACCCACCATATACATTCATGCCTTGGAACAGGACTGTAAACAAAGTATCAGTAGAGTCAGATGTACAGCCTGGAAACAGACCCTTCAGTCCAACTTGTCCATGCCAAGCAGATATCCCAACCCAATCTAGTCCCACCTGCCAGCACCCGGCCCATATCCCTCCAAACCCTTCCTATTCATATACCCATCTAAATGTCTTTTAAGTGTTGCAATTGTACCACTTCCTCTGGCAGCTCATTGCACACATGTACCACCCTCTGTGAAAAAGTTGCCCCATAGGTCTCTTTAATATCTTTTCCCTCACACGCTAAACCCTCTAGCTCTGGACTCCCCGACCCCAGGGAAAAGACTTTGCCTATTTATCCTATCCATGCCCCTCATAATTTTGTAAACCTCTATAAGGTCACCCTTCAGCCTCTGACGCTCCAGGGAAAACAGCCCCAGCCTGCTCAGCCTCTCCCTGTAGCTCAAATCCTCCAACCCTTGCAACCTCCTTGTAAATCTTTATGACCCCTTTCAAGTTTCACAACATCCTTCTAACCAATGTCCTGTACAGCTGCAACATGACCTCCCAACTCCTGTACTCAATACTCTGACCAATAAAAGAAAGCATACCAAATGCCTTCTTCACTATCCTACCTACCTGTGACTCCACTTTCAAGGAGCTATGAACCTGCACTCCAAGGTCTCTTTGTTCAGCAACACTCCCTAGGACCTTACCATTAAGTGTATAAGTCCTGCTAAGATTTACTTTCCCAAAATGCAGCACCTCGCATTTATCTGAATTAAACTCCATCTGCCAATTCTCAGCCCATTGGCCCATTTGGTCAAGATCCTGTTGTAGTCTGAGGTAACCCTCTTTGCTGTCCACTGCACCTCCAATTTTGGTGTCATCTGCAAATTTACTAACAGTACCTCTTTTGCTCACATCCAAATCATTTATGTAAATGACAAAAAGTCGAAGACCCAGCACCGATCCTTGTGGCACTCCACTAGTCACAGGCCTCCACTGGTCACAGGTTGTCTGAAAAACAACCCTCCACCACCACCCTCTGTCTTGTAATTCACATTAAAAGAAAAAAATGCAACAATTCCTTCCCAGGGTAACTTAGAATGATATCCAACATTACTTATGGAGTAAATGTGTGTAACCAACTTCACCTGATCCAAACACTATTTCTAGTGCTAAGAATATTCATATTGCCATCGATTCTTTGACTATTCCTCCTACATCCTTCTTGACCCTTCCTCCAACAGGAACCATTTTCTTTAGCTTATCCTAATTAGAGTCCTTGTGATTTTGAGCAACTATCAGATCTCCTCTCATCTTTCTATTCTCTAAATATAACATTTCCAACCTATCCACATAACTGAAGTCCCATAGCCATGGAATAATTCAAGTAAATCTTTTTCTGCGCCCTTGCTAAAGCATTTATATCATTCCCAAAATATAATAACTAGAATTGTACAAAATACTCAGATAAATCCAGTCGTAAGGCTCATCATAACTGCCTTGATTTTGTATGCTGTGCCTCTATTTATAAGTCTTTGGATACTTTATGACTTTTTAAAATCACTATTACTTTCAACAACACTAATTTTCCCTTTCCCATCACCAATGCCCAGAACTTTACGAGGCCACGGACCTCAGCAAGTCCACTACTCTCCTCCATGCAGTTATTTCCAAGTTTTGTATCATCTACAAATTTTGAAATTCTGCTTTGTGCACCCAATTTCTAGTCAGTATATCAAGGAAAATGGCAGTTCTAATATCAATTCCTGGGGAATCCCACTTCCTTTCTCTGGTTTGAAAACTAACCATTCACAACTACTCGATTTCTTTTCACTCAACGAACACTGGATCCATGTTTCCACTTTCCCTTTTACTTTCAAAAATTCAACTTCGTGTCAAGCTTTTTATGTAGCACTTTATCAAATATCTTTATCAAGTGGTACTCACACTTGATTTTGTGCAACATTCTCTTTGATACAATTCAAAGCAAAATACTGCTGTTACTGGAAATCTGAAAAACACTCAGCATTACTGGCTGCATCTGAGTTCAAACTGAGGTTTAAATGAGTACCGAAGAACTTGAAACATTAACTGTTGTTTCTACATAGATGCTACCAGATCTTCTGAGTGTCACCAGGGCTTTGTTTTTATTTCTTATCTATACAAATTTCTCTGCCAACTGATGTCTTGTTGATTGATTTATCTTCCCATGACTTTTTAGGCAAAGATGCAATATTTGTGATTCTCCAGTTCTCTGGCACCACCAAGAAGGATTGGAAGGTTGTTACCAGGGCATCTGCAATTTCTTCCTTTACTTTCATTAGTATCCCCGAGTGTTTCCCATTTGGTCCTGGTGTCCTATCAACTTTAGGCACAGTCAATATTTAGAATCCCTCCTCTTTATCAATTTTTTTATCCATCCAGAGCCTTAAGTGTCACCTTTTTCATCAGACATCCGGCTTGGTGACGATCGATACAAAATACTCATTTACTATCTCAACCATGTCATTTTCCTCCCTGTGTAAATCCTCTTTGGATCTCTAATGAGCATCACTGCTCTTCTTACTAATTTTTTGACTCAGTCAGACTTCTAGATTAGTTAACAGTTTCTTCTCATTCTCAAACTTTGCCTCTTATTTTCTTCACTTGACCTCTTCCTTTCTAAGAGACGTTGGTTCATAATTATATTATCAATCTGACATATGCACTCTTTTCCTGCTTCATCTTATCATCTTTGATGAAAGACACCTGGTTTTGCTTCTATTACTTTTCCCCATTGTGTAAATGAACTTCAACTGTACCCAAGACTTCTCTTCTTTAAATGTAGCCTATTATTCCATTGCAGTTTAATCTGTCTGAGATATTAACTGTGTTTAATTAAATTTATGAGTTTTCTTAATGAGAGCAAACAGATTGAAGTAGAGTTTATGGATTTCCAAAGAGCACTTGATAAACTGCCACAAAATTAGTACAAATACTAAGCTTTGCTTGTAACTTATCTGGTCCAGGTGTTACTAGAGGTCCCGAGTTCAAATCCCAGACAACTGTTACGACACCTTCCCCCTCCCACCCCCACACTTAATTTAAACTAGCAACACAGAAAAGATTTATCTCGTGCAGTAATTTGTGCAAATTCAAAAGGCCAAGACCTATTTAAAGTAAAAATTAACCACTGTTTCTTAAAGCATGAGAGAATAATTAACTATTTACAACTCCTTTCTCTAACCTATCTTTTACTTTCCCTTCTGTAATAATAGTCTGATAAATCCCCGTGTAAGATTTACCAAAAATTCAAATTTCAAAACCAGGCAGCTGTCAAATCTTCCCTTTGTATCTTCCTGTAGATTTTCTTCTTAGAGACTTCTGTTTCACGGGTCATTAATAGATAATGGTACCTTTTAGAGAGCTGTGTTTCGGGCAGTCTGTATATGCTGGTGGCTTGGCAGTTCTCCCCTCAATTGTTCAATTTTTCCTGGTCTTGGACTCCCAAAGCATCGGATTGTTTCATCGGATTAGTTTTTACTATAGCCAAGATACTAAATTCAAATTTGATTGGAAGTTGGTATTTTGGGGTATAATTTAAACTAATTGGCCAAATTTGAATTTGTTTATTTGTCTCATAGCAACTCAGCCAGTGCTAGCTGCTGGACCAAATGTTACATTGTAAATTCTTCAGCACTGTGGGCTTGCTAAGTCCTTCACTCTCTTAAAGGTACGGTACATTTTTACACCTTCATAACAAGTCTCACCACAGAAATTGACTCACCTCCAATTATGCATTTTAACTCCAATTGCTACTCTTCCTTGTCTATAGCTAGCTGAAACCCTGGGATTGAATGAATGAAAACATCTTACCAATCTACATGCTTACTTGAAGTAAAATTAAGTTGAGCCTTGTTATATTCCAGTTTAGCAATCCAGATTCATCACTGTCTTTTCCTGCCTTGCTGTCTGTTATATGTCTGAATAGCAAATACCAATCGAAATTGACATTATGCAATGTACAAAGAAAGTATAGTAATTTAATTGAACTTCTTGTATCTGTTCTTGCTTATATTAATCTTACTTCCAAGTAATTTCCTTCATAGTTTTCAGCCTGAATTATATAACTTATCAGCATGGGTTCTCTTTGGATACATCAGGAAATTTTAGTGCTATCCATCCTACTTCCAGTGAATAGCACAGCTCTGAAAGCAAATTCTCTTCATCTATAGACTTGTTATCCTTGTTACTTTGCGCATATGGTCAAGTTTTGGTTCAAGGGAAATATCTATTTGTATATAAAAGCTGATAAGATTACAGAATGTGTTCTGCAAAGGTTAAACCTGAGGACAAGTTGCATCGACTAGACCTATAGTACATTGAGTATAGAAATGTAATTTGTTTGAGGTGAAGGAAACTATTTCCTCTCTTGACTTAGCCCTAAAATAAGAATGACAGCAAAGAGTTTTTCATGGAAAGACTAGAATTTGGAAATTGATTGACTTTAGGGGGTTGTAGTTTAAATATAAAGAGAATTTTTACAACTGACAATGTTTGTGAGGTTGTTCCTGGAGTACTGTGTACAGTTTTGGTCTGTGTAATTAAGAAATAATTTACTAGCATTGAAAGCAGCTCAAAAGACATATTAGGCTTAATTCTGGAAAGAAGAGGTTGACTTATCACCAACAGCTAAACAAATTAGGCCATTATAAATTAGAGTTTAGAAGGATAGGAGATGATCTTGTTGAAACATATGAGATTTTGAGACAACTTGACAGGATAATATTGATCAGATGTTTCCACTAGCTAGGAGTCACAAACTAAGGGACATAGTTATATAATAAGAGACATTCTTATGAGATGAAGGAATGTCCTCAGTGGGGAATGAATGCCTGGAAGCCTGTAACCCCAGAGTTATGGAGGCTAGACCACTAAAAATACTTAAAGAGGAGCTGGATAGGTTTTTGAAACGTCTCAAAGTTGAGAACTGTGAGGAACTGGCATGAAAGAGGAGTTGAGGCTTCAGTAGAACAGCCATTGTTTTATAGAAAGTCAGGGCAGGCTTGAGCAGCTGGATGTCTTATTCTTCCTCTCACATCTTATATTCTTACGTTATTTAGTTAGGCAGAGGCATAAAGCTGTGTGGAATCAAGATCAGTAGATGTTGAGATACAGAGAAGGAATGATCTCATTAATTGGCAGATTAGCTTGAGAAGCTAAAGAACCCACATTTATTTTCCTAGAATTTCCCTTAGAATGTTAAAATCATAACTGGCCTTACTAAGCTGAAGACAAGAAATATTGCTTACATTTCAATATGACGATCATTTCTATAAGAAACAAACAGATTTCCTTTTTATTGTTTTGGTCCTTACATTTTGTTTTACATGTGCTGGACAGTTTAAAAAATAAATTGCTCAGTAAAAATGTAATACAATTACCACTCACTTCAGCTCTGCACTTGACAGGAAACAAGGGTTTTCTAAAAGTTAGCAAAAAAAGTTATTTTACTTCCCCTTCATTGACTTTATTCCTATTATGGTTCCAAAGTTCTAGGGAGCAATGAGTTAGATTTGGGGAGGACAAATAAGTCTGATTGTCTACATGGTGAGTTAAATCTTTCTCTGCATTGTTGTCTGAGCATCTATTATCACCTGGAACAAGTGCTTTCAGGAAAACTCAGTTCAGGGGATTTCACAAGAGTGTAGCACAGCCCAGCTAAAGCTTCCTCCATCAGTTTAAACAGAATGGAGATTTGACAGGATCTCTAATAAGCATATGATCCCCCTTTCCTGAGTTTCTGTACTCTGTACATTAAACAACTTGATAGAGCAATTTGTTTAGTTCCAGTCTGTACCTGTGACAATGAAAGGAACAGGATATTTGATGTCAGAGGATGAATTAGAAGCTTCCAGAGGAGTAAAGTCCCTAATATCAGCAAAATAATGAGAGAAGAGATTGCAATAAAAATAGAGATTCTTTTTAAAATTTACTCGTGGCTAGCCAGCATTTATTGCCTGCCCCTGCTGCTCTTGAAGTGAGTGGCTTGATAGGCCATTTCAGAGGAAGTCAAGAGTTAGCAACATTGCTGTGGTTCTGGAGCCACATGTCGGCCGGACCAGGTAAGGATAAACGTCATTAGTGACCCAGATGGGTTTTTCCTGACAAAAAAAAAGAATAGTTTTATAAAAACCAAAAGGCCTGCAGAAGCTGTAAATCAAAGACAAAAATAGAAATTGCTGGAAAAGCTCAGCAGGTCTGGCAGCATCTGTAGAGAGAAATCAGAGTTAATGTTTCGAGTCTAGTGACCCTTCCTCAGAACTGGGAAATATCCTGAATATACTCTATGTACTCATCTTCAAAGGAGTTCTGAGGAAGGATCCAAAATGTTAACTGATCTCTCTCCACTGATCTGCCAGACCTGCTGAGCTTTTCCAGCAAGTTCTACATATGGCAATGCTTTTATGGTCATCAGTAGATTTCAGCTTACCTTTTTAAACTGAATGCTGAGTTTACTTTTTTTTTGCAGCTGGTGTGGCTTGGAATAAATGCGTTTCTCTTTGTGAATTTCTTTAACGTGTATGAGGCTGGGGAAAAGTTTTACTACACACGAGAGCTTCTTGGAGTAAGTTTGCCTTGAGATACCAATATTTTAGATGGTAGTTTCTCTTCTGCAAATGCACTGTTGCTCATGTGTGTTTTTTATATTTCTGTAGTCTGCTCTGGCCTGGGCTAGAGCCCCGGCTGCATGCTTGAATTTCAACTGCATGCTGATCCTCCTTCCTGTATGCCGAAATCTTTTGTCATTCCTGAGAGGATCATGTGGGGTAAGAATTCAAATAAATCGGATTGTATGAAATGTGCATGCTCTTTTACCTTTATCAATATTTAACATCTGCTGCATCAGCCAAGGCACAACTCATAGTACAAAATCACCAAGTTGCTGTTGTGGATTATTTCTGTTCTAATATTTAGATTAGATTTCCTACAGTGTGGAAACAGGCCCTTCGGCCCAACCAGTCCACATCGATCCTTCGCAGAGTAACCCACCCAGACCCATTTCCCTTCAACTAATGCATCCAACACTATGGCCAATTCATCTGACCTGCACACCTTTGCACTGTGGGAGGAAACCTGAGCACCCAGAGGAAACCCATGCAATCACGGCGAGAATGTGCAAACTCCACATAGACAGTTTCCCAAGGCTGGAATCGAACCTGGGACCCTTGAGCTGTGAGGCTATTAACGATTTGAAATTCAATTGCTGTACCTCAATAGAAATGCATTAGCTGCTTTTTTTAATCACCCATTTAATATTGAACAATGTCCCCACCCAAATCACAGATTATTCAAGGGCAGTTTGTAAACAACTAAAGAGGAAATTAAAAGTTGAAATTGTAAGCTGATGCTCTTTCAATAAGAGATTGGCTAACTGTTTGAAAGAGGTGAATTTGATGGGATATTGAAAGTAAATAGATGAGTGGGATGAAACTAAGTGAGTTATATAGAAGGGAACACCAATGCAGACTTATGGTGCAGTGGTAGTTTCCCTACCTCTGATTCAGGAGGCATTAGTATAAAGCCCCATCTGCTCCAGAGGTGGGTCATCACATTGCTGAACAGATTGGTTAGGAAGTATCTACAGAATTATTGAGATGGTTTTCTATTGTGCTGCACCATTTCAAAATGTGCACATGTGGATGCTGGAAATCAGAAACAAAACACACAAATTATGGGGAAAGCTCAGCAGATCTGGTAGCATCTGTGGGAAGAAATAAGATCTAGTGACCCGAAGGGTCTGGGAAGGGTCACTGGAACTGAAATGCTAATCCTGATGTTTCTGCACAGATGCAGCCAGACCTACTGAGTTTTTCCAGCAATTTCTGATCATGCATGTTTAAATCCAGTTTGTTTTTAAAACTAAAAAAAGTTTGAGAACTGTAGCCAGAAGATCACCACTTTAATCACAGAATCCCTACAGTGCAGAAAGATACCATTCAGCCCATCAACACTGCACCACCCTCTGAAGCGCATCCCACCCAGATCCCTCTCAAATCCCCACATCTGCCATGGCCAACCCAACCAGCCTACACATCCCTGCGCACGATGGGCAATTTAACATGGTCAAGTCACCTTGGACTATGGGAGGACACACGCACCTGGAATTTTGAGATCATAGTACTCAGCACTGAACCACTGTGCCATCCAAGATTAACATTGCAGGTGGCATGAACGAGAGAGGAAAGGAAAGTCCTGACTGCCATTTTAAACCCTGATCATAGTGTTGGTGCTGAACCAAGGGGTAAACAAGACATTCACAGGCTTCTCATTGTATTATAAAGGTAGATGCTGAATATTCTTACACATACCTGAATAAAAATAAAATGTAAAATAAGAAAGTGATGAAAATAATCAAGCAATTTGCCAGTATCTCACCAAGAGATTTGGCTTTGAAATACATGGAATAACAATAAATTGCTTTATCAACAATGATGGATATGCAGTACTCTCAAAAGTAATTCAGGCTTGCCCATTGAAAAGAAAGATATCCTTAATGGCATAGTAAATCTCAGATACCCTGTAAAGAGCTCTTTACTAAAGTGTCTCTCTAGTTACACAAATTCCAGAGTAAAATCTGCAGTTAGTGGAGAAGAGAAAATTTTATATAAGTCTGGTGTTTGTCATTTGCTATTGCCAAGGAAATTCAAGGCATTGCTTAAGCTAGTGGAATAATAAAAAAAAACACAAGATCTCTGCTGTACTGCTGGTTTATATTGTTATCAAGGTGGCTAAAGCTGCAAGCAAAAATTATAAATGTGTGCTGCTTGATAATTTGTCAGAGCTCATTCCCATTTGAGACATAATCATTTATCAACAGAATAACAGGAAACTCAACAAGAATCATTAGGAAAAACTAAGACCCAGCGTTTGATGCTATTTATTTGAGCTTGTATATTACTCTACTGCCATCACCTCGGCTAATGCAATCTGTTTAAACACTCATCTGTCACAGTGTCTTGTAACATCTGTTTTCATTTAAAGTGCTGCCGAAGACAACTGGACCGAAATATTTCCTTCCATAAACTGGTAGCTTACATGATTGCCCTCCATACAGGTAACCTAAACAGTTTTCTTACACTATTGTAATTTATTTCCTGAATTCAAGAAATCAAATAAAATGGACTAGAAAAGTTAATTGTTTGGGGGGATTAAAAGCAAAAATATTCAAAAATCAGAAACCTTTGGATATAATCAAGCAACGTTTAGATTAGATTAGATTACTTACAGTGTGGAAACAGGCCCTTCGGCCCAACAAGTCCACACCACCCCGCCGAAGCGCAACCCACCCATACCCCTACATCTACCCCTTACCTAACACTATGGGCAATTTAGCATGGCCAATTCACCTGACCTGCACATCTTTGGAGTGTGGGAGGAAACCGGAGCCCCCGGAGGAAACCCACGCAGACATGGGGAGAACGTGCAAACTCCACACAGAGAGTCGCCGGAGGCAGGAAATGAACCCAGGTCTCTGGCGCTATGAGGCAGCAGTGCTAACCACTGTGCCACCGTGCCGCCCAACGTTGTAACTATTCAAATGCTTTACGCCAGAGTACAGTACTATAAATACTTCACTGATTCCCCTCTGGAAATTAGTTCAGTAATGCCAGTAGTTGAAAGCACTGTCTGTATGCATGTGGTCTGTTTGTGTGTACAATCAATTAATTCACCTCTGCACAAAACATGAATATCATCAGGATTGTCTTATGGCAATAATGACATTTCCAGATTTATAGGATTTTATCCTGATTTTGGGTAAATTTTGGAGAGGCAATATCAGTGAAAGTGTCCCTGTATGCTAACCTAAATAATTGACATTATTAAAGCTAATAATTGAATCACTCAATGGCATAAGTAGAAGTGAGCATGTAGGCATTAGTGCAATGTTAAAAAGAGAAGCTATTCTGTTAAAAGCCCATCAACCTGAACTATTGGCCTCAAATTGATGACCTCATTCACAACCTCTCCCTCCTGCCATATGACATCCCAAAGTCTGGGCATTGTTAAGATCCCAGACTGCATGTATTTACACCTGGTGCTCCTTCAGGTTGTTCGTTTCACCAGTTGCCTGGTGGGAAAGGAAACTAAAGCACATCAGTGATGCCTATTATTAGGTTCACCAGGACTCTGGCCCTGGAAGGTGCTTCAGCTGTTATTGATCTCTCCTGCCCTCTTTCAAATTCTTCATTCATGTAGGGGTCATACATTTGGTTTCCCTCTCCATAGATACTATTGAGTTTTTCCTGCAGTTCTGTTTTTCTTTCAGATTTCCAGCATGTGCGCTATTTCTTTTATTAGACATAATCATAGTCTCTCTTCACTATTTCTTCAGATCCTTTAGGAGATTCTAAAAGGAGTGATATCATTAAAAATGGGAGAGGATAATATTTTTCTCAAATATAACAAGTTTAAGGTTAACCTTAAGAAGAGTTGGAAATGTGACCATGACATTGTTGTAAAATACCTATTAATACAAATCTATAGCAGTAATACTTTATCTCGACCACAAGGGATCAGACCGTGTCATGCTGACTATGGTTAAAAATTAACTGATATAATTTTTCTCAGATTCAGAAGCATGATTTAAGTTGACCCTATTGGCCATATTTTAGTACACAACCTCTTTGAACGATAAAGTAGTTCAAGCAGTTTTGGTGATCACGTACATATTGCTGCATTTTAACAAGGTTATAATGGATGCTCCATCACTTCCTTTACAGCCATTCACATCATTGCACATCTGTTCAACTTTGAACGATTTATGACAAGCCAAGGATATGAAAATGAAACGCTTAACAATGTTTTGTCTAAACTTGGAAATGATGAAAGCTATCTGAATCCAATTCGAGACCCAAACACGGTAACCTGTAACTTCCTTTTGATATCTAATGAAGTCATTATACATTGTGGCTAAATTGCAAACATTGTTATAATTGCACTAATTTAAAAAAGTAAGATAGGATTTCCCACAATCTACATTTTACATCTTCTATATTTATTCCTGATGTGTGGACATTGTTGACTAGGCACACATTTATTACCATCCCTAATTTCCATGGAGAAGTCAGTGGTTAGCTGTCTTCACAAACTGCTGTGTTCCATCTGGTGCTGGTACACCTATGGCGGATAACATAGGACTTTGATCGAGCAAGTGAAGGTATGGCATTGTACTTTCAAGTTGGATGCTATGTGGTTTGAAATATAACTTGCAATGCAGTTTCCATGCATCTGCTGCCCTTGTCCTAGGTGATAAATGTTGTGGGTTTGGAAGGTGCTGTCAGAACAGCTTTGGTGAGTTAGTGCTGTGAATCTTGTAGATGTTATATGCTGTACAGCAGTGATGGAGGGAATGAATGTTGAAACTCAGATGGGATGCCAATCAACAGGCTTTTTTGCCCTGCACAGTGTCAAACTTCTTGTTGTTGGAACTGGGTCCATTCAAGTAAGAGAGAAGTATCCCAATGCACACCTGACTAGAGCTTTTAGATTCGATCTTGTTGGAGATGATCATCACCTGGTACTTGTGTGGTGCGAGTGATATTTACTACTTATCAGCCCAAGCCTGAATGTTGCCCGGGCCTTGCTGCATTTGGACACAGACTGCTTTCATATCTGAGGAGCTGCGATTGGTGCTAAACATTCTGTGAGCATCAGTGAACTTCCCCACTTCAGACTTTACAATAGGCCAAAACAGCTGAAGATGTTTTGGCCAAGATCACTGAACAAATGAACATCTAAAATAGGAGAAGTAAACCATTCAGCCCTTCGACATGGTTCTGCCATTGAAGAAGATCTTGACTGATATGTTTTATGTTTTGAACTCTGTTGCCGTATCCATTCTGATAACCCATGATTCCTTTGCCAATATGAATCTTTTCTCCTCTGTCTTAAAAAAACTTTAAGAATCTCACCTCTACTGTCTTCTGAGTCAGAGAGTTCCAAAGTCACAACCTTCCAAAAGAAAAATATCCTCCTTACTCTGTCCTAAAACAAAGGCAGCATATTTCAAAATGATGCTCCCTAGTTCTGGATTGATTGACAACGGGAAACAACTTATCCACATCCAATTTGTAGCACAATTCAGGATCTTATCACTTCCATTGGATCACACCTCAGTCTCCTAGAGTTCAGCAGAACAAAGCCCGGCCATTACATCCCCTCCTTGTGAAACACGCTTATTCCAGGGGTATCAAACTAGTAAACGTATTGTGAATTTCCTCCAAGCCAGTTAAGGAAAGGCTGGATAGGGTTTGACATCTTTCACTGGAATGTAATGAGGTGGACAGTATCCTTGTCGTGGTTTATAAAATCATAACTGGCTTAGATAAAGTGAATAGAAAAATTCTTTTTCCTAGACTGGGGGAGTCCAAAATCAAGTAGCATATTTTCAAGGTGAGGCAGTAAAGATTTAAAAAGGAACTGAGGGTCAAAATTTTCATTTGGATGTTGGTTCATGTGTGGAATGAACTGCCAGAGGAAGTGGTAGATTCAGGAACAGTTACAACACTTAAAAGACATTTGGATGGGCACATGAATAAGAAAGGCTTAGAGGGATATGGGCCAAGTGCTGCCAAATGGGACTAGTTTAGTTTGGGAAACTTGGTCTGCACAGATGAGCTGGACCGAATGTTCTGTTACCATGTTATATGAGTCATCGATTCTTAGAGTCATACAGCATAGAAACAGACTCTATAAAGTTGATTAACAAAGATCTCCTTGCTGTGAAGAACCGCAGTAAATATTCAATATATGCCAACACCTTTGCCATGATGGCATTGAGTATTCATGTCAAAAATATCCATGCAGACAAAAGGTGTCATTGTAGAACCCTAGCAGCCTTCTTCATGCCCAAATCAATGGTTGAACAGAGCTCAATTTCTTGCTCACCGTGTTTTCATGTTCTGTTATTACACTTCTTGAAACATCCAAGTTTCTCTTTCATTTTAATGATCGGTCAAGGTGTTGGGGTTTTTTGTTTCTACATTGCTTACAAACTTATTATGTTTCCTTTCCAGAATCCCACTAAAGTAGCATTCACAACCCTGGCTGGACTGAGTGGTATTGCCATCACTCTTGCTCTGATACTGATGATAACAACATCAACAGAAATTATCAGGAGATCATACTTTGAGGTTTTCTGGTACACTCATCATCTTTTTGTGATCTTTTTCGCTGGGCTTGTGATCCATGGAGTTGGGTATGTATTGTATTTGTAAATTGTCTACCATTTACACCTACTGACGTGCCATCTTTCTAATTTCAGCAAATCTGTTTCAGATAATATCAAGGGAGCAGCAGACTTATATGAATAAATGCTAAATTACATTTTGGCAAAAAGTATCAGCAGATCTGTATCCAGTCGTAGCAAGGTGCAAAACACCATTGGCTGCAAGATACGCTAAAAACACAATCCAAAATGCCCAAATTCTATATCAGAAATTTCACTTACACATTTGTTACATTTAAAAGGGAAAAAAACTCTGACGATCGTGAAATGCTTCATAACTCCTACTGTTTAACGAAGGCTGTTAAGTGTATTTATTGTGGCTGCAGGTCTTTCAGAATTTTGTAGATAGCCCCAGAGTGCACACACCTACTAGCCTGCTCCCATATTCATTCTCTACTGTCACATGTCATGCAGACTTGCAGCAAAGTGTTCTTGACTGGAGAAGAGGTTCAATAGTGTTTTAAATGAGTAAAATACTGCAGATCTGAAATAAAAATAGTGTTATACTCCTCAGTTTCCTGGTCTTCTCCACAATAAGAGTTGTCACTCCCACCTTGGATCCTGCCAAATTATTCCCAAGAACAAACTGTAATTCCTGGAACTGACACTCTGTCAATCACACCACTGTAACTGCCCAGTCTTAAGTTGGCACTCCAACCTGATCTTACATAGGGGAATGCTAAAATTCTGGCCATCTGTCCCACAAATTATCACCTGCTCAGGTAACAGATCAGAAAGTGAACATATTTGCTCATCAGCAACTGGTTAGATCCTGTATCTCTCAAAATTATAACATCTTGTCCTTCTCCCCCTGTTCTTTCTGAGTAAATTTTACACAGGGGAATTCTTTGTAGAGATCAGGTACTAACTCCATAAGCAGCCCCTACCTAGGCTGTGCACTGTCCTGCAGCTCCTCCACTTTTCTTGGGGTTTCCTTTACTACCTTCATTAATGCCACTGGCTTTTCTTCTACCACAGTGCCTTTCTTTAACGGCCTGCACTGAGACTTTCCCACAGTGGAAACACTTAAGGCCTTTCACCTCTTTTCCACCCTCTTGGGCTTCTTTTTTATCCGGTGGTAAAATCTTACCAATGCTCTCTACTCTTGGTAGACCAGTGTAGGATCTCCCCTTCTCCCAACTTCTAACCTTTACAGGACAAAATTCTGACTGGAAGCTTGTCTTATGCACCAAGATGTACTCATCTGCTAGTTCTGCTGCCCTTCTCACTTCCTGTTCCTCCATGTGAATTTTAAACTCCTCCAGCAGAATAATCTCTCTGAGAGCCTCAAATGTGCTATCTATTTTCAAAGCATGCACTCATCCATCAAAGTGATGATGTTTAATTCTTTCAAACTCAACCTAAGTCTGACCTTGTTCCTTCTTTGTGTTCCTGAACCGCTGTCTATATGCTTCTGGTACCAATTCATAAGCACTTCAAATTGCCTGTTTAACCTCTTCATAATCTCTTGACACCTCATCTGACAGTGCAGCAAATACCTCACTAGCTCTTCCTACCAATTTAGTCTGAACTAGCTTTACCCATAAATCATCAGACCACTCCATCTACCTTGCTAATGTTTCAAATGAAATAAAGAAAGCTTCAACATCTTTCTCAAAATGTGGCAGAGTTTTGACACATATATATATCTATCTCTAACACTACCTTCTCTTTTAATCTCCATCCTATTAACTTGACTTTGCTGACTAAGTCACAACCTCTCGCGTTCAACTTCTCTTTCTCTTTTCCTTTCTTTCTCCCTCTGTTTATCATCTAACTCAATTTTCCTTAATTGTAATTCAAGGTTTTCTACCTCTACTGCACTTGTCATTTTCTCTGACACACCTAAGTGTTTGAGTAATCCCTAGGGCGGCACTGTGGCACAGTGGTTAGCACTGCTGCCTCACAGTGCCAGAGACCTGGGTTCAATTCCTGACTCAGGTATGGAGTTTGCACATTCTCCCTGTGTCTGTGTGGGTTTCCTCCCACAGTCCAAAGATGTGCAGGTCAGGTGAATTGGCTGGGCTAAATTGCCCGTAGTGTTAGGGGAATGGGTGGGTTGCGGGTCGGTGTGGACTTGTTGGGCTGAAGGGCCTTGTTTCCACACTGTAAGTAATCTAATCTTTATTATTTCAGCTTTACTTTTGTCCTTGGTTAAACACAAACTTAACTTGTTAATTTTAAAACTATGGTCTTTTGCTTTCCTTCTAAACTTTCTTGGCAAATTCGAGAATCATCTTCAAATCCCAGAGCCTCTTAAGCAATTTTAAGAGCCATTTCTCTCACTTTTAATTTAATCAACCACAAGTCACCAAAATTAAACAAATTGTCTCACCTGCATTTTATTTAAAATGAGGACATTAACCTGCAAGCGTTTAAGTCTGCTGGGAGTTTTCATACCCCCAAATCTATTCAAAACTGTTTAAACCATTTCAAATCACAGACCCGAGCCCCCAAACTGTTACAACACAGGATAAACCCACCTGCTTAATTTAAAACCAGCAACACAAGAGATTTATCCCATGCAGTAATCTGTAAACATTTGAGTGGCCAAGAACTAAGTAAAAATTAACAACTTTATTTCTTAAAGCATAAGAGAATAATTAACTAACCACTGTTTAAATTTCTTTCTGTGATCTATCTTTTACCTTCCCTTCTATAATACTAGCCCAATAAAACTCCCAATTAAGATTTACAAAACAACATTTCTTATCTCAAAACCAGGCAGCTGTAGGTTCTTGTCTTTGGATTTTCCTATGTCTTCTTTTCTCCTTGTTGGGAATTTCTGCCTCACAGATACCTTTTTAAGAGAGCTCATTTTTCATGCAGTCTGTTTACATGCTGGGCTTGTCAGTTCTCCTCTCAACTGTTCAATTTCCCCCCTCCCCCAGTCTTATACCCCAGAGCATCAGATTGTGTCATTGGCTTTTAAGATTGTCAATTTACCCAATTCAGACTTAATTGGAAAATGGCATTTTTATCGGGATATAATTTAAACTGATTGGCCAGATTCAAATTTTTTTTGTCTCCAGGCAACAAACTACTCGAGTTGTTCAACCCAACGTTACATACATTGTTGCCTTATTGAGAACACTTGGTGCAGTATCCAGTAGTTCTGCTGCTTTTAACTCTCTTAAAGGTACATCTTCATAACAGTAGAAAGTGCTAGATAAACTCCACAGTTCTAACAGCATCTGTGGAGACAGAAAAGAATTAATATCTTGAGTCTGAACATGTCTTCAGAACGGAGTGATTGGACTCAAAAAATTAACTCTGTTTCCCTCTCCACAGATGCTGCTGGATTCCTGAGGGTCTCCAGCACTTTTTGCATCGATAGAATTTCATATGCTGACACTTATTTTTTTAAAAAGCTCAAAATCTCTTTAAAACTTTCTTACAAAGGAAATATTTTGTGCTTCAACCAACAGGCGAATCGTTCGTGGCCAAACAGAAGGCAGTCTACACAACCATAATGCTACCTTTTGCAAGGATAAATATATGGAATGGGGGAATATCAGACAGTGTCCTGTGCCTGTTTTCTCAGGGAATCCTCCAATGGTACATCTGTCTTTGCATCACTTTTCAATGATAATATTTAGTTGAGAGAATGCAATCACATTGAATTGTTTTCGCTATTCTAACTAAACCAATTGATCTTCTTTACAGACATGGAAATGGGTGGTGGGCCCCATGTTCTTGTATGTTTGTGAGAGACTTGTGCGGTTTTGTCGGTCCCATCAGAAAGTTGTAATCACAAAGGTAAGCAAATGTTCAATTGAAGTTTATTTGATCATGTCTAGCATTACCACAAATATTTTCTGGCAAAAGTGAGGACTGCAGATGCTGGAGATTAGAGTCAAGAGTGTGGTGCTGGAAAAGCACAGCAAGTCAGACAGCATCTGAGGAATAGGAGAATCGATGCTTTGGGTAAAAGCCCTTCCTCAGGAACGAGGCTAGAGCCTTTGGGTTGGAGAGATAAATGGGAGGGCGGTGGGGCTAGGGGGAAGGTAGCTGAGAGTGCAGTGGGTGGATGGAAGTGGGGGTAAAGGTGATAGGTCAAAGGGGAGGGTGGAATGGATATGTGAGAAGGAAGATTGACAAGTGGGACAGGTCATAAGGCAGTGCTGAGCTGGAAGGTTGGAATTGGGATAAGATGGGGGGAGGGGAAATGTGGAAACTGGTGAAGTCCACATTGATGCCCTGGGGTTGGAGGGTCCCAAGATGGAAAATGAGGTGTTCTTCCTCCACATGTCGAATGGTTAGGATGTGGCGATGGAGGAGGCCCAGGATCTGCATGCCCTTGGCAGAGTGGGAGGAGGAGTTGAAGTGTTTGGCCACAGGGTGGTGGGGTTGGTTGGTGCAAGTGCCCACAGATATTCTCTGAAACGCCCTGCAAGTAGGCATCCTGCCTCCCCAATATAGAGAAGACCGCACCGGGAGCAACAGATACAGTAAATGACATGTGTGGAAGTGTAGGTGCAACTTTGATGGATGTGGAAGTCTCATTTAGGACCTTGGACGGAGGTAAGGGGGGAGGTGTGGGCACAGGTTTTGCAATTTCTGCGGTGGCAGGGGAAGGTGCTGGGAGGGGAGCGTTAGTTGTCGGGGGTGTGGACCGACGAGGTAGTTGCGGAGGGAACGGTCTTTACGGAAAGCGGATAGGGGTGGGGAGGGAAATATATCTCTGGTGGTGGGGTCCATTTGTAGGTGGTGGAAATGGCAGAAGATGATGCAATATATATGGAGGTTGGTGGGGTGGAAGGTGAGGACGGGGGGCGGGGGGGGGGGGGGGGTTCTGTCCTTGTTGCAGTTGGAGGGATGGGGTTCAAGGGTGGAGGTGCGGAAAGTGGATGAGATGTGATTGAGAAGAGAAAAAGAGAAAGGACAGAAAATACATCTTTAAAAAAGACAAAAAAGGGACAAATAATACTTGACAGCATGTGATATGTACATACAATGTACTTTCTCATTCTCACTGAAGTTGCAACATCTTATATTTAATATAAAATTTCACAAAATGTTTCACAGCAGTGTTAAGATCAAAATACTGTGTGTCCTTTTTTGGCCTACTGTCAGATTGGGTCACATGACCAAAAACATGTTCAAAAGGTAGATTTAAGGAGTTTCACTCAGGAGGTCTGAGAGGTAAAGAGGTGAAGAAGTTCAGGGAGGGTATTCCAGAGATTAGAGTTTGGGCAATTGAAGGTATGACTACCACTAACAAAAATTAGGGTCCCCGAGAAGCCAGGATTAGAGGAACACTGGTATCTTGAAGGGTTCTGGGCTGAAAGAGATTACAAAGACAGGGAAGAATGATATGGAAGGATTTGAAAACAGGAATTAGAGTTTTAAAATCAATACATTGTTTGTTTGGGAGCCAAATGAGCAAAGGAATGATAGAGGAACAGGTAGCAGAGCACTCTCAGACAGCAAGATGGAGAATAGAATGTAGGAAAGCAGGAAAGAGTCCATGGCAATTACAAAGTTTACATGTAACAAGGATATAAACAAAGGATTCAGTAGCGGATGAGTAAAATAGGAGAAAAGTTGGTAATGTTATGAAAGTGGAAATGAGTATTTGCCTCAAAAATGAAAAAGGTAACTGATCTTGGGACCAAGTGTGACAACATTGTCTGAATGGACTGAATTTTCTCAGACTTCTGCCTGTTTTATGAAACAGAAGTTTACGTGGAGACTGAGATCAATCGCTTCAATTTTGCCAATCTTTAATCATAGAAAATTTGTTTTCAACCATTACTAGATATTGGATAAGTAGTCTGATAAGTTAGCCACAGTGGTAGAGCTGGGAGTTTTGTACATGTAAAAACTAACTCTGTGCTTTCAATATCACCAAGGGCAGCACACAGAAGAGAAATGTTTGGGGCCAAGATTAGATTCCTAGGAGACTTCAAAGGTAGCAAAGTAAGAGTGGGAGAAAAACAATTGGAAACAATTCTCCAGTTGTGGTTTGATAATAAGAATATAACCAAGTGACAGCTGTCCCACTCAGCTGGACAGCAGTGGAGAAGTGTTGGAAGAAGATTGTATGGTCCATTATGTCACAAACTATGTACAGGGTTCAAAGATAAGAAGGGAAAATTTACTCATCTCAGTCACACCGGATGTGATTTGAGATTTTATTGTTCAGTATATCATATTGATAAAGGATTCAAACATTCATATGCTGGGAAGGATGGAAATGGATTTTAGACAAAATAAACAAGGCCTTTGGAGAGGAAGGAGACATTGGAGATGGTTTTAAAAGACAGTGGCGTTTTGAGGATTTTTTGAGGAACAGGGTGATAACAGCAGATTTAAGGGAGAAACAGACACATCTGAAGGAGAAAAGCATTAATAATTTTGGACAGCATGGCAACAAAGAGGAGAAGTTGAGCTGTTAGCATTTTAGTTCAGATAGAATTAAGAGTGCAGAAATTAGTCCCCATGGACAAGATTCACTCAGAGAGAGATTGAGGAAACATGGGAAATAAATGAGAGGAAAAGGTGAATCCAGGCCCAGCCAAAGGGAAATGTTCTAGAGGTGGTTTGGCCTCTGTGGGCTGGTTGAAGGAATGGACATGTTAGAGGCAACTATAACAATGGTCCTATGAAAGGCAAAACAAATTATCGATTGATAGATTTATGTTACAGAGGATTTTATGTAAGGGAAACAAAATTAGACAGGAATTGCTTGCTATTGTGTTTAATTGTACACTCATTTGCCATTTGCTCAAAGTTGTTTCTCTTCACAGGTTGTTACCCATCCCTCTAAAGTGCTGGAACTGCAGATGAAGAAGCGAGGTTTTAAGATGGAGGTCGGTCAATACGTTTTTGTCCAATGTTCAAAAATTTCAAGGTTAGAGTGGCACCCCTTCACATTGACTTCCTCTCCAGAAGAAGACCACTTCAGCATTCATGTGAGAATAGTAGGAGACTGGACAGACAGTTTGTTCAAAGTATGTGGTGGAGACCAAAAGGAATTCCGAGAAGCATGGAAACTCCCCAGGTGAGGGAACTCACAATCTGGATTCATCTACTTAATATTATTTCTGTTTGTCTTTATGATCTTTTCATAATTACGGTATACATTCCATAAGTTATTTGAAGCTTGATTTCCCCAAACTGCCACTCCCAGTAAGAAGCTGCTGTGCGAACGGGGGGTAGATTTCTGGGAACTGAATTCCCAAGTTTCCCTCATCATGCAGATTGCTACCTCGTCAGAACACTGATGATAGGGCTATTCCTATGGATTCTAGGTTTGTCAGTTTTACTGACACAAAAGGAGGGGTTTTAATTTACTCCACTCAGTGGAAACTAGGCAGAGAGATTCAAAATGTACAGGCTCCTTTTCCCTACTCAGAGTTGAGGTGCTTACCAGAATTAAGCCTGCAGCTTATTAACAGATCCCCTGAAGTAATGGTAATGGTCTGCTGGGCTGGGTTGGCCAGCCAGTTTGACTAGAACTACTTGCCTCGCATTCAGCAGAAGACCAGAAATGTAAGCAAAATGACTCAATTCTTTTATTCTCAACACCACAACGAAGCTGGACCTCTGCTCATCTGAACAACCCCTCCCTCTGCCCTGCACCCATTACCAAATCTACAAACCCTCTCCATCCACTCAGCAACCTCTAAACCCCTCTGTACTTACCTGAAAGCTGGAGGACAGTCCTGAGTTGTTCAATTTTCTCCTGTTGGCAACAAGCCCTCCACAACCCTTTGAGTTGTGGGATGCAATTAATGGAGGTTGGCAGTATGTTAATGAGGCCAGGGTCAAACCCAGACCTACAGCTCAAACCCAGCTGAGCATGCTTCATCTCCCCTCCACAGATATTCCCGAGCAGGATGTTTAACAGCACTTCCGAGTTTTCCAATCAGCAATTAAAGTACAAATTTCAGATCTCTGAAATATGAATATATGCAGTAAATCTAATTCCCATATGTAATAACTCTGATACTGACATTGGATGGTATAGCAGAATAAGACACATTTGTCAAAGCTCTTCCCCTTGCACTGATCAGGACAATTCACAAGAAATACCACGGTAAAGGGAAAACATATTTATACTATTTGATAAAGGGGTGCTCATTGGTTGGCAAGTGGATTCTGATTGGTCTATGCATTGCCATGAAGAGTTCATTACTTAAGGATAACCAGCAATTAACTGCCAAGCTTTGAATTCTAAACCAGGCAGGTTGACTCTGAATGGTCAAAGCATTGACCTGACAACTAAATCAATTTAATTGAGTTGAAAGAGATGTAGTGTGCATACATGTTCTTTTTGTCTGCGAAGAACTGGACCCTTTATTAATACATGTAGATTCCAGTAACAGAAGTGCTCCACATTACAAGCTCAAATGACAATCTTAAAGTGGCACTTCTTTGCACACCCAGGATTATTAACAAATATTATGATCATGGAATCACACCTAATGTTTGACACTGCATTGCAGGCTCTGCTAGTGCAGGCTGTTTGGTTATGGTCAGTATAGGTAGCTCTTCTACAACACAATGATTGCATTCTTGTGCAACCCCACATTATAGAAAAATCAGGCTTTAGAAACAGCACGTAAAATGTTGGCGATGTAATTGCCTTCCGGCCAACACAAGTTTTAAAAGTTTGTGCTTCAGAAACAGTGCCCCCAATTCATCAATCACGTTATACTGATTTTGTTTTAGCCAAACCAACATTATAGCAGACCAACCTGTACCTTGCTTCATCCTTACCTTGATCCATCCATTTTTGAAATGCACGTCCTACATGCCGAGCATAACACCAGCACTGAAATGCATAAACTATATTATTAAATAGCATGAAAGGCAAAATTTCTTTTTATCTTTATGGCAGTATCCTGTTAGTGGTGAATATCACTTATATTGTTCTGCAAATTAGCAATATGAAGCAGCTAGCGATTACACAAACTTGTGAGCTACCTTACATTTCCAGGGTAATCTGAGGCAGACGGGGTGCTTTTCACAACCAAAAGTAATGGTGTATGATATTGTATAATATATTCATAATGTTGTATGATATATACTGAGAAATGGTCTGTTCAGGATAGCAATTATCCTGCAGGATGGCTTTAATCCCCAACATCAAGTATATAAAAACAGAAATTGCTGGAAAAACTCAGCAGGTCTGGCAGCATCTGCGTCAAGAAATCAGAGTTAACGCTTCAAGTCCAGTGAGCCTGGTTCAGAAGAAGGATCACTGGATCTGAAATGTTAACTCTGATTTCTCAACATAGATGCTACCAGACCTGCTGAATTTTTCCAGCAATTTCTGTTTTTGTTTCTGAGTTCTCACATTGGCAGTTCTTTTGGGTTTTTTTGTGTCAGCATCAAGTATGTTGTTTTCTGTCTATTTTGGTATTTCTTACAAATTGTCCGGATGAATGTAAAATGAAATGTTTTGACTAGACATGAGATTTTTTTCAGGAATACTCATGACCCTGGAATTATTCTGCCAAATACATTGACCAATGTATTTTGTGAAATCTCTCTTTCCAGCATTTTATCAGAGATGCTAATCAATTAAACCTTTCTCAGCACTAACTTGTCCTTTTATCCTTTGGGAGACCCTGTTAACAGTTGGGATACTTTATTATCTAAGAGATTACAATTACAGGTAGGATCACTTTTTAACATTAACTTGTTGTTTCAGTATTACAGTTGACGGTCCTTTTGGCACAGCCAGCGAGGATGTGTTTCTGTATGAAACTGCTGTCCTTGTTGGGGCAGGAATTGGAGTTACTCCTTTTGCATCTATCCTCAAATCGGTTTGGTACAAATACACTCACTCTGATCCCAATCTGAAACTGAAAAAGGTAATGATACCAGAAACACATTTACTGAATTGATTATTGAGATGTAACTGATATTTGGTTTTGATTCAAAGGCTTAGAACTTAAACAAAAATAAAAACAGGTCTTAAGGCACAGTAAAATACAACAACAGAAGTAAAAGAATAATGTACAGCAAGGATCTTAAGTTCCTGCAAAATTATCAGGCCTAGAAATATGATTGTGCAATACAGGCAAACAGAAGATGAGCTGCTCACATGCATCTTCTCTCAGGCTGACACAATGTCCATTCTGTACCATCTATTCTGCCCATTTTATTATTAGTGGCATGTAGCCAGTTGGAACAAAGTGTCTGGATTCATGCCAGGATGCAGCAGTCTGTAACCAAACCCTTAAGGCTCTCAAAATCGTGGTTACACACAAAAATACCAACAGCTTTTCACCTCCTGTAGTAACTGAAGATATAATTGGAGGACCAGGAGATACAAACAAGTACAGACTGGGACTAAGGACTAGTACAAAGCTGTTTCATAATGATTCTTATATTTAGACGCAGATGCAGTTGAGTTTCTGGGTTAAGCTTCTTGATCTATATTTGGTGGAGGCATTGACCTTTATGGTGAATTGAGGGCATGACTGGTCATATGACTGGTCTGAAGGAAGGAAATTGAATGGTGGCAGCAAGGTCAGTTTTATATGGATTGTGGGACAGATGGTGTATGCTGTTTGTGAGAATAGGAGGAATAGTAAACATCTCCAAGTGATTTGGATAACTAGGGGTATTGGTGGTTGATTCTTCTCTTGATCTTCCTCCACTTCATCCTCCACCTCTTATATGTCTTGTTGCGCAGGTAAAATAGGATTGGCACCTCATTATTAGAAATTAAACTTCAAAAAGCCGATGACAAAAAGTCAGACAATGATTCAGTTCTGTGCTGTATGACTCCTCCTGAATAGTCCAAGAGGTCCAAAAGACTTGAGTACATCATTAGTCATTAGATCATGAGTTTTGTTGATCATGGTTTTGGAATAGCATGACCCTCATTGTAAGAAAACACTGCCATAAGGTTTGGGTTCCTAAGAAGAGTGATGAGCCATCAGTGAAGAAGATAGACTATCGACTCAGTAGTCAACTTGTGATCTGATAGTTTAGCTGGAATAAAGGTAGCGTAGATGAAGTCTCGTCAGTGACAGCATAATGCACCTAGCAAACATTTAATCCCCAATGTAGAGTGAGAAAGGGGAGAGATCTCTAACCCTAGGTCTCTGATTTTGGGAATATTTTCTAACCCAGAAAGTTTGGCAAATTCAAAATCATCTCAGGATGCCTGCTGCCTGACTACCATCAAGTGCAATCAAAAGAAAAATTGGGCCAAGCATTTCTAAGTCTGGATGGTCAGAAATAGAGCAGGTCATATATTTTGAATAGTTATTGGATTGGAACAGATAAAAACTGGTCAGTCGATGTTATTTCTAATGCTAAACCAGTTTTAGATTAGATTCCCTACAGTGTGGAAACAGGCCATTCGGCCCAACCAGTCCACACCGACCATCCAAAGAGTAACCCACCCAAACCCATTCCCCTCTGACTAATGCACCTACCACTATGGGCAATTTAGCATGTCCAGTCCACCTGACCTGCACATCTTTGGACTGTTGGAGGAAACCAGAGCAAACCCACGCAGACACAGGGAGAACATGCAAGCTCCACACAGACAGTCATCCAAGGCTAGAATCAAACCTGGAACCCTGGTGCTGTGAGGCAACAGTGCTAACCACTGAGCCACCGTGCTGCCTTTTAAAGAATGCTTCCTCTTGTGGGAGAACCCAGCACTAGGATCATACAGAATGGCCACAGTGTGGGAACAGGCTGCTTACCCCTTCCAGTCCACACTGACCTCCAAACTGCACCCCACCCAGACCGATCCCCTACATTTCCTATAGTTTACCCACCTAGCCTGCATATTAGCATGGCCAATCCACCCTAACCTGTGTATCTTTGGACTGTGGGTGGAAACCAAAGCAGCAGGGGAAACCTAAGCAGACACAGGGAGAACATGCAAACTTCCCATGGACAGTTGCTGAGGCTGGAATTGAACCTAGGACCCTGGTGCTGTGAGGCAGCAGTGCTAACATTAGAGTAACAATAAGTATAAAAACAGACAATGCTGGTAGGCCGATGCATTTAGCCTGACTGAAGCTGAGGAATCAGCCCGGAATTCCCATTAACAAATTATGTTGGGTGGGGAGAGGGAGGCAAGTAATAATCACAAAGAGTAGGAAGGTTTCGGGGTCAGTTCCTAATTCTCTGGGGCCTGTAAGAATAATTGAAAACCTACTTTTTAACACCACTTTCTCTTCCCTTACAAAAAGACTGCACATATTCTCATTGAGATAATTGATTGGCTGACTCACTGCCATGGAAAAAACAATGGGAAACTGTAGGAATCTGATGATTCACAAAAACCACAAAGCTGTTGGTAATAGCAGAGTAAGGATCATACTCAAACACTCCATGCTTGCAAAACCCAAATCAAAATGCTTGTTCTTAGAAGTAATTCTGTAATTGTGTAATGAACAGTCTTGAGTGTGCTAACAGCAGCACTAACAATAAATTTAAGATTGTTAGGCAATCTCATAACATGGCTCATTAATGCTTGCTATTTTAATTTGCAAAGATCCATTCTTGCCAAAAACCAAAATATGTTAATACATTGTCCCTTTACTCAATTACCTGGAAGTATGGGGTGTAGAATAGAATAGAATCACTACAGTGTACAAGCAGGCCATTTGACCCATTGAGTCCACACCCACTCCCCTATAACACTGCACCTCCCATGGTTAATGCACCTAACCTGCATAGTATGGGGCAATTTAGCATGGCCAATCCATCTAACCTGTACATATTTGGATTGTAGGAGAGCACCCAGATGAAACCCACGCAATGTTCAAAACTCCACACAGATAGTCACCCGAGGCTGGAATTGAACCCAGGCCCCTGGTGCTGTGAGGCAGTAGTGCCAGCCACTGAGTCACCTATGCTGCCCAGAGTCTAGAGAGTCCATTGTTCCCTACTGTGTTCTCCGTGGTCATACTTCAATCAGTCAAGTTGCCAATCTATCAGCATCCTCTATTCCAGTAATAGAAATAGTTCTGGTCATTTGAAATTTGACTACCTTCTCTTGCTGAAGACAAAACAAAAAAGCTTCTGCTAAATGTCTTTCCTTTCAGCAACACACTCTTATTTTTCAACTTGGAATATGTGTTCAGTTTTGGGTACAAAAAAACCACCACAAAAGAGATGCAAAGTAGTAACACGAAATATTTAATTACAGTTAAAGCCAGAATCGCCTGGTCAATGTAAGTGTTCATTATGCTAATAAGGAGAACATGTGCATTCCAGATATAGTAAGAGTTAGTCCTTTCTGCAAGTGACAGTTAGACTTTATAAGAGAGGAAGGGGGCACCAAACCATTGCAAGTCTTCTTGAGCATTCAATAGTTCTGTGATATAGAATTCTACATCTGGGTCTTCTCAGTAATTTGAAAATGATTGTTTGTGCCTCAGGGACAAATAAAATGGCAGGACATAATTTCTGAATGGGTAGTTGGAAAGGTAAAAGGAGTTGGAGGGAATTGATCTATGTTCTCCTCTCAGATCTACTTCTACTGGCTATGCCGAGAAACAAGTGCATTTGAGTGGTTTGCAGACCTCCTCCAGTCACTTGAGTCACAGATGCTTGAAAGAGGCAATGCAAATTTCCTGAGCTACAACATCTACCTCACTGGATGGGATGAAAATCAGGTAATTATTTACTGTTATTGTTAACAAACTCAGCCAGCAAGCTTCATCATAGAGGTCTGATCAAAAAAGGGACAGATCTCAACTCTTGTTCATTGTTTCCTTTGCCTTCTAATGATTAATCTGCAGTTGGAATGCATATTGTGCCAAAGGAGATCCCTAATGGTTCATTGGGCTTCATAGTGCTAGCTGTACAGAGAGGGAAGATTCTGGACCTGATTTATAACATGTAAAATCGTCGATTTCAGTCAGGGCAGCAGGATACATTTCAACATGCCCCAGCATTCTGGATCTTTGCAAAGGGAAGTGCAGCTAGGTTTTCTGCTAAGGGCGTCCATCCAGGCATAAATTGTCATATGTCAAATAGCATTGCCTCTGACATAGTACCACTGATTAAAACTCCGTACAATTCATCTTTCAGTTGGTCAGTGAATTTTACTTGTGGGAAATAATTTGGTGAGTGCATCTGTCTATGAAGCAAATAAAAACATAATATTTGCCAGATTTTTGGGTTCACAAAAGATTTGCTGAAAAAGATTAATAAGGTATGTGCCAGAAGTAATTTGTTTACACCTCGTACTTATTTTGTTTAATTTATTATTGTAAAGGTTATGGTCAGGAAGAATATTGAAAAAGTATAAGGGGCTAACTGGTGATTTGTTAATGGATAATGGCATGGCAGATGGAATATAAAGTGAGTAAATGTGAAGTTATTCATTTTGGTAGAAATCAAAAAAAGTAGACAGAGCATTTCTTAAATTGAAAAATGTTGGGAAGTGCTGATGTCCAAAGGGTATGCTTGTTTCTGAATTACTTATAAACTAGGGTGCATGTGCAGCAAATTATCAGAAACCTAGACATAGAGAAAGGGAATAGCAGTAGGTTTTTCAGGTCTTCAAGCCTGCTCTGCCATTCATAATAATCATCACTGATTGTCCAATTCAGCAGCCTGTTCCTGCTTTGCCCCCATATCATTTGATCCCTTTACTTCCAAGTGCTGTATCTAACTCCACTTGAAGTCAAACAATGGTTTGGCGTTGACTGCTTTCTGTGGTAATGAATTCTAGAGGCTCATTATTCTCTAAATGAAGAAATGTTTGCTCATCTTAGTCCTAAGTGGTTTACTCTATATCCCTAGATTGTGATCCCTCATTCTGGACTCCCTGTCTTTTGGAACATCCTTCCTGCATCTCCCTGCTTAGTCCTGTTGCCGAGGAAAGCAAATGGCATGTCATCTTTCAGTGCATGGTGATTAGAATGCAGGAAGAAAGATGTCCCACTGCAGTTGTTTAGAACTTGGTGAGGCAGCACCTGGAATATCATGTACAGTTTTAGTCTCTTTATCGGAAGTATACACTTGCCACAGACAGAGAGCAAGAGAAGTTCAACATACTAATCCCTCACATATCAGGATTGTCTTATGAGGAGAGATTGAAGAAACTGCGCTGATATTCTGCAATAGGATCACTTCTCATTTCAAAAAGTGAGAAGTGATCCTATTGAAACTTAACAAAATTCTTATTGCACAAGAAAGGTTAAGTGTGGTTGGGATGTTTGGTGAGCAAAAACCTAAGAGATACAGTTTCAGAATTAGAGGCAAACCATTTAAGACTGAGTCAAGGAGGAATTTCTTCACTCAGAGTGGTGAATCTTTGGAATTCTCTACCCAGATTACTGTGAAAGCCCGATCATTGAGCATGTTCAAGACAGAAAGGTTTCAGGATAAGAATGACATCAAGCAATATGGGAATAGTAACAAAACATGGAGTAGAAGTAAATGATCAGCTATGATCTGTTTGAACGGTAGAGCATATTTGATGGGCTGAATGGCCTATGTTGCTCATATGTTCCTATGTAACATCAGTATTTGTACAGGTTTAAAGCTGAATATATAATTGTAGCAAATTGTTTAGTGATTCTGACATCGTGGATATTCAGTGTTTCACTAAGAAAAGTTCTATTTGGCGATCAATTTCAAACTTACCCAAGTATTACAGAATTGAAAGTTTCTATTGATCCAGTCAGTTATCTTCAAGGTTTTTTCTGCTAATGATAACTAGTACATTTTAAACAACAACAAACATACATATTGAGCAAATAACTGGTCACATTACACAATAAAGATATTATGAATCATAGAATCTTTAGGACTTATACATTTAATGGTAAGGTCCTGAGGAGTTTTGCTGAACAAAGAGACCTTGGAGTGCAGGTTCATAGTTCCTTAAAAGTAGAGTTGCAGGTAGATAGGATAGTGAAGAAGGCACTTGGGATGTTTCCCTTTATTGGTCAGAGCATTGAGTATAGGAATTGGGAGGTCATGTTGTGGCTGTACAGGACAATGGTTAGGCCACTTTTGTAATATTGAGCGCAGTACTGGCCTCCTTCCTATTGGAAGTATGTTGTGAAACTTGAAAGGGTTCAGAAAAGATTTACAAGGGTATTGCCAGGATTGGAGGTGTGAGCTATAGGGAGAGGCTGAATAGGCTGGGACTGTTTTCCCTGGAGCATTGGACGCTGAGGGGTGACCTTATAGAGGTTTATAAACTCATGAGGGGCATGGACAGGATAAATAGACAAGGTCTTTTCCCTTGGGTGGGGGAGTCCAGAATTAGAGGACATAGGTTTAAGGTGAGGGGTAAAGATTTAAAATGGACTGAAGGGGCAACTTTTTCATACTGAGGATAGTGCGTGAATGGAATGAGCTACCAAAGGAAGTGGTGGAGGCTGGTACAATTACAGCATTTAAAAGGCATCTGGATGGATATATGAATAGGAAGGGTTTAGAGGGAAATGGACCAAGAGCTGGCAAATGGGACTAGATTAGATTAGGATATCTGGTCAGCATGGACGAGGTGGACCAAAGGGTCTGTTTCCATGCTGTACATCTCAATGACTCTATGACCCTACAGCACAGAAAGTGGCCAACTGACCAGTTATCTGTGTGTCCATTCCTTAAAAGACACATCTGATTTAGTTCCAGTAGCACACCTTTATCCCCACAACTCTCCTAACAAATCATCATTTCAATGGGCAGCCTGGTGGCACAGTGGTTAGCACTGCTGCCTCACAGCACCAGAGACCTAGGTTCAATTCTCACCTCAGGTGACTCTCTGTGTGGAGTTTGCATATTCTCCCCGATTCTGGGTGGGTTTGCTCCGGTTTCCTCCCACAATCCAAAAATGTGCAGTTTAGGTGAAGTGACCATTCTAAATTGGCTGTAGTGTTAGGTGTAGGGGAATCCCCTGTGCAATATCCTCACACCTTATACCATCCAAATGAATCATAGAATTTAACAATATAGAGGAAGGCTATTTGATCATCATGTCTGTACTGGCTCCCAAATGAGTTACTCATCTAGTCACCTTCTTCAGTTCGACCTCCATAGCCCTCTAAATTTATCACTTTTAAATATATAGCCAGCTCTCTTTTATCCAGATCACTTTCCTCTTACTGTGAGTCAATAAAAATATCAATCATCCAAAATCTTTAAATATCAATTGTAGAAACTGCAAACGTTTGCAACCTCTTAACCTTGTGTGTCAATAAATATTGTAGAATAGACTCAGAGGCTTGGTAGTCATCAATTAATTAATGTTTTTCTTGGAACTCATGATTTGGAGATGCTGGTGTTAGACTAGAGTGTACGGCATTAAAAATCACACAACACCAGGTTATAGTCCAACAGGTTTATTTGGAAGCACTAGCTTTCGGAGTACTGCTTCTTCATCGGGTGGTTGTGGAGTATAAGATCATAAGACACAGAATTTATAGCAAAAGTTTCCAGTGTGATGTAACTGAAATTATACATTGAAAAAGACCAGGATTGTTTGCTAAGTCTCACATCTTTTAGAATGAACATGTGTATATGTGTGTGTGTGTGAGACTGTGAGTGTAAGGGTGAGTAAGTCTGTGAGAGGGTGCATGTTTCAGTGTGGGAGTGTATGTGTGAGCGTTTGAGAGAGGGTCTGCATGAGTGTGTGTGTGTGTGTGTGTGTGTGTGGTGCAATGGGATCACCTGTAATGTGACATGAACCCAAGGTCCCGGTTGAGGCCCTCCCCAGGGGTACCAGTTCGAAGAATGCATAATGATTTTTGAATGTTGAAATTGTATTTCTCCTTATGGGACAGACTAGAAATAGGGAATAGCTTAAAAATAAGTCATCTCGCTTTAAGATAGAGATGAGGAGGTTTTTTTGCCTCAAAGACGGTTAGTCTGTGAAATTCTCTTCCTGGGAGGCTGAGATGTAGATTCTTGACTGACAAAGTAGTCAATGGATATCAGACATAGACAGAAAAGTCAAGTCCAAAATCAGATCTTAGTAAATGGCAGAGCAGAACTAAGGAGTAAATGGTCTACACCAGCTCCAAAGGGATCATCTGGCACAGTAATAGTGTCCTTACCTCTAAACCAGACAACCTGGGTTCCAGTCTTACCCGCTCCAGAGACATGTCTGAACAGGTTGATTAATAGTACCTACTCTTACTACAGGCTTCCATCTTAAGGAGTCCACCCTGAAGTATTGTCAATTTCCATCAGGATAAGTACTGTTTGTAAAATTATTATTTGAATGGTGAACATGTTTGTATCAGATTTCTTTCTCTATTATTCTCTTCAAATAAAGAGGGATTGGTTCCATGTTTCAGCACTTGCTTGATTATGATAATACATCTTCTGCCTTGTTATCACTACCTATTTGCTTTGTACGAGGTGGCTTAGTAAATTCATTCTAGCCACTTGTATATTTTTAGAACACACTGTTGCCTCTCAAGTCAATGATGGACACTAATGCAGATATTAAATGTTATTTTCATGCTGTTAGGCCACTCACTTTGCCATGCACCATGAAGCCCAAACAGATGTTATCACAGGACTGAAACAAAAGACTTTATATGGGAGACCCAACTGGGAGAATGAGTTCAAAAACATTGCAACCAATCATCCAAGGTAGGCTGAGTGAACAGAGCAACTGAACCTGAAATGCTGGTTTATTATGTTTTTGTTTTGGTTTTCCAGCACAAATCTACATTGTAAATGCTAAAAGTAAAATAGATTTCTGACAATTGTACTAATAACACATTTATATCTTTCATTGCTGCTATGGTTTCCAGCCTTTATTAGTCTGTGGTGTTACATTATCATAAACTGAACTTAAAATATTTCAAGACTCCTTCTCGCAGTGAGACAGCAATTTCTGAATGACTTGCATACTGTGATGTAGTCTGCAAGTAGCAGAAAAAGAGAACAGGCATAATTTTCATTTCACTCCATAGCGAATACAAACTAAAACAAAAGTTTAAAAATTTACAAAATACATTACATAAAGCAAAATGGGTCTTAGATGAAACTTTTCCATTAACTAAATATAATCTCTATTTGCTTGCAAGTGAATTGACCATGCTAAATTGCCCGTAGTGTTAGGTGGATTAGTCAGGGGTAAATATAGGGGAATGAGTCTGGGTGGGTTGCTAATCGGAGGGTCAGTGTGGACTTGTTGGGCCGAAGGGCCTGCTTCCAACAGGGAATCTAATCTATTCTAGAAGAAATGACTGACAGTCATCAGTATTGTCATATACTTAATGGTGTTATTTCAAATTCTGTTCATGAATAGTTGCACACTCAGAATATGCTATTATTCAAATTTTTTTTTGAAAATTGTCTGGAACTTGCTGAAGAAAGAGAAAATAATAATTCCGCATTCTCCAGTCAGTCACACATGGATTTTGCAAATAAGTCTGTATCAGATGCTAGCCCCTTACTTTTCCTAAGGAACAGCCATTTGGATACAGAACTGGCTCAAAGATAGAAGACAGAGGGTGGTGGTGGAGGGTTGTTTTTCAGACTGGAGGCCAGTGGCCGGTGGAGTGCCACAAAGATCGGTGCTGGGTCCTCTACTTTTTGTCATTTACATAAATGATTTGGATGCGAGCATAAGAGGTACAGTTAGTAAGTTTGCAGATGACACCAAAATTAGAGGTGTAGTGGACAGTGAAGAGGGTTACCTCAGATTACAACAGGATCTGGACCAGATGGGCCAATGGGCTGAGAAGTGGCAGATGGAGTTTAATTCAGATAAATGCGAGGTGCTGCATTTTGGGAAAGTAAATCTTAGCAGGACTTATACACTTAATGGTAAGGTCCTAGGGAGTGTTGCTGAACAAAGAGACCTTGGAGTGCAGGTTCATAGCTCCTTGAAAGTGGAGTCACAGGTAGATAGGATAGTGAAGAAGGTGTTTTGGATGCTTTCGTTTATTGGTCAGAGTATTGAGTATAAGAGTTGGGAGGTCATGTTGCGGCTGTACAGGACATTGGTTAGGCCACTGCTGGAATAATACGTGCAATTCTGGTCTCCTTCCTATCGGAAATATGTTGTGAAACTTGAAAGGGTTCAGAAAAGATTTACAAGGATGCTGCCAGGGTTGGAAGATTTGAGCTAAAGGGAGAGGCTGAACAGGCTGGGGCTGTTTTCCCTGGAGCATTGGAGGCTGAGGGGTGACCTTATCGAGGTTTACAAAATTATGAGGGGCATGGATAGGGTAAATAGGCAAAGTCTTTTCCCTGGGGTCCGGGAGTCCAGAACTAGAGGGCATAGGTTTAGGGTGTGAGGGGAAAGATATAAAAGAAAGCTACTGGGCAACTTTTTCACGCAGAGGATGGTACGTGTATGGAATGAGCTGCCAAAGGAAGTTGTGGAGGCTGGTACAATTGCAACATTTAAGAGACATTTAGATGGGTATATGAATAGGAAGGGTTTGGAGGGATATGGGCCAGGTGTTGGCAGGTGGGACTAGATTGGGTTAGGATATCTGGTCGGCATGGACGGGTTGGACTGAAGGGTCTGTTTCCATGCTGTACACCTCTGACTCTATGAGTCCATTTACCATTGTTCAACAGATTCCTTGATGACTACAGGGCATGCTAACAATATGGTCTGTGGAGAACCTTTGGACACCAGACACCCATGATAAAACAGCTATATTGGGCTCCCGTGATACTGTGGTTGTTTCCCTTCCTCTGGATCAAGAAGTCCAGGTCAAGTCCTATCTGTATAGAGCTGCCTCCATTGCATGTACAAAGACAAATGAATAGTTTGCCTTTATGAATTTCTGGACCTAACTATGTGCTGAAAGAAGCTGATGCGGCCACAGAAAAGTTTCTATATAAATTAAAAACTAAATGATACAAGGTAAGGCCACCACAGTCCCAGAGGACTGCTATCTGAATAGAGGGAGTTAACTGGTGATGGTTTTCCCCAAGGGTCACCATGCCTCAGGTGAAGGAAGAGATTGAGAAGGAAAGTCCTTCATGGTAGCCTTAGCCAGGAGCAGGAATTGAACTCACACTATTGGTGTTACTCTGCATTGCAAACCAGCTAGCTAGCCAAGTGAGACAACCAACCACCCCCCCCCTCGCCATAAATTAGAAGATACAATACTCCCAACTGTACTTTAATTTTACAAATTTAATTAGCTAGTGTCTGCAAAGCAATTTTTTAATGCAGACTCTTCACATGTAAACAAGTGACTGTTCAATGAAAATGAACAGCTGTAAATCTTGTTACAAACTGTTACCAAAATAATCAAATTTACCAAACTGCTAAATGATTAAATCACCAGCAAGATTTGACTGCTTGTAATTGTTGCATTGACACAACACAAACGAACATGAATTAACAGGCAAATCATATGTGAAGTAAAAAGATAAATTGCACATTTCGCAGCTGTTATGGAAAAGATTTTTGTTACACAGCAACAGGCCCTCCCCCCTTCAGCCAACATGGCATTACATATGCAGCACAATTTTACAACTTGTTCTTTATTCATGCAAGGTAGATCAGGGGTCCTATCCAGCAACAGCTTTCACCCTTAGACCCCAAGGGTATGATTACGAACAGTCGGATGCATTTCGATGAAACCTCGCTCCTTTAAGCTTGGCAGTTCTGATGATGTAGCTTTTAAACATTAGCTTTCAACTAATCACCTAATGTTACCCAGTTCACAGCCCAGTCTTCTAACATAATCCCTCAGCTCTTTTATATGCCTGAGCTATTTGCACCATGTTTTGGGACCCAGCCCTTTCCGCTCGTCATATTCATTTCCAGAATTCTATTTTTCCTCTCACTGCCAAACCGAAAAACACATTTTTGTTGGGTGACCTCATTGGCTTTTCCTCAGATGAATTCTGTATCCTTCTTTCTGTTTCTGTCTACTCTATTTTTATGTCTGCATCTTTAAATTCACCCTCCAACTCTTCTATTTGTAGACCTGCATTCTCTCTTTTGTCTTTTTCTTTTCTGATGATATCACTTCCAGGTTAGATGTCTCCAGATCACAGAGATCACTATTACTTATCAAAGAAAATAATTAATCACTTTACAAATTATACAAACTCTTAACAGCCTTCTTTAGACATTCTTCAAAACAATTTCAGATTCATAGGTGATTGAAAGTAATTCTAAATTTTCCTTACTATATTGTTTCTGTTTTAATTGTAATCACAATCTGAAACTAATTGATGGTAATGCACACAGAAATGTCCTCGATGCAAACAAATGTGATCAAAATAAGGAAGTTCTGCATCGCAAATAATAAATTACTTTTAGCCACATAGTCACTTTTAGAATAAATGATTTCCATTTACCCCATCAAGTGTTACTGAACAAAGAGACTTTGGAGTGCAGGTTCATAATTCCTTGAAAATGGAGTCACAGGTAGAGAGGACAGTGAAGAAAGTAGTTAGGATGCTTTCCTTTCTTGGTCAGTGCATTGAGTGTAGGAGTTGAAAAGTCATGTTGTAGCTGTACAGGACATAGTTAGGCCACTTTTGGAATATTGTGTGCAATTCTGGTCTCCCTCCTATCAGAAAGATGTTGTGAAACTTGAAAGAGTTCAGAAAAAATTTACAGGGATGTTGTCAGGGTTGGAGGGTTTGAGCTATAGGGAGAGGCTGAATAGACTGGGGCTGTTTTCCCTGGAGCATCAGAGGCTGAAGGGTGATATTATAGAGGTTTGTAAAATCATGAGGGGCAAGGATAAGGTAAATAGACAAAGTATTTTCCCTGGGGTGAAGTAATCAAGAACTAGAGGACATACATTTAAGATAAGAGGGGAAAGATTTAAAAGGGACCTAAGGGGCAACTTCTTCACACAGAGGGTAGTGCATATAGATACAATTACGACATGTAAAAGGCATCTGGATGGGGATATGAATAGGAAGGGTTTCGAGGGATATGGGACGAGATTAATTTAGGATATCTGTTCAGCATGGACGAGGTGGACCAAAGGGTCTGTTACTGTGCAGTACATCTCTATGACTCTATGACTTCTAAGTCAGTTCCACTTCTCAGCTCAATCCCAAAGCTCAGCAGCTTTACTTACTTCGGCTGACCACAATGTTTTTTTTTGAAAACATTGTTGTTTCCTTTTCCATCATCATCTTGGTAGTGAGTCCCAAATTATTTATATTTATTCTCTGTATCTTGCTCAAAAACCTTAAATCTATGTCTCTTAGTCTTTGTAACATCAGTAAATGGGAATAGTTTTCATTCAAATAAATGCAAAATACTCCAGAAGCTAGATATCTGAAGTAAGGCAGGAAGTGCTGGAGAAACTCAAAACATCTGACAGCATCTGTGGAGACAGAAGCAGAGTTACTGTTTTGAATCTTTCTTGGAACAATTTTTCATTTTCTACCTTATCCAAACCCGGACCAAAATTGCATATTTCTATCAACACTCGCCTCAATCTCCTTTGCTCCAACATGAAAATGCCCCAGTTTAATATTGAAATAGCCATCACACAAACCTTTTCGACAGATCTCTTCCAAAACTTGTGGTGACTAGAACAATACACAATTCTCCATTTGGAGAATAACAAAAGCTTTATAAAGATTTAGCATAACCTCCTTGCTTTTGTTTTATGAAATCCAAGACCCTATATGCTTTGCTAACTATTCTCTTAATATACTCTGCCACATTCAAAACTCAAAGCACATGCATGCTCAGGTGCCTCTTTTCCTGCAGACTTTTGAGAACTCTTCTAACAACCTCCATTAAAACTGTAAACTGTTAAAAATAAATTTGAATTTCTCATTAATAGCTGAAAGGGTGATATGACAAGATATTCTGTATTAATACTTCTCCAGTAAGAAAAGGACAAAAGCACTGTTCAGAAAACCTTGAGATACAATTAGATTAATTCTTCTGATTTAGTTTTGAGTGTGTTTTTTAAGTGCAAATTTCTAACTCATGCACAATATTGAAATAATGAATACAGTTGTACAACAGATTCATACAACTTGGATTCTTGCATTAATCCTGATGGACATAACTCCACATAGACCAGTATCATGTCACCAAGTCACCCATTATTTACATGTGGAGAGTCCTTGACATTGATCCAGCTTCCTCAGAGCCTGTTGTCAGAATGAACAGGATGTCTGACACTCCTGTTCTATGGGTCAGCCAGAGCTTCCTGATTGGACAAGATTAACAGCCTCGAACAGCTTCCAAACCTGCTAAGCTTTTCCAGCATGTTCTCTTTTTGTTTCTGATTTCCAGCATCCAAAGTCAGTTTTATTTGGCAAAATGGCTTTCTTGATTAAGATTAATAATAGGATCAGAAGGACCTAGATAATCTCAAATGGTTTAGGGATACAGCTTGGTGGCTTCCATTATTCTGGCCTATACCTGATATTTACACTACATGTGGATGTAGTCAATATACTTGCTACATTGTCTGGTCAATAATCATATTGACAAAAATTCAAATTCTGATAATGCCATCAAGATATCACAAATTCTAATGAATAATATTGAGCAAATTCTAATGAGCATCATTGACTAAGCACTCTCTTTATAGACAGCTTATACTGTATGCCACAAAGCAACACATTTCCCTGTTCCTTTTAGCACAATTAAACACACTTTTCATAGATATACTCCACACTGTCCATTGAAGAAACAATTAATTCTCCAGGAAACAGTCCAAGGTGATTTGTAACTCCTGAGCATATACTTCTGTTTTTTTTTCATTTCTCAGCCTGGGAATTTACCCCCACTGAACTGTCTTACAGCACCCTCTAACTCTATGAGCGTCAACTTTATTAGCTAGCTTCATCTAGGATTACTGTATTATTGCATTGTTGTGTATCAACTATTGGCTCATAGTTAGAATATTTTAATTCCAGCACCAAACTAAACATCAAATGTAGTTGACAATAAAGTTTTGTAGGTACCATTCTCAGTTGAGTGACATCCTTTCTGTCTATATTAGATGTTAATGATTTGAATAGAAGTGAGACATTTCCCCTAGTGTTCTGTTCAACATTTTCCCTTATTCAATTGTAATCGTCATCCATCCTGTGTCTGTTTGTGGAACACTGCCAGCACAAAGTGGTTATCACATTTCCTACGTTTCCAATGCAGGACAGGATCCATGAGTACTCTAAAAACACTTTGTTTTCTGTTGGCCAATTTGATAAAACTTTTAAGAGAATCCTGAATTTTACCCTTCCAGCTAAAGAGTAAACACAAGTCAAAAATAGGTAAGGCCATATTTTTTAAAAAGTAAGGACTTGTTATTGAAATAAATATCTTTCTTTTTTCAGCACTAATGTGGGAGTCTTCCTCTGTGGACCACAGGCTCTGGCTAAAACATTAAATAAAATGAGTATTGCTCATTCATCTGCTGATCCAAGAGGAGTGCATTTCATATTCAACAAGGAAAACTTCTGAGTTCTATTGATGTCACTTGTTTTCATTAATTCCACACTATTTGTAACTTTTCATGATAAAACACACTCAGATATCGTCATCATGCATCTACATTAGCTAGCATCATCATTAGTTTTTCATTATTTTCTTAAAATGTTATTCTTGACTATTCCTGCTACAAGCTTGTGCATAAAAGATTAGTGCAAATATCCTCAATGTGAGAAAAGAGATTACAAATTAAATTCTTGGGCGTGAATTCAAATGAGTTGAAATTCATGCCCAGTAACTTTGACAGCACTTTACATGAGATATTTGCAGTAAACAATTGAATTTTTCATATGATTTCGTGAGGAGTTTACAATACATTCTGGTCATTTATAGGCATTCAGTAACTGCAAATAATTTTGAAATTCATTCTGACACATTGGAAAATAAGAAGCTCAAGGACTAGCTTTATGCTAATGGAGCCAAAAATGAGATCTGTTTTTTGTCACACCTGAGGTAATTAGAAATCAAAAAGCTTTAAGGCAATAGTTTAAATGTAAATGGCACAGCTTCAACAGACTAAGATAAGGATGCATAAAGCTTCAATCTTTTGAACAAATTGCTTTATCTTTGCCTGAAAAATAGATACAAATAAACTGTTGATATTTGACATTGAGTTTCTATATCAGAAAAAAAGCTGCAAAGCCTAGTTCTCAGAAAATGAATGTATTGTGTGTACATTGTATTTAATCCTTGGAGTAATGCAAGTTTCCAATTTTAGATAAAGCACCAACTTCATTGAATGTAACATAATACTTCTGTTTGTAATTTCAGTATAGGATTAAAGAAATACTTGAATAAAAAACTCAATGATTATTATGTCTGATGTTTGATTTTGATGGCCTAGATCAGAAGATGAGGATGATTGTCTTTGGTTTTTCACACAGATAATTTCTGTCACTTTCTTCAAGTAAAAGGTGTCACTATACAAAACTATATTTTGGAGTAGAGGACTGGGATTCAGTGCTCTGTACGCTAAGGTTTGGGGTATGTGACTTCAGGAATGATGAATTCTTTACCCCCAACAGATGACTCATCAGTCAGGTACTTATATGCGGTCCTGAAAGTTTCTTGTCCAATTAGGATCCAAGCCACTAAAGTCCACCCTTGCCTAGGCTGGACACTCAGTCAGAGGCTGGAACATTCAGAGTGCTATAGAGCATTGCTGGAGACCTCAGCTGTGTAGCTTTGAAGGGCTGCACCAGTGAGTATATGTTTTCAAGGAAGGGGCATTCACAAGGTAGGCATGATGAAAGATCAGGGAAGTTGTAGGCAAGTCCAGTGGAGTGGCTTTCAGTGGCCATTCCAATGGTCTCTTATCTCCTCCTCATCATGGGTCAAATTATGGACCTCCTTCCAACATGGAAGGTTGGCAGCCCTAGGAGTTATTTTTGTCACTATCTGGAAAAGCAGATAATTGGGGCAGTGGCAGGTTAAGGTTGCAAGTAGTTGCAAGTTGGGAAGCTCAACCACGAACCATTCAGTCCAGAACTGAATTGCTGATGTGGCAGGATGTAAATCCAGGGCAAAACCTGCCTGATTATTTGCTCTTTCTACTCCCTTCAGCAAAGAAAAATCATTCCAATGTTTTTGTCTTTGTGTAAGATATTTAAAGCAACCTAATGTTCAGTTCAACACAGGCTCCCTGCCTATCCTCTTCTCCCATTGACTGGTTTGGTTTGGTTTGAACTCCTTTCTTCACTTTCTCGGTATAGTGATTGTGCTCACCAGAGTGACCTCAAAGAAAGTTAGCCACTAAGGTCCAGTAAGCTCTGTGACTTAGATATTAATTTTACCCAAGCTGATTCATTCTTGTATCTCTGGTGTCTGGTAAAAGTGTTTACTGTCAAACAGTCAATTATTATTAAGGAATTTGCAGGCAGTAGATCAGAAAGTAAAGTTGGGTTATCGTCTACTTTTTATTACTTCTCAGAAAGGAAAATAAAGATTACGACATACCCATGGGATTAATGTAAAGGCTGAACACCTCATGTGTAGTTTTAGGACATTTACTTCAAAATAGCGCCAATGTATTTGACCAGATTAAAAGAGGAACTGGACAAATGTGTTCAAGAAAATTTTCTTTATCAATCTGTAAATGTTCCCACTAGAAAAAGGAGCAAAACTTGACCTTGTTGTGGGTAATTAAGCAGGGCAACTGACTGAAGTGTTTTTGGGGAACATTTTAGGTCCAATGAAAATAATTCTATTAGTTTTAAAGTAGTTATGGGAAAGGATAAGCCTTCCATAAAAATTAAAGATTTTAATTAGAGTAAGGCATGAGACAAGGCATAAGGTATGGTATGAGACAAGAGCTTTTAAAAGTTGATTGGAGTAGACTGTTCATCGTTAAAGGGATGTCTGATAAGTGGGAGGCTTTCAAAATTGTTAGAATTAGAATTCACAGTCTTTATGTTCCTTTTGGAGTGAAAGGTAAGGCTGGTAGGAGTGAGGAACAATGGATGAATAAAGCTTTTTAGGTTCCAGTCAAGAATAAAAAAGAATCATATATTAGATAATAGTCAACTGGGTTCAAATGATTCTGTTGAAATGTATAGAGCGTATAGGGCCATTCTTCAGAGGGAGATCAGGAAGACAAATAGGGAATATGAAATAGCCTTGGCAGATAAGGTTAAGAATAATCCAAAGAGATTCATGTTAAGTGCAAGGGAGCAAAAGAGAGAGATAATAGGACCTCTTAATCATCAAAGCGGTCATCCTTTTGTTGAAACTCAGGAGAGGGAGAGATATTAAATAAATATTTCACACCAATTTTATTGCAGAGAAAGATATGGAGACTAGAGAACTTAGGGAAATAAATATAGATGTTTTGAAAAGTGTTCACATGACAGTAGAGGAGGTATTGGAGGTCTTAGAAACTATAAAGATAGATACATTTCCAGACATGATCTAGTATCTCCCAGGATATTGTGAGAAGTTATGGAATGAATTGCAGGGCCCTTGCAGTAATACTTATATTATCTGTAACTACAGGTGAGGTGGCTGATGACTGCAGAGTGATTAATGTTCCTTTCTTTAAGAATGGAAGTAGGGAGAAGCCTGGCTCAGAGTCTGACTTTGGTGGTGTACGTTGTTGGAAGTGATTCTGAAAGGTAAGATGGATATACATTTGGAGAGGCAAGGAATGATTAGGGAGAGTTAGTGTGGTTTTGTACAAGGGAAATTGTGTCTCAAAAACTTGATTGAGTTTTTTGAGGAAGTAACCAAGAAGACTGGTCAGAGCAGAACAGCAGACATTGTTTATTTGGACTTTAGTAAAGCCTTTGGCAAGGTTCTGCATGGTAGACTAATTACTAAAGCCAGATGACATGGGATTCAGGATGAGCTTGCAAATTGGATACAAAATTGGCTTAACAGCAGGTGACAGAGAGTGGTGGTGGGGTTCTTTTTTCAGATTGAAGGCCTGTGACTACCCATGGTCCACAATATAGAGGTTAGGTTTATGTTTGTTTGTTATTTATATAAATGATTTAGATGAGAATATAGGATGCATGGTTTGTAATTTTGTGCATGATGCCAAAATGGGTAATACAATGGACAGTGAAAAAGGTTATTGAAGATCATAAAGAAATCTTGAACAATTGGGTCAGTGGGCTAAGGAGTGGCAGATGGAATTTAAATTGAATGAATGTGAGGCATTGCATTTTGGCAAAACAATCAAGGGCAGGACTTTTACATTTAAAAGTAGGGTCTTGGGTAATGTTGTAGAACATAGAGATCTAGGAGTTCAGGTACATAATTCTGTGAAGTTTGCATCATATGTAGATAGGGCAATAAAGAAGACATTTAGCATGCTTGCCTTTATTGCTCAGACCTTTGAATATCGGAGTTGGAACATTATGTTGAAGTTATACAGGGCATTGGTGAGGCATCTTCTGGAATACTATGTCTAGTTCTGGTCCCCCTGTTATCAGAAGGATATTATTAAGCTGGAGAGGGTTCAGAAAAGATTCGCCAGGTTGTTGCCAGGAATGGAAGGCTTGAGTTGGAGAAGCTGAATAGGCTGGGATTTTTCACCAGAATGTAGGAGGTTGAGGTGTGACTTAATAGGGTGTATAAAATCAAGAGAGGTATAGATAAGGTGAATAACAGGTGTCTTTTCCAGAGGTTGGAGGATTTCAAGACTAGGGGGCATATTTTTAAGGTGAGAGGAAAAAGATTTAAAAGACATGAGGGCAATTTCTTTTACATTAGTGTGGTTCGTGTGCAGAATGAAATGGTGGATGTGAGTACAGTTATAATGTTTAAAAGACATTTGAATAAATACATGAAGAAGTAATATTTGGCAGGTTTTGGGCCAAGTGCAGACAGGTGGGACTAGTTTAGACTGGAATTAGGTCTGGCATGGACTTGTAGGACCAAAGGGTCTGTTTCCGTGCTGTGTGACAATAATAGCTTTGATCTAAAATTATAAGAGGAGGCTGGCACAAAGAAAAGCCCTTACTTTCATTTCATTGAGAAAGATTGGGAGGGACAGGATCTTTAGAAATGCTGAATTTTGTAAATAATGTCGATGTAAGCAGACTGGTTTGGATGTGGAACAAGAAAATGCACATTTGAAATGTACATGTCTCAAATCAAAATTCCCTGAGTTGCATTTAAATCCAGCTCAGCATAATGTTTGGTGCATTCATTAATGTACTTCTATAATATTCCTATTGACACTATTTCTCATGTCTTTAATCCTTTGATAATATGACTGTTGATGCTCTAAAAAAGTTAACCAGTCACATTATTTTAACCAAACTGCAAGTGTAAAATTAGCAGTGACAGGTTCAAACATTAGATGATGATTTGAAAATATACCACTGGAATTCTTCTTTATGGCACATTCAATATACTTTGAGAAACAGTTGTGGAAACTTGAAATCTAAGGATAATTTAAGAAATACTTGGTCAGTACAGTGGGGACAGAGGGGTGATGATGTTCCTTAGCTGGATGAATTGATAGGGAGAAGGTGGCCTAATTCTTCACTTAACTTCATTGTAGGATCACTATAGTGGTTGGAATGAGAGGTGGCTGGATGGAGATCATTGAATATGAGATCCCTGATTGGGGCTGTTAACCTGGGACAATCAGGGAGTCTTGGCTGATAGACATAAACAGGCGTCTCTGGGATTCTCCTCACCCCAGGGACTGGTTTTGAGCTGGCTGGTCAGCGTCCATGTAATGTGCACATGTAAATAAAGGGTGACTTGGTGTCAGGATTCTGGCCTCCGTGGAGTTATTTCAGCTACAAAGTAGAGTTTCAATGTCTTGGAGACTTAGAGGTGTGGAATAGTTCCAGCATCAGTAGTCCTTCAAAAAATGAGATAAATTTCTGCTTTGAAGGTGCTAAGGATAGGGATTAACGTAAATAACCAACTGCTTTAAAGGAGCATTCAACTGTTTCCATGCTGTACAGATTCAAGCTGGTGTCTTTACTTGAGACAATAGTTAGAAATTGTGGCTGCATCTCCCAGGAGTGGCTCACGGGACTGGCAACCTCATGCAAGTTGCCTCCCAGCCCTTCATTTTTGACAAAAGAAGGGACAGAAATGTGGAGACGTACTTCCATTCTGACCGTAGTCATGTATTTCCTTTCTTCACTAACTCAATAAACTTCCTGAAAATTGCTTTCAATGGTCAATTGCTTATATTAGATAACTAAACCCCAAAATCTAACAGTGCTGGTAGAAGTGGGACATCACGGTAAAGTCAACATTTAATTGGCTGTAAATTTGAGAACCTTGGAAACATCAGTTTTACATTATAATTAAATGCATGTTGAGTAAACCTTAAGTAAACCTAGATGTACAGTGCATTTAGGTATGCTAGACAGCAGTGCACAGATCCAACCCTTCTTCTCAGTATCGCACTCTTGACCCGACCTACCTGTTCACCTTCCTTCCCACCTATCTGCACCACCTTCCCCATCGACCCTGACCTGCATCCACCCATCACCTTCCCAGCTACCTTCCCCAGCCCCAGCCCCACCCCCACCTTCCTATTTATCTCTCAGCCCTTTCTCAATCCCACATTCCTGTTGAAGGGCTTATGCCCGAAACATCAATTCTCCTGCTCCTCGGATCTGCCTGACCTGCTGTGATTTTCCAGCACCACACTTTTCAACTCTGACTGTCCAGCATCTGCAGTCCTCACTTTCTCTCAGCAGTTAACAGAGAGTTTGCGAAAACAAAAACAGCTGGAGTAAAAGATATATTAGGAGTGGTAAGATGCTGTGGTGGGGATTGCAAGTCTATTTTGATAGACTCTCTAAAGAAGTTCAGGAAGGTAAGATTAAGATTTTTAAGAAGTCTGGAATACATTGGTCCTCAAAACTGAATGAAAAATACAGTTCCACAGAATGTGCAAAAGTCAAAAATAATTATTGAACAATATAACTAATGATGCTTACTTGCATAAAGAAGTTAACACCTTATAGCAAGCAGATTTGGAAGAAAACCCAGAATATTCAAAGATATCTTCACTATGTGAAGATACACTGTTTTTTGAAGATGTGTATCAACCATTTTGAGAGGCATTAGGTGATTCATGTGAAGCCATTATGACAGAGATCCTACAGATTAACTATCACCCAACTAATTTCAAACTTGACACAAGAACAAGGGTTACTGTATTAACTTAAAAAAAATCCTTTGATGGAAGAGAATAAAACTACAAACATCTGACAGGCAAAGGCATGGAGCAGATAAGCACTGCTCAAAATTGAAGGAATACAGGAAGTAGTCTTAAAATACAAAGGTCAATATTACGTGGAACAGGTATACATTATCAGAAATCAAACTTCTCTTTTGCTGAACTCAACCAGTGGTCCCTGAACATCTGTTTCTCTGTTTTAAAATTCAACCTCACAAATATTTAGCAATTAACTTCTAAAGTAGTTAATTGAGTCACTTACATCACATGTTTTCTTGGGAAAGTTGCCTTTAGTTCACTGTCCAAAATTAATTTCTCAACTTTGTGAGCAGAACATGTCATCTTCACATTACTAACAAATAAAAATTAATTTTTCTTCCATTTTCAAATCCAAGTTCCTAGTTAATAACAATATAGTACAAATGAACATCATCTCATCAACCTACTAAAACTGAAAAGGCATCTTTAAGGGGCATTTTTGTTCTTTTATTAAAATTGTCTCTGATTGATAGTTATACTTACTTTGACCGTAATAATATGTTTAAATTAAACACGCAAAGCAAATCTAATGGGGTTTTGAACAATCTGGACGACCACAAGATTTGTGGCAGAATTGAAAGAGAAGTCTGGCGAGGTCTGACTCCAAATCAAAAGGCAAAAGTGAGGACTGCAGATACTGGAAATCAGAGTCTAGATTAGAGTGGTGCTGGAAAAGCACAGCAGGTCAGGCAGCATCCAAGGAGTAGGAAAATCAAGCAAAGGCCCTTCATCAGGAATGTCTTATGGTCTTAAAGCTGCTCACTTGCTTGCTCAGCACTTTCTCACTTAGTGTCAACCTGCATGTTCACAGCATGTCTGACAAACAATTATACAAATAATTTAAAAACCACAAAAAAGATTGAGGGGAGATGCTGAATGAGGTAGTTAATACCTGAAAGACTTAAATGGTATCACATGATAAGTTCTGACCATCAGGATATAAAGGAGAGTACCTGGCAGGAGCTAGCTTGCTGCAAGTATTCAGTTGCTGTTTAGTGCAAAGTAGCTCCTAAATGCACACCTAAAGTTAAGCCTGTTGTCTCACAAGAGACAATTATGTATCTAGACAATTGTAACTAGCTATTAAGCAGCTACATGATACACTTTTATGCTTATCAATATTGATGACTTGGAGGTGCCAGTGTTGGACTGGGGTGTACAAAGTTAAAAGTCACACAATACCAGGTTAGAGTCCAACAGGGTTTTTTTGTAAACACTAGCTTTTGAAGCGCTGCTTCTTCCTCAGGTGGTTGTGGAGATTAAGATCATAAGACACAGAATTTATAGCCAAATGAGTATAGTCTCATGGAGATGTGATGAATCATTAAACAAGTTTAGATTAAGTCTTTCATCTTTTAGAATGGGATGTGTTGTTTCTGTTCTTTGATATGTAAATCCCAAAACTTCTTTTAAATTACATTTGCAAGACAGGTCTAGCTTTTCTAACAATAGGTGCCATCTCAGCTCAGACAATGCATTAAAGTGGGAGGTCTGTCTGTGTACTAATGTTGAGTTAAACTGTTTCTATTCCTAAAATGGGATTTATAGAGTTTTACATGGATTCATGCAGTTTTTGAGTGTGTTCATGTGAGTGTGTGCGGGTGGGTGTGAGTGCATGCGATTGTGTATGCGTGCTTGTGTGTGCGCATGTGTGTGTTCGTGCGCGTGTGTGTGAGTTGATGGGATATACACCTGTGAGAGGGTGCTGTGGGTGTACGTGTGTGCATATGAGAGTGCCTGTGTATGAGAGAGTGTCTGCCTGGGTATGTGAGCATGTAGGAGTGTGTGTGTGTGAGAGAGAGAGTGTGTAATGAGGTGGGGTCACCCAAAACGTCACATGAACCCAAGGTCCTAGTTGAGGCCATTCCCATGGGTACTGAACTTGGCTATCAGCCTTTGCTCGGTCACTCTGCATTGTTGCTTGTCCCAAAGTCCACTTGGAGAATGGTCACCTGAAAATCTGAGGTCGAACACTGAAGTGTTCCTGATTGGGAGGGAACAGTCCTGCCTGGTGATTGTTGTGCAGGACAAATGTGAGGACTGCAGATGCTGGAAACCAGAGTTTAGATCAGAGTGGTGCTGGAAAAACACAGCAGGTCAGGCAGCATCCGAGAAGCAGGAAAATCGACATTTCAGGCAAAAGCCCTTCATCAGGAATAGAGACAGGAAGCCTCCAGGGTGGAGAGATAAATGGGGGTGGGGTGTGTGGGGCTGGGGAGAAGGTAGCAAAGAGTACAATAGGTGAATGGTGGTGGGGATGGAGGTGATAGGTCAGAGAGGAGGGTGGAGCAGATAGGTGGGAAGGGAGATTGGCAGGTAGGACAGGTCTTGAGGACAGTGCGGAGCTGGAAGGTTGGAAGAGGTAAGATGTGGGGAGGGGGAGGGGAACCCCCCCTGCCATTTATCTCTCCACCCTGGAGGCTTCCTGTCTCTATTCCTGATGAAGGGCTTTTGCCCGAAACGTCGATTTTCCTTCTCCTCGGATCCTGCCTGAACTGTTGTGCAGTGTCCATTCACACACACTCCTACATACTCACACACCCATGCAGACCCTCTCTCATACACAAGCTCTCTCTCATACGCACACACATACATCCCCCGCACTCACACCCACCATTCACCCTCTCACAGGCATATATCCCATCACACTCACACACACACTTAACCATGACTACACACACACACTCTATCACATGCACTTACACCTAAACACATACACTCACATGCACACACTCTGTCTCTCCTACATATGCACACACGTAACTTTATGGAGTGTATTTGTTTTTGCAGAATTACATTTTGTTTTGCTAAAAAACTGCATGAAGCCATGTAAAACTCTGTAAATCCCACTTTAGAAATAGAAACAGTCTAACTCAACATTGGGACACAGACAGACCTCCCACCTTAATGCATTGTCTGAGCTGAGATGGCACCTATTAGTAGAAAAACTAGACCTATCTTAAGAAAAAGTAGTTCTGGGATTTACATATCTAAGAACAGAAACTAACAAATCCCATTTTAAAAGATGAAAGGTTTGATCTAAAATTGTTTAATGTATCATCACATCTCCATGAGACTGTACTTATTTGGCTATAAATTCTGTGTTTCATGATCTTATTCTGCACAACCATCTGAGGAAGAAGTAGAGCTTCGAAAGTTAGTGTTTCCAAATAAACTTGTTGGACTATAACCTGGTGTTATGTGATTTTTAACTTTATCAATATTGAGACAACTTTCTGCCAAAATCAGCACATGGGGGATTACCTTCCCACCTTGTATCAGGAGCTAGGTCTAATATTGACAAGAAGATTTCATGTCAGCGAATCCCAAAGCTTCTCAGCCATACCAAAAATATACCATACATGCAACACAGGGATCTGAAATTATATAACCTACTATCTAGAAACTGTACTGTAGTAGGAAACTAACAACTTCAGGATATTTGAGGAAATAGTATATCCAAAGAAAAAGGTTGTGCCTACAACAACTAAACCTGGAGCTGTTACCAGTGAAATATTACACAAAATAGTTTGGCAATGCAAACAAGTCATTGTAAGGATTTTAATCCACAATTCTGACTGAATAGAAAATTAACCTATTTACAGAGATTGAGAGTTTTCAGATTGTATTACTATGTAGTTCAAAGAATGTTCATAAATGGAGATGTACAAGTTGCATAAGTGTATTGGTATCTTAATTAGTTTGAGTAAATTAAGGTCATCACTGCACCTAAATTTGTAAATATTTTCAATGTTCTTCTAATGTTTCAATGAGACTGTCACTGACATATAAAAAAATTGGCTAATTATTTAGATTGCAATGATACTGTGCCTTTAAGAGGTGTTTTTTTCCTGGCTCGTTTTAATGAAGAAAGGTTGAGACAGAAGTGGTGCAGTCTATTCCAAAGCCAGTAAAGTAAACAGCTTGTGAGTTTTTTTTAAATTGGTTCAATAGAAGCAGTCTGAATGGGTGGGGTCAAGCTCCCACAGAACCAGGTGTTTTAGTTTTAGATTTTCAGTATGTCTTGCTGGGGTCTTGAAGCCAGACATGGAAGCTGGTTTTCCTCCCTCTGTTATAGCTAAAAGCTAGGACTTCGTTTCCTGCTGCTAGAATTGCATGTGAGACAATCTATTTGACTAAATTTGCCTTTGCCAAAGATGTGCTTATGAGATGTTACTATGTTGGAACAGTTACTATTTCATTGTTAAATAATCTGTTATCCTGTTAGGTTTTCCAGTTGAGTTAAATTTTTCCAATTTCTTCTTTCTTTTGATATATTTTGACTATAGTGTATGAATAAAGTATGTTTTGCTTTATTCTGGTAGCTTAGCCAATTGAATTGCAACACCTGGCACTTGCCTTTAAAATAAGAAAAAAATTAGGGTCCCAGTTATCTCCTTAATGTGTTTTGAGGGGGTTAGGTCTGGTCCAAAACAGGATAGAAATGGGGTGCAGGAATATGGGGTAAAAGCAGGAGATTGGCACTAGTAACAGAACCGGTGCAGGCACGATGGATCAAATGGTATCATTCTGTATCCTAACACTTCTGTGAATCTGCATTCTGTGATAGCCTGATTCCGATAAATTTATGGACCAGATTTTGACTCTGTGCAAAGGAATGGACTTACCGTGAATTAAAATCCTGTCTGACATCATAAGGGAGAGAGCTAGTTGATGACTTGGCTTCTAAATTGACGTATTGTACCTTGAAATCTGTTACATAAAATTTTAAATAGAAATTTAATTTACATCACACACACTGTCAATGCCTCACACTCCCAAGTCAAATGATTATTCTTCAGTGACATCGGAAGATTTAATAAAATAAACTTTCTATTCTTAAAAACAAATGCTTGAAAATTAATTTATCAGCTCTTCCTCTAGCCAACCTCTCTGGAATAATAGAATAAGGTGAATTGAGCATCATGTGTTTTTTCTTCTGCATCACTGCTATTGTGAAACAAGGTTTAGTTGTACAATATTTCAGTAATTTAAGCCTAAAAGAAGTGGACAAGCTTCAGAGAATTACAAATATTATTGTTTGTCTTTTTTTCAAAATTTTTATATTTTACAAATTGCTCAGTGAAGTGTTAGGTATTTACTGTTCTATCTACTATTTTTGTTAAACAATTAACATACAAAAATAGTATATTCACCAATCTCTGATACTTTAAACAAGATAAATAATGCAAGCATCAACAGAGTCAAAGGCTTCCCAACTTAATTCTACATTTTTAGATTACATTTGTCATCTGTCCAACACTGTAATTCATAGTCAAACATATTTCAACATAATTATCAATTTCCTGTCAGTTGCAACTGACCTTTTTTCAGTAACACCCAGCAGAAATAGCCAGCCTTTACAGAGTTGCAAATATCTGCTTCCTCTTTTTGTTAATAAAAATTGTGCAAGGATTTTATGAATTGTTAATACTAAAATGATAAACACTATAGCAAAGCAATACATTTACTTGTGAGTCACTGAAGTTTTATACTTTATAAAATAATAATTATCAACTGACTAAAAAAAGCTTTCTTGTGTGGTTTCATTTGCATTAGCAAAGTTGGCTGAATTGACTCACAATGATACATATTTCAACATATTTATCAACCTTTCTACAAGGCAACATGACGTCTTTACTTTCAGTATTAGTCTCCAGAAATGGCCACAATGGCATATAACTCAGAAATGACACTTTCCCACATATCACTAAGATGTCTAGGAGAGTGGAAGAAACTATCTCCACCTACACAGCACTCCCATAATTATCCAGGAGATATAAAGTCTGGAGGGATTGACCTGATAAAGTTTAACAGAATTAGTGAGTTTCAGAAACGTCCTAGTGTCTATCTGGAGTTAAAGGTGGAATCCTGTATAGATCGGAGTGATGTGGGTTAAGGCAAAATTCATGGCCCAATCAGATGAAATGTCCAGCAAAGTCCATCTCAATATTGGCAGCATCTCGCTTCACCTTTTACGGTTTTGATGAGCAGCATGACTAGTTTCTTGCTATGTCGCAGGGAGTTTCCAGTGCAAATGGATTATTGCTTGTTAAACACTTTGTTGACAGTCCCAATTGCTTTATTAATGTTCACGTTCCTATCTCACCAAAGGCACCAAACAAACTGGATGTTGAGAAAACCCCACATGGCAAACCAGAACAGGCACTGAATAACATAAGTCAGATAATGTGGAGTCTGTGTGGATGGAGTTGAGGAACCACAAAGGCAAAAAATCATAATGGGAGTTATGTACAGGAATCAGGACCAGGGGCACAAGTATGCACCACCCTTTGCATGAAAAAGTTGCCCCTTGGTCATCTAATTCTGGACTCCCTGACCTATACCATCTAATTCTGGACTCCCTGACCCCAGGGAAAAGACTTTGCCTATTTACCATATCCATGCCCCTCATGATTTTATAAACCTCTATAAGGTCACCCCTCAGCCTCCGACGCTCCAGGGAAAACAGGCCCAGCTTGATCAGCCTCTCCCTATAGGTCAAATCCTCCAATTCTGGAAACATCCTTGTAAATCTTTTCTGAACCCTTTCAAGTTTCACAACATCTTTCCGATAGGAAGGAGACCAGAATTGCACGTAATATTCCAACAGTGGCCTAACTAATGTCCTGTAAAGCCACAAAATGACCTCCCAACTCCTGTATTCAATACTCTGACCAATAAAGGAAAGCATACCAAACGTCGTCTTCACTATCCTATCTACCTGCGACTCCACTTTCAAGGAGCTATGAACCTGCACTCCAAGGTCTCTTTGTTGAGTAACACTCCCTAGGACCTTACCATTAAGTGTATAAGTCCTGCTAAGATTTAATTTCCCAAAATGCAGCACCTTGCAGTTATTTGAATTAAACTCCATCTGCCACTTCTCAGCCCAATGGCCCATCTGATCAAGATCCCGTTGTTATCTGAGGTAACCTTCTTCACCAATTTTGGTGTCATCTGAAAAGTTACTAACTATACCTCTTATGCTCACATCAAAATCATTTATATAAATGATGAAAAGAAGTGGACCCAGCCCCGATTCTTGTGGCACTCCACTAGTCACAGGTGTCCAGTCTGAAAAAACAACCCTCCACGGTGATCGTCGGGTACTTCAATATGCAAGTGGACTGGGTGAATAATGTTGCCTGTAGATCGAAAGAAAGGGAATTCGTGGAATGCTTACAGGATGACCTTTTGGAACAGCATGTGATGGAGCCCACAAGGAAGCAGGCTATTCTGGACTTAGTGCTATGTAATGGGCCAGATTTTATAAAAGATCTTAAAGTAAGGCAGCCACCATAATATGGTAGAGTTCAGTCTGCAGTTTGAAAGAGAGAAGGCAAAATCAGATGTAATGATTTACAGTTAAATAAAGGTAATTACAGGGGCCTGAGAGAGGAACTGATGAAAATTGACTGGAAGCAGAATATAGTGGGAAGACAGTAGAGCAACAATAGCAGAGGTTTCTGGGTATAATTGAGGACACAGTACAAAGGTTCATTCCAAAGAAAACAAAGATTATCGGGGGTGGTGGGGTGGTGGGATTAGACAGCCATGGCTGACAAAGGAAGTTAGGAAATATATTAAAGAAAAAAAGAGAGCCTATAAAGTAGCCAAGAGCACTGGGAAATCAGAAGATTGGGAAGGCTACAAAAACAAACAGAGGATAACAAAGAGAGAAATAAGGAAGGAGAGGATCAAATATGAAGGTAGGCCAACTAGTAATATTAGAAATGATAGTAAAAGTTTCTTTCAATACATAAAAAACAAACAAGAGGCAAAAGTAGACATTGGGCCGCTCCAAATTGATGCTGGAAGGCTAGTGATGGGACATAAGGTTAATAGCTGAAGAACTTAATAAGTACTTTGTGTCAGTCTTCACAGTGAGTAATACATGAGTAATATCTCAACATGAGTAATATCCCAACAATTAAAGGGTGTTGGGGGCAGAGTTAAGTATGGTAGCCATTACAAAAAAGAAAGTGCTAGAAAAGCTAAAAGGTGTAAAAATTGATACATCTCCTGACCCCAGTGGGCTACATCCTAGAGTTCTGAGGGAGGTGGGTGAGGAAATAATGGAGGTGTTGGTTGTGATCTTTCAAAAGTCAATGGAGTCACAAGGTCCCAGATGATTGAAAAATTGCTGTTGTAACCCTCTTGTTCAAGAAAGGATCAAGACAAAAGATGGAAAATGATACACCAATTACCCTAACCTCAGTCGTTGGTAAAATTCCAGAATCCATCTTAAGGATGAGATTTCTAAATTCTTGGAAGTGCAGGGTCAGATTAGAGCAAGTCAGTATGGATTTAGTAAGGGAAGGTCATGCCTGACAAACCTGCTAGAATTCTTTGAAGAGGTAACAAGTAGATTAAACCAGGGAAATCCAGTGGATGTTATATATCTAGACTTCCAAAAGGCCTTTGAAAAGGTGCCTCACAGGAGGCTGCTGGGTAAGGTGAGGGCCCATGGTGTTCGAGATGCCCTACTGGCATGGATTAAGGATTGGCTGTCTGACAGAAGGCAGAGAGTTGGGATAAAAGATCTTTTTTTTGGAATGGCAGCCAGTGACAAATGGTGTCCTGCAAGGTTCAGTGTTAGGGCTGCAGTAGTTCACTTTATATATTAATGATCTGGATGAAGGGACTGGGGGCATTCTGGTGAAGTTTGCTGAAGATACGAAGTTAGGTGGACAGGCAGATAGTACTGAGGAGGTGGGGAGGCTACAGAAAGATTTAGACAGTTTAGGAGAATACTGATGAAAACAGCTGATGAAATTCAATGTGAGCAAATGTGAGGTCTTGCACTTTGGAAAAAATAATACAGGGTGGACTATTTTCTAAACGGTGAGAAAATACATAAAGCCAAAGTACAAAGAGATCTGAGTGCGAGTGCAAGATTCTGTAAAGGTTAACTTGCAGGTTGAGTCAGTGATTAAGAAAGTGAATGAAATGTTGTCTTTTATCTCAAGAGGGTTGGAATATAAAAGCAGTGATGTGCTTCTCAGACTTTATGAAATTCTGGTTAGGCCCCATTTAGAATACTGTGTCCAATTTTGGGGCCCACACCTCAGGAAGGACATACTGGCACTGGAGCGTGTCCAGCGAAGATTTACACGGATGATCCCTGGAATGGTAGGCCTAACATATGATGAATGGCTGAGGATCGTGGGATTGTATTCATTAGAGTTTAGCAGGTTGAGGGGAGATTGAATAGAAACTTACAAGATAATGCATGGCTTAGAAAGGGTGGACATTAGGAAGTTGTTTCCATTAGGCGGGGAGTCCAGGACCCGTGGGCACAGCCTTAGAGTTAGAGGGGATCAATTTAGAATGGAAATGAGGAGACATTTCTTCAGCCAGAGAGTGGTGGGCCTGTGGAATTCATTGCCATGGAGTGCAGTGGAGGCCGGGACGTTAAATGTCTTCAAGGCAGAGATTGATAAATTCTTAATCTCGCAAGGGATTAAGGGCTACAGGGTAAGTGCAAGTAAGTGGAGTTGAAATGCCCATTAGCCATGAATAAAGGGAGGAGTGGACTCGATGGGCCAAATAGCCTTACTTCCACTACTATGTCTTATGGTCTTATAGTCTTAAAGTACTTGGTAAATTCAACTCACCACATACTCCAAAAGGACTTCTGTGCTACATACAACCAAAAAGCATCACAGGATACAATCCACGGGCATCAGTCGCAGGCAACCCTTGTCCACAGACATTGGTATCCTGGATTTGCCAACCCCTCATGACCATCATGGCATTTCTCTGATACACTGGCAGAGTGTATTGGAAGCATAGTTTTACACTGCAGGGCTTACTGGCAACTAGCATTGAAAGGCTGCATAAGAGACATTTTGTATACAAGGCCATAGACCAGCTCATGGGATTGGATTAGGCTGCATTTCAGAGCAGCCTGCTTGCTTTCTTAATACTCTGTCACTTAGTATCTATCTGCATGCTCTTACTACCCATGCCTTACCATGCTTTTCCATTTAGCACAGTCTCACAGGACTTACATTTTGCCTTGCTGCTCAGCAGTCCTCAGTCAGGGGGGAGGACATCTTGCTGAACAGCAGTGTCCAGTAACAATCTCACAGTTGCCCCATGTGCCAACAGCTTCTGTGATAAACACACTGCATGTGCAACAGGCAGCCTTGACTCAAAGTGTTAGGGGAGGCATCCTCACTGAAGTGCAAGGAGACACCTATCAGTCAGGGGAGTCAAGAACAACATCTGATACCAGATATCGACCACAATTCGTTATGTTTACTTTAGCAATGGAGAGGGATGGCTGTATACAGCAGGGCAAGAGTTTTAGCTGGGGGAAAGGCAATTTTGATGCAATTAGGCAGGATTTACGATGCATAGGCTGGGGGAAGGGAAACTGCAGGGGATGGGTGCAATAGAAATATGGAGCTTGTTCAAGGAACGACTACTGCGCGTCCTGGATAAGTATGCACCTGTCAGGCAGGGAGGAAGTGGTCAGGCAAGGGAATTGTGGTTTATTAAAGAAGTTGAATCTCTTGTCAAGAGGAAGAAGAAGGCTTTCATAAAGATGAGATGTGAAGGCTCAGTTAGGGTGCTTGAGAATTATAAGTAAGCCTGGAAAGACTAAAGAGAGAGCCTAGAAGAGCCAGGAGGGAACATAAAAAGTCTTTGGCAGGTAGGATCAAGGAAAACCCTAAAGCTTTTTATAGGTATATCAGGAATAAATGAATGACTTGAGTAAGATTAGGGCCAATCAAGGACAGTAGTGGGAAGTTGTGCGTGGAGTCTGAAGAGATAGGAGAGGTGCTAAATGAATATTTTTTTGTCAGTATTCATGCAGGAAAAAGACAGTGTTGAGGAGGAGACTATTGACATACAGGCTATTAGACTAGACAAGATTAAGGTTCATAAGGAGGAGGTGTTAGCAATTCTGGAAAATGTGAAAATACCTAAGTCCCCTGGCCCAAATGGGATTTATCCTGGGATTCTTTGGGAAGCTATAGAAAAGATTGCAGAGCCTTTGGCTTTGATCTTCATGTCGTCACAGGAATTGTACCAGAAGACAAGACGATAGTAAATATTGTCCCCTTGCTCAAGAAGGGGAATCGAGACAACCCTGGTAATTATAGACCAATGAGCCTTACTTCTGTTATGGGTGAAATTTTGGAAAGGATTATAAGAGTTCACTATAATGTTCATCTAGATAGGAATAACTTGATTAGGGACAGTTAACATGGTTTTGTGCAGGGAGGTGGTGCCTCACAAACCTCATTGAGTTCTTTGAGAAGGTGACCAAACAGGTGGATGAGGGTAAAGCAGTTGGTGTGGTGTATATGTATTTCAATAAAGCTTTTGATAAGGTTCCCCACGGTAGGCTATTGCAGAAAATAAGGAGGTATGGAATTGAGGATGACTTAGCTGTTTGGATCAGAAATTGGCCATCTGTAAGGAGACAGAGGGTGGTGGTTGGTGGGAAATGTTCACCCTGTGGCTCAGTTAATAGTGGCATGCCGCAAGGATCTGTTTTGGGGTCACTGTCATTTGTCATTCTATAAATGATCTGGATGAGAGCGTAGAAGGATGGGTTAGTAAATTAGCGTATGACACTAAATTCGGTGGAGTTGTGGACAGTGTAAAAGGATGTTGCAGGTTACAGAGGGGCAAAGATAAGCTGCAGAGCTGGGTTGAGATGTGGCAAATCAAGTTTAATGCGTGAGGTGATTCACTTTGGAAGGAGTAACAGGAATACTGAGCTAATGGTAAGATTCTTTGTCGTGTAGATGAGCAGAGATCTCAGTGTCCAGGTACATAGATCCCTGAAAGTTGCCACCCAAGTTAATAGGATTGTTAAGAAGGCCTACAGTGTGTTAGCTTTTATTGATAGAGAGATTGAGTTTTGGAGCAATGAGGTCTGGCACAGCCACACTTGGAGTATTGCATATAGTTCTGGTCACTGCATTATATGAAAGGATGTGGAAACATTGGAAAGAGTGCAGAGGGGATTTACCAGGATGTAGACCTGTATGGAAGGAAGGTCTTATGAGGAAAGGCTGAGGGACTTGAGGCTGCTTTTGTTAGAGAGAAGAAGGTTAAGAAGTGACTTAATAGAGGCAAACAAGATGATCAGAGGATTAGATAGTGTGGACAGTGAGAGCCTTTTTCCTCAGATGGTGATGGCTAGCATGAGGGAACATAGCTTCAAATTGAGAAGTGATAGATATAAGACAGATCTCAGACGTAGGTTCTTTACTGAGAGTAGCAAGGACACGGAATGTCTTGCCAGCAACAGTAGTGGACTCGCGAACACGAAGGGCATTTAAACGGTCATTGGATAAACAATGGATGATAATGGAATAGTGCAGGTTAGATGGGATTTAGATTTGTTGCATAGGTCGGCACAACATCAAGGGCCAAAGGGCTTGTACTGGATTGTAATGTTCTATCTTCTATGTTCTAAAAGCCTGCTCTGTCCTCTGTATTTATGAATAGCTGAGCTTTTATCCTGGATATAGAAAAAGGCCTGCAAGAGTGAAATTTTACAAAATGCAACAGAAAATTAAATGTATAGTAAAGCAGCTTAACAATTGTGATGAGCCTATTATGTGATACTGGTTTAGTGTAATTTCATCCTGATATAATAGTGTTGAAACCAAGGACAAAACAAAATGCTGTATGCAATAACCATCAATAAGATTTGATGGATTCTGACCAGCAAAGAGATTGACAAATACAATGTTTGCTTCAATTATCATTAAAACAGAACTCATTTTAGGAAATGAAACTTTTTTGGAGTTCAGTAAAGCCAATTTCCTTTTTTCATGCTACAGATGTTGCCACATACTTGACCAATTTTGGCTAGTTTTTTCCAGACTAGATTTCAGTTGTGTGAGGAATACAACATGTGAAACAATTGCTTAATCTAACAATACTTGGGTGAATCCAACAATAAGTGATTTAATTAATAATAAATAACTACGTTAAAGAGAAGCAATTGGAAGCTATAGCAACCCAAGCACAAATCGTATAAATACATTATGCCAAGACCTTACAGGCTTAATACTTGCATGACGGGATTTTATTCTGATATATATTTATTCCTTATAAGAGCTTAAGCTGCCTCTTTTATACTCAGCATTTCTATGATACAGATCAGCCAAATGCCAGTTTTCTAGTGCCTGTTCTTGAGTTTCTGATTTTTAAAAATTTTCTTCTCTTTGTTTTTTTAATATTTTAAAGCACTTTTAGGGTGGCACGGTGGCTCAATGGTTAGTACTGCTGCCTCACAGCACTAAGGACCCAGGTTCAATTCCTTCCTTGGGCGACTGTTTGCACATTCTCCCTGTGTCTGTGTGGGGTTTGTCTGGTTTCCTCCCACATCCAAAGATGTGCAGGTCAGGTGAATTGGCCTGCTAAAATGCCCACAGTGTTAGGTGCATTAGTTAGGGGTAAATGTAGGGGAATGGGTCTGGGTGGGTTGCTCTTTGGAGGGTCAGTGTGGGCTTGTTGGGCTGAATGGCCTGTTTCCATACTGTAGGGAATCTAATCTAATTAAGGAAGGCCCTTATTTTGGATGGACTCTTATTATCAGAAGTATTAACTAATCAGTTGGTCTGTTTTGGCACGTTGACCAAATTAACATGAATTTCCAACGTTGCTGGAAATTTGCATCATTCAATTCAATTTGTTATTTCAGTTTTAAATCTCAGAAGAGGTGACAGCAATGTATTGCTAACAAATCAGTGGAGAATGGAAAGAGATTTCAAGATAATTGTTAGCTTCTATAATACTCTCCTTGGAAACCTATCTTGGTGGTCAAGTTCTTGGATCTGCCATATTGTTGTCTTATATGATCAAGTGTCAAAGGTTGTTTGATAAGATTTCTGTAAAGTGTCACGAGATGCTATATTGGTTTAAAGGTGCCATATAAAAACAAGTTTTTGTTCATGAATTGCTGCTTCTCTTCCAGTTATTTTGCAGCTAAAATAAAGTTGTTTCTTTCTTTGTATTTTCCTTCATCTTGTATCATGCTCATCCAGCCACTATATTTTTTTTCTTTGTTACATGTGATTGTCCTTCTCACAACTTTAACAGTGCGTGTCATATTCTAACAATTTCCCTCTGTTCTAGCTCCCTCATTGGGTGAAAGAGATTTTGAGCAGGAAGGGACATAGTGTGGAAGAAATTAATTGGGTAAGACACAAAGGTTCAATTGCTTTGGTGTTCAGTCCTCAGAATATTTCAGGGAGATTGGCTTTTCATTCTTTACCATCAATACTTACTAATAGCCCAGCTCTCTGGAATTATGTTTTGCCACACAATGGCTCAGTGATTTGCACTACTGCCACAGTGCCAGGGACACTGGTTCAATTGGATGATCTGTGTGGAATTTGCACATTCTCCCCTACGGGTTTCCTCACAGACCAAAAATGTGCAGGTTAGGTGGATTAGCCACAGAAAATGTAGGGCTACAGGGATAGGGTAGGGGTATGGGTCTGGGTGGGATGCTCTTTGCAGGGTCAATGTGCATTCAAGAGGATGAATGGCCTGCTTCCACTCTATCGGATCTCTATGATTCTACATTCACAGGCACAGAACAGGAATTACCTATGTTCATGAGTCTACCTCTATATGAGGTGGGTAGGCGATGGAATTGACTTCTTCCTCCAAACTTTAGTCAGCTAAGTTGCCACAGCTACAGAGGTACTGTCTCAAAGAAAGGGATGACTGCTGGCGAGTTTAATCTGAGGGTCACCAAACTTCAATCAAGGGGTGATGTTGAGATACCAGATGGTGATTTCAACCAGAACAGGAATTGATACTCCACCCTAGTGTCATTCTGCATCACAAACCAGCCATTCAACCTATGTACCAATAATCAGTTTTCTGGCCGGAACACCAGCATAAAGTTATGCAGGATTTCATGGAGCTTTGCGGACTCAAACCTCATTTTGCAAGGAGCATCCAGCTCTTCCAGAGATGGGTTACACTATGCAGATTGACTCCTAAAATCCAAACATCTTGATCAAGTTCCTGCTTTCCAGAAATTATGTTCCTCCTAGAGGGGAGCAGAGAATGACAGCCTCAGTGCTCTTTATTCTGCTCTACATATTGCGCATAACAGGATGTAAAGTAAGTAATTCAGGGTAGCCTACATGAAAAGCATTTATAGTCAAAATTTTAATAGATTGACAGAGACAACACAAATTGCCTCCAAACTGCTACATGGTGACAATGTGTTAGGTTGTACAGAAGGTTGATAGCGGTGTAGCTTAAATATGTATGTGTATCTTAAAGTGACTTTATAATAGTTTAATCATTCTTTTCCTCTTGCTACATCTTGGTGCCACCTCAGCATGTGCAGCTGAGTGTGAGTAAGCTCATTTTGACAGCTTGCCTCAGAGAGTAATTGGAGGGTGTTCTCTGGCCTGCTGAGATTTCCTGCATAGCTGCAGGGCAGACCACCTTGATCTGACCTGATGGAGGTGTTTGTGCCCCTGGCAGAGGAGATGGCGTGCCAGGGACTTTGAAATATCTTAAGCTGACAATCCCTGGGGGCTTGGTGGTCTCCCCTCCTCCTTATCAATGTACAATGGCACCTACCTCACTCATTGTGGTGAGAGAATTCCAATTCCCTTATCTTCCCTTTTTCCTTCTGTGAAGGTAACCATACACACTCACACTGGAGTCATGACATCAGTGACTTAAATGTTGAATGGCAGAGACTTGGTGTTGAGGGGGTTCTGAATGGAAGGTGGTTCAATGTCAAAGAGCTACAGTGATAATAAAAAAAAGTATTTTATGATGTGCATGCCCTGCTGTACTCGTGAAATGCTCAGTCCACAGCCACTGTGTTCTTGAGTCATGCAAGTCCTTGGTGAAAAGTTGTCAAATCTGTATGTTCTTCAGGTAGTGAAGAATGGTCATTGTAGCTCCTTTTATGTTTTCAGTGTAAATGTCTCCGTGGGAATTGGAATTGAAGTGACAAACTTTGATTGCAAGTTATATTTGATGAAGATGCTCAATCTCTTGAGTCTCAGTCTTCTGAAATGGCAATGTTACAATGCTAAATGACATGCATAGGGCCATGAAGCATTGAGTAGACAACTTTCAAGTGACCCTTTTGAGGCATCACTAAAACTTGGTGCTACTCTGCCTGGTCTATAATATCTCTGGGGTGGGTGGAGGTGATAAGCAAATTGACGCTCCTGGGCTAAAGAGAATGCAGTGCAGTCCAGATAAACATGTACCAAGAACGTGATACCCAAAAGCAGAACATCCTGCCAATTTGGCCTTTAGCCCACACAAGGCACAGAATGAACTGAGAAGAACTTCAACACACAAGGAACCTCACCCTAATCCCAAGATGAAGTTCCTCATGCTTTCGGACTGCCTCAACGATTAGGCTGAAAAATCAAGATTCCACCCTTTGTTTTGGTTAGTTGTATGAAAAGCCTTCTAAATCGGAGACATTCCAGACACTCAAACATGAATCTATCTTTTCCTTGATCACTTAATATTATATATCCATTTGTTGTGCATTTTCACTATTTTTTGTTTTACTTGAAAGTAATATGCAAAATATGCTCACCTGCATCGCTGCGGTACACTTCAACAGGGTATCAAATATCAGCAGTTGGTAAGCAGCCAAATCAGAATATGGGGAGAAATTGCAAACCACAGGAGTATCAGTGTGAAAGAGCATATTGAAAAAAATGAAAACTTCCTTTCCCAGAATGTATTGTTTTTTTTCAAAAGAATTCATTTAGCCATTTGCCATTATTTAGTAGCATTAAATTGGAATTCATCACCCATGAACTTAATGAAATCTCTCCCTGGATTTAATTATCTCAAATTATTAGTGTGTGCCTTTGAATGACTCTCAAGCTGCAATTTTGAACAAAGCTTTGTTAGTTTGGGTGTAATCATTCTGTAAACATTATCAGCTTTAAAGACACGCTCCACAATTAGCCAAAGAAACAATTAATTATGTTATCAAGCTGCAATGAATTTAATCTGAAATAGTTTGTACTGTTAGGAAGTTGTGATATATTTGCAAAACACCTATAAATACTATATGTCAAGTTTAATGTAGCTAAAAAAAGTATATAGTCTACTCCCACTAAACAAATGGTTTCTTTATTTCAATTAATACATACCCCAAAAAGAAACCATAAAATGTACAACAATGCAAATATGCTAATCAAAATTGGGGGCAAACTTCCAGCTTCATCACAAGGACACTACAATGCCAGTGAATTGCCCTAAAATAAAATCTCTATGAATTCAGTGGTGAAGAAGGCAATTCACTGTTTCATTATTTTTGTCAAAAGTCCTTAAAAGAAATAGATATAATTAAGAATGAATGGGAAGAAATTAGCTTTTAAAGCATGATATACATTTACTTGGGATATCTGTTTGGCATGGACAGGTTGGACCGAAGGGTCTATTTCCATGCTGTACATCTCTAGGACTCTATGACTCTATAAGTGCAGATATTTTGAAGAGTTTGTATGACCAGAAGTTACAAGGTGAGAAGCAGCTGTGGAAAGAATTTGAAAAACAAAGATGAGAATTTTAAAAATCTAATTATTTCTTAACAGAGAACCAATATTGTTCAATAGGATAATGGGTGAATGGGGCTTGACTGCCTTAAGATTTGGAAAGTGAAGATGGGAGGCCAGTCAAAAATGTGCTGGAATAATAGGACAGCATGGTGGCTCAGTGGTTAGCACTGCTGTCTCACAGCGACAGGGACCTGCGTTTGATTCCAACCTCGGGCGACTGTCTGTGTGGAGTTTGCACATTCTCCCCAAGTCTGCGTAGGTTTCCTCCCACAATCTAAAAGTGTGCAGATTAGGTGAATTGGCTATGCTAAATTGCCGAGGAGAAAGTGAGGACTGCAGATGCTGGAGATCAGAGCTGAAAATGTGTTGCTGGAAAAGCGCAGCAGGTCAGGCAGCATCCAAGGAACAGGAGAATCGATGTTTCAGGCATAAGCCCTTCTTCAGGAAAGGGCTTATGCCCGAAACGTCGATTCTCCTGTTCCTTGGATGCTGCCTGACCTGCTGCGCTTTTCCAGCAACATATTTTCAGCTCATGCTAAATTGCCCACAGTGTTCGGGGATGTGTAGGTTAGGTGCATTAATCAGGAGTAAATGTAGGATAATAGGGTAATGTGGGTAAATCTTCAGAGGGTCAGTGTGGACTTGTTGGTCCTAATCGCCTGTTTCCACACTGTAGGGAGTCTATGATAATCAAGTTCAAAGTTAACAAAGCATGGATGAGGTTTTTAGCAATAAATGAGCTAGCGTCGGGCTGGAGGAAAACAATTTTATGAAAATGAAAACAAGCAGATGTTGTAATGGTGTAGATGTGTGATTGTGAGCTTACTTTGGGTTCAGTATGACAACAATGTTGCCAAATGGTATTATTGCTGAACTCACAACCCAGATAATGAATCAGATTCAAAATCCACCACAGTAGATGGTGAAATTAAAGATCTAACGGTGACCAAGAAACTATTTTTGCTGTAAAAACCCATCTGTTCATTAGTGTCCTTTAGGGAGGCAAATCTGTAATCCTTATCTGGTCTGGTATACAAGTGACTCCAAGACCACAGGAATATAGTTGACTCATAACTGTCCTGTGAAACAGCCTAGCTGGCTACTCAATTATATCAAACTGCTAAATATTCTCAAAGAAATTAAGCAGAGGACCACCTGGCACTGACCCAGGCCCTTGAAACTATAACAGTAAACTCAGCCCTATCCAGCTTACATTGAGGACATTATCCAGCTAAAGGAGATAATTTCAAACAGATCTAGCCATTCAAGACTAGGCATCAAGAAGGAAATAGGATCAAGGTAGCTGCATATTTGAGTTCAGATAAATCATGTTGCATCAGGCAGATAAGAAGGAAGCAATAGATGAGTATTTGATTTTCTAGAAAAAGGTAGCACATGAAAGGTTATTACACAAGGTGAGAGCTTGTTATGTTGGGGGTGATATACTAACATAGATAAGAAATTGGACAACTAACAGGAAAGAGAGAAGGATATTCCAAACTGGAATCATTGAGATGCCATAGGGATAAGTGCTGTGGTCTCTACTGCCTACAATCATATTAATGACTAAAATAAATTATCCAGTATATTCAAGTCAAACACAAGCTCTAAGGAGGATACAAAACATTTGCAAAGGTATACCAATCAGTTAAACAAAGGGGCAAAATGTTGACAGATAGAATATGATATGGGAAAATGTGATGTCCATTTTGATTGGGGGGGGGAAGAAGGAGAACAGAAAAGCATATTATTATTAAAATAAAGAAAGACTGCAGAATTCTATGGTAGGAAAGGATGTTGATGTTTCATACATGAATCACAAAGGTGAGCATGTAGGAGGAAGCAAGTTCATTGGGAAGGCAAATGTAATTTAGGTTTCATTACAATTATACAGGGTAACATTAAGACCACAGCAAGAGAACTCTATACAGTTCTGGTCTCGTTATATAAAGAGGCAGTTCAGAGAAATTGCACTCAATCAATTTGGGATGAAAGGGTTGAGCGAGTTATGCATGCCGACACTGGGGGGGAAGATCATATCAAAATATTTCTGAGGGGACTTGACAGTCAAGCTGAGAGAAAGCTTTCTTTATGATTACAGAAGATGGATCTGTTCATATCAACTCCCTAAAGTGAACTTTAACATGTTTCTTGAAGTATCCTTTGCCAGTTAATCCATGCTTAATTTGCACTTATTTTGACATAAATCTAAATCAAAGTCACACCAATGAAATCTTGCTAGCAATTTATCTTTGAGGGTTATTTGTAAATCTTGGTTCCGATTCCCTAAAGGAGATTATAACAATGTTATTAATGATGCAGGCTCCAATTCTAAAAGTTATCACTGCAAAACTGCCCCCTGGTGGGACTACCTTTTTTTTTGTTCCTAATGTTTTCTCAAAACTTGCATATGGAGTAATGTATATGCTGTGTATACAGTTATTAAATAGTCTCTTTTAACATTTGAAACACAAACAACCTTACAATGTACTGGAAGAGAAACATTAAATCATTAACAATATTATGATCAATCCAAATTCAAACTTTGAAAATAGCTTATTAACAAGAGGGGCACAATTTCTCTCAGATAGTATCTCATGAAGCTCAGGAAACTTAAATGGACATCACAGTGAACACCAGTACCTGTAGGACCCAAGCACACACATTCAAGGTTACCAAAACATAAGGAATCTGCTAATGAAGACTTCTCAACAGTTCTGCACACCAGGTGGATGGTTCAAAGTCTCATGTATCACTCACAACAGAATAAATTTTATAACATTTCTGCATGTCCCTATTTCAGCACAGGGCACTTTCAGACTACAACTTACATTTAGAAACATTGCCCTCATATCTGTTATTTCAAAGCACTCAATTGCAAACAATCACTTCTTTACATCCAAGGTAAGTTTCAGGTTGGCCTTCATTGACTGGTTACAATTTGAGACAGACATTATTATTTTGTGATATTAAGCAGCTGTCATTCAGTGGGACTGGAGGTATGTACGTTAGTATTGTGCATTGTTATCTGAATACTAGGTACCCAACAATCCACCCTCAAAAAAAGTGCAAGTCACATTATAGCATTTTCTAGCTGTTTCTTGTATTCTTTGATGGTAATGTACAAAGACATAGAGCTATACAGTATAGAAATAGACCCTTCAGTCCACCTTGTCTATGCTGACCTGAGATCCGAAATTAATCTGATCATATTTGCCAGCATTGGCCTATATCCCTCTAAACATTTCCTATTCATATACCCATCAAGGTGCCTTTTAAATGTTGTAATTCTACCAGCCTCCATCACTTCCTCTTGCAGCTCATTCGATACATGCACCACCCCCTCTGTGTGCAAGTTGCCTCTTAGATCCTTTTTAAATCTTTTCCCTCCCACCTTAAACCTATGCCCTCTAGTTTGGACTCCCCCTACCCTTAGACCTTGGCCAGTCACCTTATCCATTCCCCTCATGATTTTATAAACCTCGAGAGGGTCACCCCTCAGCCTCTGACACTCCAGGAAACATAGCCCCAGCATATTCATCCTGTCCCTGTAGCACAAAACCTGCAATCCCAACATTCTTTTAAATCTCTTCTGAACCCTTTCATGTTTAACAATATCTTTCCTATAGCAAGGAGAGCAGAATTGAATGCAGTATTCCAAAAGTGGCCTGATCGATGTCCTATTCAGTTGCAACACGACATCCTAAGTCCTGTACTCAATGCATTGACCAATGCCGCCATCATTACGCTGTCTACCTGTGACTCAACCCTCAAGAAACTGGACCCCAGGGTCTCTTTGTTTAGCAACATTCCCTAGGACTCTACCATTTAAGTCCTGCCCTGATTTGTCTTTCCAAAATACAACACCTCCTAATTATCTAAATTAAACTCCATCTTCCACTCCTCAACCCATCCGCCCATCTATTCAAGGTCCCATTGTACTGAGGCCAACTTCTTCACTAACTACTACACCACCAATTTTGGTGTCATCTGCAAACTAACTAACCATTCCTCCTATATTCACATCCAAATCATTTATATGAATGGTAAAAAGCAGTGGACCCAGCACCAATCCTTGCAGCACATCACTGCGCACAGGCCTCCAGTCTAAATCCAACCCTCCACTACCACCCTCTGTCTCCTACCTTCAAGCCAATTTGAATCCAAATGGCTAGCTGTCTCTGTATTCCATGTGATCTAACCTTGCTAACCAGTCTACCATGTAGAACCTTGTCGAAAACCTTGCTGAAGTCCATATAGACAATATCTACCACTCTGCCTTCATCAATGTTCGTTGTTACTTCTTCACAAAACTTAGTCAAGTTACTGAGACACAATTTCCCACACACAAAACCATGTTGACTATCTCCAATTATCCTTGTTTTTCAAAATACATGTAAATCCTGACACTCAGAACCCCTTCCAACAACTTTCCCACCACTGACATCAGACTCACCAGTCTTTAACTCCCTTGCTTTTCCTTATCACCCTTTCTCAAATAACAGATATTAAGTGACATTAGCCACCCTTCAGTCTTCTGGCACCTCACCCGCGGCTATCAATGATACAAATATCTCTGAAAGGGACCCAGCAATCACTTCCCTAGGTTTCCACAGTTCTAGGGTACACCTGATTAGGTTTTAAGGTATTTATCCACTTTATATGTCTTAATGAACCACCTCCTCTGTAGTACCTTGAAAAATGTCTGTATCACTACTTATTTCTCCAAGTCATCTGGTTTCCATCTCTTTCTCCACAGTAAATACTGACGCAAAATACTAATTTAGTATCTCACCCCGCTCCTGTGGTTTCATAAATAGATGGCCTTGTTGATCTTCAAGGAGGCTCTGTTCTCTCCCTAGTTACTCTGATACTTTTAATGTATTTGTAGAATCTCTTTAGATTCTCTTTAACCTTATTTGCCAAAGCTATTTCATGTCCCCCTTTTGCCCTCCTGCTTTCCCTTGAGTAGACTCCCAAAGTCCATATACTTGTTGAGGGATACACTCGATCTCACCTGTCTATACTTGACATATGCCTTCTTTTTCTTGACCAGAGCCTCAATGTCTCTAGTCATCCAGCATTCCCTACACTTACTATCCTTGTCCTTCAGACTAACAGCAATATACTGTCTCTGGACTGTCGTTATCTGATTTTTGAAGGCCTCCCACTTTCCAACTGTTCCTTTACCTCATTCCAATCAACTTTGAAAAGTTCTTGCCTAATACCACCAAAATTGGGCTTAGTCCAAGTTCAAACTTTAACTTGCAGATCAAGCCTATTCTTTTCCATAACTATTTTAAAACTAATTGAATTATGATCACTGGCCCCAAAGTGCTTCCCCACTGTTACCTCAGTCACTTGCCCGATTTCCTAAAAGGAAAAGTTTTGTTCCTTTTCTAGTAGGTACATCCACATACTTAATAAGAAAATTTCCTTGTATACACTTAATATTTTCCTCCCCATCCAAGTCCTTAACACTATGGCAGCCCCAGTCTATGTTTGGAAAGTTCAAACCCCCTACCATTTAAAACTTCTCATTCTTAAAGACATCAGATTTCCTTACAATTTTGCTTCTCAATTTCCCATTGACTATTGGGGTGGTGGTGGGAGGCCTATAAATCCCAATAAGGTGACCATCCCCTCCTTATTTCTCAGTTCCACCCAAATAACATTACTGGGCGCACTAACAGGAATATGCTTCCTAAGTGCAGCTGTATCCCTCACCAGAAATGCCACTCCCTCTCCTCCGTTTCTATCCTTCCTATAGCATCTATAACCTGGAACATTAAACTGCCTTTTCCTGACCCACATTTCTGTAATAACTATATCCCAATCCCATGCTCCCAACATCCCTTGAGTTCATCTGCCTTACCTGTCAGGCTCTTGCATTGAAATAAGTGCAGTTTAATTTATGAGTCTTACATCGTCCTCTACCTTACTCTTGCCTTCCTTGTCTAGTTGACTTGCTCCTCTTCTCAACTGTATCATCATCAATACAGAACAATGTTTTGGGAAAAAACATCAACATTTATTAAAAATAGTTAACCTAGCCAACACTGTCCACCTTTTTTGGGAAAAAAGAATGTCTACGTTAGAAACATAGGAGTAGTATGCCATTCAACATTTCTATCTGCCTCTGGCATTGAGAATTCTAAAGATTCATTACCCTAATGAAACAATTAGTCATCTCATTGCTAAATGGATTGCCTTTATTCGCTGTCCCTTGATTCCAAATATCCAAGGCAAGGGAAAACTGCAACTACATCTAGCCCCTTACAAATTTTTAGCATTTCAATAAGATCACCTTCATGCATCTAAACTCTTCAGCATACAGGTCCAGTTTCTTCAATCTCTCCTCTAAGGACATTCCTCAACTTTTACAACACTGCCTCAATGGAAAATATATTCCCCCTTAGTTCAGAGGACAAAGATTCCTCACACTCACCCTATGCACTGTCTCACTCTATATGGTAGTGACACATATTTACTCCTGTAATCATTAAGTAGGAAAATCAGACAAAGCTTATTGTAGTTTTGAACAAATATTCCAATCATTGAGAGGTCAAAATTATTTTTGAAGTTGCAAGTTAAACTGGGCTGCTCATAAATAAGTTTCCATTCAGATTTGTGGGCATAATATTACAAGAATACAAATCCTCCTTGAGCACATAAGAGGCCCTTTGGGCCATCAAGTCTCTATCACCATTCAAATGTCTTCACAAGCAGGCAATATTAAGGAAAGCTCAAATACAAGTTTGCTGTCAAAACAGCAAAAAATGACATCTAGACCCAATTCTTTTGCCATTTCACATTTTTTGCCATTGGTGGCACAATTAGTTAGCACACAAATGGACAGAATCCAGAAGTGGAAAGATGCTGAATTAACTTCTGTACTTTCATTTAACCAAAATCCATTTCTGCTCTCACAAAGTATCAGACATCCATTGATGACACCTGTTAGGTGAAGAAGTGAAATATTGGAGGTACAGTTGTCGAACTGCTCTTGCATGTTTAACTTAGCTAAGATGTACTATTAGCGAGGAACTGCAGACTGTTAGCCACGTTCCAGAGGTGCATATTCCTAAAAGAAGTTTAACAGAAGCAAAACCAGGAAGAGTATAATAGCAACAAGAAATGCTTCTTTGTTATCAATCTAAATCAGAGTAAGGTGTTGCCACCTAATCATTTAACTGTTCAGAATAAGGCTAACATTTTAACATCCAATTAAAGGGCTTGCTTTAGTAAAGGTTATTTTTGTTTAGGAATACAACAAATCCTGTCGCCAAAGTTTCCTGCTTAAGAAATGAGTTATAGGACAATTATGGTCTTTTATATAAATAACAGAAACAACTTCTAGCAAGGGGTACCATGAAACTTAGGTTTCAAAGAATACCATGAAACCTGAAAGCAAATCATAACTTTTAACCTATTCCTAACATCTACTCCTCAGCATCATTATCATTCACTACCTGTATGAGGCAGCATGACGATCCTCAGCAGCCTTATATAAAATTCATTTGAATGGAACAAGAAAGAGCCTAAGTGTCCATTTTTTAGTTCTCAGAAATATTTCAATATGTTCATAGCATCTTATAATCTATGGTACGTTCCTAAGATCCCTGAAAAGTTTTTTTGTTTGAAATAGGGTGCAGGAATTCTTTGCTGCCTGAAGGAAACAAGTGGTGCATTTAAAGTAAACAACATGCCAAAAAAAATCATTGAGACATTGAAGTCTGTACCATTTCATGTAGTTAGAAGAGAAATATATGATGTTCAATTATCTGCACAAAATAAAATAAATAACAACACATGGACACAAATCCTAAGTTTATACAGAACATTGTAGTTTAATCAGAAAACATGTAAAGAAGGAAAAGGAAAATAGTCAACTGATGTCAGTGATTGGAGGTAACCATTTAATAAAATTATCTGGATAATCAAGGAAACATTATTCTTTACTGATCTGCATTGAGAAGTAATTTTCCAGGCCTTCTCAACAACTTAATATACCTGAAATTGAAATAGACTTTACATTTCAGTGCTTCACCGGTGTACTATAGGCCTTGATACTCATTTTGTTATTGCCTGAGTTCCAGGCACTACCACAAGTTTCTACCAGTAATTGAGAGTAAAAGGTTCTAAAGGTTTCTGGTGGGATAAAAGAATACTTAAGTAAAAACACAGGTCGGCTAAGAAAGACTAATGGAATCAAGGACATTAAAAACTGCAAAGTAAACAAGTATAATTTTATTATTTCCACAACAGATCACTTCACTTATCCTGTAAGAATCAAAATTATCGTTCTTTCAGAATTCATATGTCTGCCGTGCTAATAGTGGACACAAATGTTTTAAGTTTTAGCCTTTAGCCTGTAACAGTGGTTGAGTTCTAAATAAAAATAACCAAACGGCATAAAGCCCAGTCAACTACGACACAATTGGTATAACTCAGTTGAGTCAGTTGCTTGAGAGTTCGAGGATCATTTCAAAGACTGCCCATAAAATTCTGAGTAGACATTTCCACATTGAGGGACTGCTGCACTGTTTGAGGTGCAGTCTTTTGAATGAGAAATTAAAGCAAGGCACCATCTTCCCTTTAAAGTGGTAGTAAACGATCCCATGCTACTATTTCTGGTGTTATGTGCAATTTTTATTCTCAATCAACATTACCAAAAAAACATTAGCTGGTCACTATTAAAAGTGTTGGTTCTGAGACCCTGTTGTGAGCAAGTTGCTGCTGCATTTCCTACATTACAACAATGTAACACTTCAGAAAGTACTTCATTAACAGTATAAGGATTTGGCAATTCCAGAAACCATGAAAGGTGATATTTAAATGCAAGTTTTTCCTTTCTATTCGACCACCATGAAAATTACTATTTATGTTTTTGTAGTTATCAGCATTTGATCAGTTTAATTAAAATAAACAAATTCAAGATCCAATCATTAGCCACATTTTGTTTTCAACACAATTCTTCGCTTAAAATTGTTTACATGTAAATCAAAATACAATAACTTTTGGATTAATTTTTTCACCACTGAAATATCTTCCTATGTACACATAGTCTTTCACACAATTCAAATGTTTACAAAATTAGTCACAGCAAAATATTTTCATTTGGAATATAAAATATTACTTCTCCCCCCACCCAGATTTAATCTGATTGACTTGATTGTAGTTATGTTCCTGTTTACAGTAAACATACATTTATTCAATGCCACTATTATTACTGAATAAAGGAAAAACCCCATCAGTCTTTTTCAAACAGCAAAAGAATTTCTGCACCCAAAAGAGAACTATAGCTCAAATGCAATAGTTTCCTCTAAAAAGACTTCATACTTTTACATCAGAGGATAATTTCATTTACAACTTTAATGCAGGAAATTACTGAACATAAAAACAATGTTTTAATGTCTATATTGTATTTCACATTGCTTAAGTGAAAATGACAACTTTACTTGATAATTTGTGACGTATATGTAGTGCTAAGCATTTTCAATTCATAACAGAACTGTAAAAAGTGTTTAAACTGAAAATGGTTTTTAAAAATGCAATATCCTGCTTCAGTGGAGGGTGCGCAGGTCTCTCAAAATCCAAGTTAGTCAGTTACTAATTAAGAAAGAAGCTACAACATCAAAGATGCAACTATCACATCATGAAGCAGTTATAATGGTCCAATTCATTTATGGGGATAATTCAATTGACATTTAAATATGATTCAGACTCTGCATTTAACCCCAAAAGCACATCTTTCGATAGCTAATCAACTCTAGCTACCATGTTTCATATTGTCAACATACTCCATATTCAGAACTTTGATCTACTACACTG